>NC_135188.1:14913209-15218001 GCF_041146795.1 Maylandia zebra | reverse complement strand
TTGTATCCACATGTGTCAGTGTAACTGCGCAGTGTCGGGTTTACTGGTTTGATAAGGTACCGAGGCACAACAGTTGCATTGGCTGATAATAAAAAATCCTCCTGCAGATGTCATTTGAACTGAACTGAATATTTTGGGATTCTTTGAGTGTCATGTCTTTACTTCTAAAATGCATTTGTTTCAACCCAACTAGATTTACATTTTGATATTGATCCAGTAGCAAGTAAATACAGGGTCTATTGCCAGTACCAATACCAATACTGATAGTTTTAAGTATCCTAAAAGCAGAAAATGAACTATTACAAACCAAACACTTGTTTTTCATTATTTTTGGTGTGTTTAAAGTTGAAACCTTTTATAATAAATAGCAAATATATTTGCTCTGACTGTTGCTCAGGAAAGGAATGGATTTTTTCTTTTAATTAAAACTGCAACCATCACTCCGATGACTTATACTGGGGTGAGATTAAATGGTGTATAGCCACTGAATATCTGAGGTCCAAGTGATCTCAGGCATGTGTGAGCTGTAAATAGAGGAATATATGCCAGGGCACAGTCTCTCAGATCCTCTATGACTGGGTTGCTTAACAGTTTAGAGGATGCTTTGAAAGTGAGATTCCTCCTCGCTTTAACTCATTGTCACGTTGTTTTTCAAGTCTATAGATTCTGCCTTTAATCTGTTTAGCTGTACTTAAATTGGCTGCGTTGACATCCACTCGCTTTAAGGCTGGGATTCCTTTTTTCCCCCTGGTCGAATACCCTTTCACGTAACTTAATATGCCATTTTGGTCTCCCGGGGACAATAATTGAGTTTAGGCGAAGTTTAAATAGCTTAAAGGACAGGGAATACAGATGGGCATCTCTGTGATTAACAAACTCCAACCCAAGGTCTCTGTGTCAGGCGCTGGATTAGGACATTACGAAGAGAATGACAGAGCTTTTTGGCACTTTATTCCCTCTCAATAACATTCTTTCACATATTAACTTAATTCCACCCCTAGGTAGGGACTTTATCATGCAGAAGACCTTAATCCACTGTTGTTGAGTCCATCTCGCCTGAGCTTTGATGAAGCCCCCCTGCTTTTCTGTGGGTGCAGCGGGCCTTGGTAAGACAAAGCACCCGTGACAGAGACAATAAGATGCAGCTTGAACCACAACAAAAAGAGGTTTCATCCAGTGGAGTGGAGAGAAGAGTCGCTGTTGAAGAAAAATTAAGAAAACATCAAAGGATAATGAAAAAGAAGAGAAATTGACTCAGGAGTGCAGTGGCGATACTTCTGGTCAAGAAATGTATCACTATTAACACTGTGTGTGCTTTTATTAGTGTGCAGAAGGCCTGGCCCCACTGATCTCTTGTATAGCACTTTATCTGAGGGCCACCTTTGACCCCCTGTTCAAAAGCCCCAGTTGATATGATGAGCGTAAGCTTTGGGTGTTCTTTTAGATCTGGTATTGGCACTATCTTGAATTGAAAAGGCGTGTTTGTGGTGGCAGCAGCCAATTTATCCTTTGGCTTCTGTCACTCTGCATGGGAAAAAGATTAGCAGTCAGATTCTCCCCCGTCAAATAACCACCAAGGGAAAATGAAAAGTCAGAGCTTCAGTCACGTCATCAAACAAAGTGAGTTTTTTTGTGCTTTTAATTGATTAAATACACTGGTCATTTTAAGTAAAGATTTGAGTGATTTCTTAGAACAAAGAAGAATTATACTTTTTTGGTGGTGGTGGGGGGGTGGTGTTCCCGCAGTACGGACACGGTAACAAAAAGCTGAGCAGAGCATATGAGCAGTCCATTGACCGACCTATTGAAAACATCTCTGTTGCACCCTGAATAGTATAATTAATTCAGTCACCTGTCTGAACTTAAGCTGTCCATTTGATTGTCAGTGGTGCTGAGAGTCTTGAAGGTTTTGATCCTTCTAGCACCAACAGATGGTTGTTGTGGCTCGGCCCGGGCTGGGAATCGCTCCTTAAGAACAGACAGTGGGTTGGAGGGGGAAAATCCCCTGTTGCCGTCCCTAAGAAGACCATAAGCTTGAGCAGAGAAAAAGAAAGGGCCTGCTACTGGTGCTAATTACCCAGAAACCACACAGAAAGTGCCCACTGTCACTAACTGAAGAGGTTCACATCCCTTCTTACACAGATAAAAGGCGTAGTACGAAAACATTTCGCAGGGGACAAAGGAGGGAAGATTACCATAATCTTTTGGTTTGTATCCCCTGTAAGCTGTCCGTGTGTCCTTTTCCCTCACTCTCTCCCTGTCCTTCTCCTCCTCCTCCACCCTTTCTCTCGCACTCTCTGCTGCTCTCTTGTTTCTTCTTGTCTAAAATCTGGTTTGAAGGAGCAGAAATGGTGGGAATTGGCTTTACAGCCTAAGCTTGACAGTTGTGTTCTTCCCGCCTTCCTGTGATCATCCCTGTCATTGGTGGGTTGCTGTTGGGGTAATCAGACAATGGCAGGCGAAACGAGGTGTCACTGTGCTGACAGACCCCTCTTCATGTTATGTCATTGTTAATCCTCAGCCTTCAGCCTGCTCCCACTGCTGCTTTCATCCAAGCATTCTCAATGAAGGGAATAGGGGATAAATATGATGCCTTCATATTTCTACATATCAAAGCCCTCTCAAGCGGCTGTTTTCTCCCTAAGTGGTCGAGGGATTGTACGGCACACAACTCGGAGCGAGAACTTTTTAAATGAGGACATCACAGCGGCCACTTCGACTTGGCTCCCTGACTGTCCCAGTCACAGGAAGCCTGGACCAAAGCCAGTCACACAGCCAGGAAAACAGTCGCTTTAAAGGCGTTGCATAAACGCTCTCTTCTCTGGCTGCGGATCACCCCAGAGGTCTGATCCTTTTAGCATCGCGGCTGCCTTAGAGCACCTCTGCGAAGCTCATTGGAGACTGTGATGAGGCGTTGAGATACAGAAGAGGAAATGGTTTCAATTAAAGTCAGAGAGTGACGGGTGACACTAAGAGCCCCGTGTCTCTGTGAGAACAACAGCAAGTGGTAGAGTCTCCGGCAATCATTATCCACTGCTTTTATAACATCTAAGGGCTCAAAACATTCAGACTGATGGCAGGATGTGTGCTCAGTGTATAAGACATCCCATAAATGGCTCCGTTTTCACTCTCTTGCTGTCTGCTTTTTTTGGCTTCTGAGTGGGTGGTATTGAAACAATGACAGGAAACCTGCTAGTTTTGGTAAAATCTCAAGTTTATGAGCGATTAAACTGCTTCTCAGCAGTGTTGGGGAAAGCTCTGCGCATATTTCTCTCATGTCAGTGTGAGCAAAGTGACTATTTTCATTCAAATAGCATAGTCATTGCATTTCTTCAACGTATCCTTTAGATCAGTTGCCGTTTGGTTGAGTGTGTTTGAAATTTAAGACAATGAGTTGTTTCTGTTCACCTGCCTTAAATGCAGGTCACGGTATTATTTATCCTTTGAGCAAACCTTCATTTGTACTTTTTCAGATGTGACGCTTTCAACTAAAATACATTGAGCTGTTCATTTTTTCTTTTTTTTCCTGTTTGGTTTGCTGAGCTCTGATTGCATTTGAAAGCGATGCCACAGGTCCGTTCCCATTGTGCTGTGCTGTGCTGTGAGCCTGTTCCTCGTGTCTTTGACAGCCTCAGTGTGAGACTGATGTTTTAGAAGGTAGACGTGTGCTCCCTGTAACGCTGTGTTTACAGAGCCTCCCCACCAAGTCTCTGCTCACTGCATACATGGCACAGAAGGCCCAGATGAGATAACACAGTTTACTGCTGCTCTTTCTAGTGGATAGAAGCAGTGAGGGAAAGGCAACCAGCGGACAAGCTGCTCTGTGGCTCAAGCTTGGTTTTTAATAGAGGATATCTAAATAGAACCACAGCCACATTAATTACTGTTGTCGGGCTGATTATCATAATTAATACTGCACTGATCACAATAAACATCCCCATTAACAATATGAAATATGAATCAATCAGCAATGAAGAAAAGTCTTGCACAGGATTTCCACAGCCTTAATTATACTGGTCTGAGCAGAAGCTTCTTGTATTTAATAGAAGGTAATAGTAGGGTGGTCCAAATTATCAGGATGTCCAAAAAACTGAAAAGCCTTCAGCTAATCCAAAATGCTGCAGCAAGAGTACTGACAGGGACTAGAAAGAGAGAGCATATTTCTCCTGTTTTGGCTTCCCTTCATTGGCTTCCTGTTAAATCCAGAATTGAATTCAAAATCCTGCTCCTCACATACAAGGTCTTAAATAATCAGGCCCCATCTTATCTCAATGACCTTGTAGTACCATATCACCCTATTAGAGCACTTTGCTCTCGCTCTGCAGGCCTACTTGTTGTTCCTAGAGTATTTAAAAGTAGAATGGGAGGGAGAGCCTTCAGTTTTCAGGCCCCTCTTCTGTGGAACCAGCTTCCAGTTTGGATTCGGGAGACAGACACTATCTCTACTTTTAAGATTAGGCTTAAAACTTTCCTTTTTGCTAAAGCATATAGTTAGGGCTGGATCAGGTGACCCTGAATCCTCCCTTAGTTATGCTGCAATAGACATAGGCTGCTGGGGGATTCCCATGATGCATAGAGTTTTTCCTTTCCAGTCACCTTTCTCGCTCACTATGTATTAACAGACCTCTCTGCATTGAATCATATCTGTTATTAATAGGGATGGGTATCGTTTAGGTTTTATCCGATACCGGTGCCAAATCGGTACTTTTGAAACGGTGCCGGTGCTCAAACGGTGCTCAAACCGGTGCTTAAAGAATAGAGAACACAAAATTGGTCCAAAAACCTCTCATGTTCAGCTGCTTTTTGGAAAAAGATAACAATGTTAGCCTTTTCTGCAGCTATGGGGCATATATGATATCACTCTTGGCTGGAAGCAGTGCTTAATCAATGGAAAAAACACAAACTTTGTCCAAAAACCTCTCATGTTTAACTGTTTTCCACTTTTTCTTTGGTCATTTTATCCTTTTTGGCCAGGGTGAAGGGAGTATCTGCCATCAAACAAGAAGACAGCCGCATGTAGCTATGATGATGTTTGCTAGTTCACCTTACATGCATTAATGTAATAACGTGGTTAGCCTACTCAACGTAAATTACACACGAACAACATTAAGCGACTCACGCAGAGAAGAACGGCTGCTGCTGCATCATCATCCGTCATAATTTCTGCTACACTGGCAGGGCTAGGGGCCAGGACTCTCCTCTTCGTGTTTTTGGGGGATGTTGCATAACAGGCAACCCACCCGCAGTAGATGCGCTCGGTGTGAGGTCTCGCAGCAAGCTATCAAATACGGCGCATTTCTGGGCTTTTAAAAAAAACGCTATGCGTCGCCAGGTGTTTCATCGGATTTGAGGTGTTACCTCCTTTGACAGTATCACAGTATCAGCTTAAAGCACTTGTTGCAGGCTGCTGAGTTTGCATATTTTGCTGTGAAGTACAGCCAGACTTTTGACCGCTTCGCCTTGGACATTTTTAATCTGTAGCTCCGCTCTAAAAGAACGTACGTACCTGGGCCCGCCTACTATTCTCGGAAACGTAAAATGATTGGCTAGAAGTGTATCACAGCTCAGGAAAAAAAAGCACCGAAATAAAGCACCGAAATGTGCGCTGCTTTTCGGTCTGGTTACTACCGTTTATGTCAGAACACCGGTACCCATCCCTAGTTATTAACCTCTGTCTCTCTTCCACAGCATGTCTTTTATCCTGTCTTCCTTCTCTCACCCCAACCGGTCGCAGCAGATGGCCCCGCCCCTCCCTGAGCCTGGTTCTGCCGGAGGTTTCTTCCTGTTAAAAGGGAGTTTTTCCTTCCCACTGTTGCCAAAGTGCTTGCTCATAGGGGGTCATATGATTGTTGGGTTTTTCTCTGTATCTATGAAGCGCCTTGAGGCGACTTATGTTGTGATTTGGCGCTATATAAATAAAATTGAATTGAATTGAATTGAATTGGTGCAGTGGTTAACACTGTTGCGTCACAGTAAGAAGATCCGGAGTTCTGTGTGTAGTACTCTGGCTCCTTGCGATTGTTATGAAATCCCTCCATTACTTGATTTCAGCTTCATTTAGATCATAACAGCAGCCCAAATTGAGGCCAACTGAAAGCTGGTGTTGTAATTTGAATGGTATTTTTTGATACAGAGTGAAATTGTGCACTACGTTGTAAGGTATAATGGTGATTTAATAATTTTTTAATACTTCTTCAGCAGTTTCTTACTTTGTAGAAAGAGTGCAAAATAAATAATGCTTTCTTTCTCATTTATTGTGATTTGTATGGATATATAAATGAATCACTATGTGTGCTTGCAAACAAAATCTTTTCCCAGTTTTTTATATTGTAACAAAACAAAAAACCCCCAATGCATGACAAAAATGTTGCGTGTCTGTGTTTATTGTGCTATGGTGTGTTGATTATTATCCTGTATTATCCTTTTGTGTTACACATTTCGATGTTTTTTTTTTTCCTCGCTACCTAGCCTGACCTGTCTCCCCAATGTGATGTTTGTGTATTGTATGTACGGTCGGCAAGGTCTGTCCTCTTGGTTGTGGGCAAAAGACCTGCAACTGACAAATAAAGGCTATCTCATCTCACCATCAAATGTAGGACTGCGTCATCCAAGTGTAATCTAATCTTAGGATATCAACAGATGTCCTTCTGTGTATCTCAAATGTATAATTAGCAGGATTTGAAACTGCTATCTACTTTTGCTTGCAAAAATTTTGGAATATTTACCAACACATCTATAAATTGAATCTCAAGAGAAAAGTAAAAGTCCTTTTGATTAGGTAGCCAACTTTGTTAGCAGTTTGAAGTGGGACCTTGAGGTGCTTAGTGTTTGTGTTTAAACAATAAAAAGAGTGATTTTGTTGGAGGTTTAAAAATAGAGAAAGCATTGTTAATCCTTGGTTATTTCACAGAAGGACAGTGTGAGGTTTCATATGATTTCCTAAGTTCACATCTTTGTCATGGGGTCTCTGAAGAGACTGATACAATGGGAATGAAGCTAGCGATTGTTCCGTCTCTGCACCAAACCAATATTGTCATGAAGCTGTATTTACATGTGATATGTGGAACACCATGCTATCGACCATTTTGAAGTTCCAAAGGCACACACACACGAACCAAAAAAACCCAGCTCCACAGGAAGAAGGGATTACATTTACTGCTGTGAAAGAAAGACACATTACATATGCCCTGAAACAGCTTCTCTTGTAGCACAAGTCAAGATGACAGCCGAGTTGTCTGGCAAAGGCCACAGACTGGATTGCACAGAGCTGAGCACATGTCTATTTACGCTGCTACAGTCAATCTGTATCTCTTATTTAACCTGACTGAGCTCATTTACAGGAGATGGAACAGGGGAAATAGACAAGAAACAGGAGATGTTGCATATTTAATCCAGAACATTGGGTAGTAGATTTTTTTTTTGACAACAAACAGCACTTACAGACATGCTACACAGAGATTCTTCTACCCCGGAGCCCTGTTGAGAAGCAGACAGTGAAGTGCAGGCCCTGAACCAGTCAGCTAAAGATCATTCTCCATTAGGTTTCTCCTTTATAACAGCAGCCTGTCACTGAATCCAAGATATCCACATATAAAAACCTTTCCCAAAGCTGGATCTGGAGAAGCACTTCTCCCAGGGAGTCAGCAATATAATTATATCCTAGAGTCCTCCACATAGCGTCGCTGGGGAATATTTACTCGAATTGTTTCTGAATCAGCGAAAGATCATGCCGACTCTGTGGGATTTTGTGGCAGAAGTGTTTTAAAAGTTGCTTTACAAAAAAGTGAGTATGTATACACAACTAATGTATTTTTAATCCTTGCCAAACTGTAGTGGGACTGAACAGAAGTTCAGTGTTTGTGTGCCATCTCCACTAATTACAATCACGATCCATAATTGAGGGGCAAATGCATGGAAAATCGCTCTACATCACATTTAATTTTAGTGACAAAGCATTTCAGAACAGCGGGTGACTTTTTTTGTATTCTGTCTTATGCCTGGGTGGTGCAGTGCTTCGTTTTGTGACAGTCTTTGTTGAAATAATCTGGTTTGTAGCGGGTTGCATCCAGGGACTTGCTGTCCAAAGGTGTTGGGTCTGGAATTTGAATCGTACTTCTTAGTGCTCCATTTTCCTTTGTTCTGTTTGTCTTAACACTTTATGGTAACGCAAGCTTCTTTAATGATTCTGTGTTAGCTTGCGCAGTTAAACTAGGCCTATATATTTAAACGTTTTATTCTGAGGTTAACACTCACACTCTTCCTCCTCATGATACTGTAAATCTCACGCTTCACTGAATTCATGTTATTAGTCAACTGGCTCATAATCCTTTGTTAACTAAATGGATCCCATGTATACAAATCCCCTTAAGCCGAACCTGTAGCATTCCTACTTTGTGTAAGCTCACTCACAAAAAAAGGGGATTTTAATTAATTCTAAAAAAGACCATAACCTTTGGGAATATGAGCTAGCGCTCTTTCGTCACTAAATCTAGCACCACCAGATGGGATGTTTTAGTTGATGGATTTTTACTTCTTAACATAGGGTCAACCCATGTTGTTCGTATTCTTCAGCTGCTAAAAATATTTAGGAGCCACTTAGTGCTCCGGTGCTCTGTTATCTTGGATTTGTGCATTTGTGTTGGCCTAAATATGCTTTTTCTTCAGTGCGGCCGATGCTGCGCTCTTATGGAACCCTTGATCAAAGGATAATGCACAGACTGTCACTTGGCCTCCCTTAGCAGTTGGCAAGAGTCTGAATTATTCAAATACATTCTCATGAATACTTGTGCAGCTTACAACGCTGTTGACGGCAACATTTATCTAAATAGAGTAACATATCCTCTTTTACAATTCCTACCCAGCCCAGTAAAGAATCTATTGATTAATTATTAATCACTTTCTGTAGGCTCATCACTTGGACAACCCCCTTCACATTAAAATATCAGTCATAGCAACTTACATTAAAAATTTTCTGCTAATATTTCAGTTTTGAGACCTAAAAAAAGCTCACAAGAGCAGTGTAGTTTGACTCACATTTTTCTTTTTAATTTTGCTTAATTAGGAGGAGTTTGTACTTTTTCCAACAGTTTTCTTTTTTAAATATGTATATATAAGTAGCAGGAACAATGTCTCCCTTTAAAAATACTTACCAGTAGTTAAAAGTTCAACATTATACCATTATAACAACTAATATACCGTAGAGTATTGTGTATATACTATGAAAGTGCAGGTGTATTGGTAAAGAAGTGACACAGTGAAGTATTTCTATATGGCATAATGACACATAGAAAGATCACAGTGGATTATTATTGCATATGTAATGTCCTTTCTAAGCTTTTACAGGTAAACAATAAACATTGGTATTTATGGATGCTCTTAAAGGTCGGCCAGTTATTGGTATTGGCTAAATCTGAACATGTTGAATGGTTCAAGCGTTTATCAAAAGATAATGATGTCACTAATATCTTATAGTCTGTGTCATACCAATTTTGTACAGTCTAAATGATTGAAACAAATCTGATTAAATAACTGATTATCAGCAGCATGTATCCTGAAAGTAGATCTCCAATACAGCTGGCAAAATGACAATTCCAGGACACTAATTACAGTAAAAATTTTCAGCTTACCTAAAATTAAATGTGTGGAATGAATCATGCGGACTTCTCATTGCCCTCCATTCCTACGATGGAGATGGAGTGTACAAAGTTAGCATGACTTACCTGCAATATTAATTTATACTAGTGCCGTCACTGTTAATTTTGTTAAAATTACATTAACGAGCTAACCGTGCTAACGCGCTAGCGCCGTGCAGGCCCACGCACAGGGCGATCCGCGCTAACTCGCTAACGGAGATTTGGCGCGTTAATGCGGTTATGGCATTAACGTCATTTTAATGATATTAACGCTGACAGCACTAATTTGTACATATACCAGTTTGGCAAAAAATGACAACAAAATACAAAAAAAAGACCACACAAAAAAACCCAGCATCACCCTTTAAACTTCAAAGTCGCTCTCATGGCTAAATCTAGTACAGGAAACTACACTTAATGTGAGTTTTAGTCATGCTTAAAATTGTGCTCAACAAATACAACACTTAAATATGAAAGTATATTTGACTGCAGAAAAGATGTTTTTTATTTTTGTATACCGTGTGATCGTGGTGAAATACTGGGTAAAACAATAACACACATTTAGAGGGTAACTTGTGTTATTTGTTCTGTAATTGTTCCTTAGTTTGTTTTAATGTTTTCATACAATTGATTAAAATTGTATTGTATTGCTAATTTTTTTAAGGAGGACTGACTGAAAAGACTTTACTTTTAAAATCTTGGATCGGTGTGTTGGTGGTTCTTTGTGTCTGGGGGTGGGCGTCCGGGTACACACCGGCTCACTCCTTGGCGGCCGCTTGTCGGGGCCTGGGGCTCGCTCGGGCCCCTTTGGAGGTGGGGTGCCCCCGGCCTCTCGGCCTGGGGCTCGGTCACTCAGGCACAGCTGGGGGCCGGCGGAGCTCACGGGCGCGTCACTGCAACTCCCCCTGACTTCTGCTCCGCGGCTGCTGGGCGAGCCCTCATCTGGGACTCTCCTCAGCTCTTACTGGAACAGTGGCGCGGCTGCCCCTCTGTTGGTCTTCCATGGTCTCTTGTGTTCTGGGGGCCTCTGGATGTCTGGAGTTTTGATCTCCTCCATACCTGCTTCACACCCTGGAGGACGGGGCTGTGGCCCCCCCACACTCCCTAGCAGATCATTACATGGAGAAAACTTTGGAATGCAAGCATGCTGATCCACACAGGTATGCACACATGGGTATTCACAGACGCGGACTAAAGCTTTCTTGGCTGCTGCCTCAAAGCACACTGTGCGCTGTCTATCTTGCGTGCTGCACAATATCGTTTATTATTTAGTAAATATTGATATCTATGACTAGCTAGTTTATTGTGATGGTGCTTTGTTTTCTCTATTATTATGTTGCTCTTTGTTGTTTGCTGTCTCCTCTGTTTGTTTTTTTTGTTTGTTTGTTTTTTTTTTTTCTCCATACAGGTGACCCAGGAGTTCTTTTTTTTTTTTCTCTCTCTTCCCCCCCCTTCTCACAGTCTCTTCTCCCCTTTGGTTTTCTTTCTTTCTCTCCCCCTCTTTCTCTCATTCATTCCCCCTGTCCTATTTATTAAAAAAAAAAAAAAAAAAAAAAATGACAAAGGATGAACTGAAGCTCTGCCATCACGTAATGTCGCATACTGCTGTTTCTGATGTCATTTAAGAAAAAAAAAAAAAAAAAAAAAAAAAAAAAAATCTTGGATGGGTGAAGCTTTCCTCCACATAGGCAATACCCACTCCACTCCATCAACCAAGATTTCCACCCTCTCCACCTCCACTGCTGTTATTTAGGTAAGCCAGCTTTGTTACAGGTGGTTTCTCCCCATCTCCAGAAAGTCTGCAGAAAAAAAACATTATTACATTACATTAAGGGTTTTTTTTATGTGCTTGGCATCCTGTTTGCAACTTCCTCCCCACCAAAAGGGCTGTTCCAGAAAACCTCTGTTTACTTTCAGGCACACTCAAAAGCAAACTTTTAAAATGATTCGTGTAGTTTGACCCGACGGCTGAGTGCTTATGGTCGACGCTATCATATCTGTGAAAATGCTCTCAGCGCCTGTGTTCACGGCTGAGACCTTTGCTGCATGTCATTCCCTTGCTCTCTTTCCCAAATTTCCAGTGTATCTTTAATGTAACTTCAGTTTTGGAAAAATGCCATAAAAATAATATTTTAGGGAAAAAACTGTGTTTTTTTTGCAAAGCTGCAGGGAGCTTGCACTTTTTGCCCTGACATTGCTGCTTTATGCAACTGTTCATTTCCTTAAATGTCTGCAATGGAGGTGGAGAGTGCAAAGTTAACCTGATCTGTAATGTAGCTACAAAAGCTGGTTGCTTTCTCTGTTACTTTAACCAAAGTTAGAATATATATACTGTATATACACTCACTTTATAGTCAAGTGGAAACACACCTGACTATAAAGGGTGTTTTTTATAGTGCAACACAGTTAAGACTGTAAAAATATTTTAGCAGGTTCTCTTTTTGTGCTTCGAATCAATATCATGAGCTCATTAACCTCACATTCATGAATCAGGACTTCCAGCATTTAGATTACAGCTTTTTTACTATGTCAGTCAATATAAATCAATTATCCGAGCTTCTGCTACTTCTCTGCTCATTTTCAGGTTGTAGCTACAGGTTGTTAAATTTAATTAGAGCAGATTAATGACTGTTGATGCTGATTAATTTAGTTGCTACCATATAACTTTATCTCTGGCTTCTCTTCTCCCAGCAAAAGGCGAACACAGATTTGAAATGAAGCTTTGATTAGATATTTTAGTCCTGCATTACTTGCAAGTGATATCAGCTAAAACTGAAATATAAGATATGTTAACAAAAAATAAGAGTTAATTATACATTTTTTAAAAACTCATTATATCATTGTGGATGAATAAAATTAATCTGGCACCCAATCAATCCATCTATTTTCTGATGCTTTGCTTATCCAGTTCAGGGTTTCCGCGTTCAAGGGGAAACTCGAGCCTTTTCCAGGTGATGCTGTGAGCCGGCAGTTGTAACCACTGCACCACTGTGCTGCCTCAAATCTAACCCAATATATAATAGTTAAAGTTCACTTTATGAGTACAAACATATATTTACTAGGGGTGCAACGATACACAAAATTCACGGTTCGGTTCGGTTCGATACTTTGGTGTCACGGTTCGATATTTTTTCGATACAAAAAAAATGTTCATGCATTTTTAATTTGTCATTTATTAAAATTATAAATATATTTTTTAACTCAAAAGTACAGTTTTTAAATTTAACCCTAACCCTTGTGCGTGTTTTTTATTTTGACAGCGAATGCGCACCTGCGGACCACTTATGTGCAGCCCTGGTTATTTAGCTCGTCATATTGCAGCCACAGAAATTATTTTGTCCATGAAACCATAAAGCTGCACTTTCTTTTTGCCTTATAGTCTGATTTGTCATAACTTCTCCGTTTTGTGGTAAGCTTTTATTTGGCTGTCACTTCTTCACCCTGACCTGTCTTATTTGGCTCAGCAGAACTGAAATGCTTTTACACGCGCACTCACATAAGCTCAGCGATTCTCTGCGCGATCAACCTCTCACATGTTTAAGCTGCGGGAGATTTCACTTGTCATGTTTGCATAGTAAGCTAACGATTAATAAGACGATGTCAGAGGAATTGGTGCACAAATTATCATCACTCACAGATCAGTGCTGTCGCTCTCTATACACAGTTCGCACGATTGCAAAGTGAAAGCAAAAAAACAAGCGCAAATTCAAACGCGACTTCAATATGTCACATATTGACAGTGGCTCACCGATGCCAATGACATAATTACCCAGCTACATTTCTGAAAGAATGCAAAAGCATTGACATATATTTTTCCTACAATAGCCCGATGGGCAGGGAAGAGATAGATTTTGGTAGCCCGACTGAAAAAATCGCTAGCTCCGGGACGTCGGGCTAGCGATATTGCGAGCCCTGTATCTGATTGAGGAATCACTCATCTTTGGAAAAGAGAGTTTATTACAGAGAAATGGCTCTTTCCAAAATAAAAGCTATACAATCCGCTTCTTCTGGGCTATATTCTCAGCAGCATAAGGAGAATCCTGTGCTAACAGCTGTCTAAATGACTCGGCTAAAGTTAGTAGCATGCTTGCTTTCTTTTGTCTTTGCACTAGGATGATGTCGGTGTAAATGTGCAGTCATATTCGTTGTGTTCCCACTAGTGCTTTCAGGTTAATCTCGTTGAAATGACCTTAACGCCACAACACGGCAAATCTCCGTTAACGAGCTACCGCTGATCGCTCCGTGCATGGGGCTAGACGGCCAACACGTTAACGAGCTAACTGCGCTAACACACTAGTTCACACCAATGTAATTGAGCATTGCATGGCACATCCAACATACTGTTTTACTTTAGTCCATGACTCGCTTACATTCAGGGTCATACGTCACATGAAAACCAAAATAATTCCAAACGCCAGATCTGAATGAGGGTCAATTTGCCTGTTGCAAGGAGAGCTTAACTTCTGTCTCGCTAGCTTGCCCTGCGCTCTTCCTTCTGACTATGCTGTCTGTGTGGAGCGCTCAGTGGATCTGCGCTCGACAGTGCAGCCTAGGCGGAGTAGTCGAACACAGATTCACTGAGCGCTCCACACAGACAGCATCGTCAGAAGGAAAATTGATAAAATAAATTACAAATGTTGTATTGTTCGATACATATGCGTACCGAACCGAAAGCACTGTATCGAACGGTTCAATATCGATACGAATATCGTTGCACCCCTAATATTTACTACAGTATATACAGGAATATTTTAATATGTGATTTGATTCATATAAATGGGAGTGAGAGGTTTGGAATCTGTAAAACTGTGGCTAAAGTGCTGTGTAGGTGGAGCAATTGTTGGTTAAAAGAATGGAAGACATTATCATAAAATACATTTGACTGTTGTAAAATGTACTTATGTCATCCTCACAAGGGAAAAATTTGGGGCCCACCAACAAGGAAATATCTCTGTGACTTGTAAATTTGTGTATCCTCTCAGTAAGTAAAGCTATTGATTTTGTGGGCTTTGGATGTCTCCTCTTTTTCCTGAAGGTGAAATTTTGAGGTTGTGTTGCTGACAGAGGTCAGAGGAGCCCAGTAAGACTACGTGACCATGATTGTCAGGTCATCTTTTCAAGCCTTCTCTGATCTCACAGCTCTATATTCATCCCACAGATAGGCCAACTGAAAAGATAAAGGTTACATGTACATATACACAAGTCAGTGTCAGTAGAGCAAATTCAGTTTTGTGCACAAAGATTAAATTTGTACTGCTGCCTACTGTAAATGAAAGAAAACTGCTCAATCTCGCATTGGCGGTGCAGCAGTTTTATGTAGCTTAGGGCTACATCTTGTGGATTTGACATTAAAATATGTTGGGAGCAGAAATGTTTCACTTTTTTAACATGTACTTTGCAGTAACCTTGTGGAGTATCTAATTTGTCTTCCAAATGCAGTAGTTAAGAGCAATCATCCTTAGAGTGTCAGGAGTACTTATTAAAACATGGGCCTATGGCTGGCAGATGGTGAAATTTACATAATCACCATAAAGTTGATGCACATGTTCTGCACTATTGTGCATTAGTGTATGTCTCTCTTTAAACTAGGAGGGTATCTGCTAACTTGTTAATTGCAAAGACACTTCAAGTAACTAATTAAGTTTGTGACAGATTTGGGATACGTGCGAGTTTTTATTCTAATTTTTGTAGTTATATGTATATATTGCAGTTTAATTGACCTCACAGTCTTCAGATCATTTCGGTCTTTGGATCAAGCCGCGACTGTGGCTACTCCAGTAATCACACCGACACTCTGCTTTTCAGTTACTCGTCTTATCAGCTCCACTTTATATCATGTTGCTGAGGAAGAGTGAAGGGAATGAATATTTCAGCAGCTGAGTGAGCATGAAGCACCAGCAGGGCTTCATACCATCTTGTTTGCACTTACTACAGCCATTAAGTTTACAAGCAGCATTTGTATTTATCACCAGGCCTGGATGGTTCGAAGCAATCAAAAACCAAACACAAGGAGAGAAATACAAGGTTCAGGTTGACATGTGAAGAAAAACTGAGGTGAAGTGCTGACATGCTGATGTCTTAGCAGATAACACTTAAATCATTTTCCTCCAAAACTTCACTGGTATGGGTTCAAAGAGATATAGCCATAATACAAATTTTTGGAGTAAGTAGTGGTGTTTGAAGTTATTTTATGGGATTTTGCTGTAAGGCCCAGAATTGATTTGCAGAAGGGATAAAAGGAAGATACTTTATCTTCGGAGCTTTGTCGGAAAAAGCTTAGCATCCATTGGTAGTTCCGCCAATATGCCTGCAGGGCATGGAGGTAGGGTGAGAAGGGGGTGCTGGCATTGACATTATATACCAGAATGAATTGTGCTGAGTTTACACCTCCTGCTGCATACGTTCTGCTCTTTCATAATCTTTCATGAACCATACAATGTTTTATTTAATGTCCTGGGTCAGAGAGAAACTTGAGAAAAAACATATTAATAATGAAACGCATAGTACTGGGGAGAGAAAGAAGGAGAAGGAAAAAAACTTGGTTTGAGGCTCCTCAGCAAACAGGTCAGAAGGACCTTTTGAAGTCTACTGCTTCAGCGCAGTCAATAGTTTAAGAACTTGTGTTATTTCTGAATGTAAGGCCAGCTTGGACTTTTTCCTACCTGAAAATGCCAAATATCTATCGTGGCTGCCCAGTGTCTCACTGCGGTCCTTGAAAGGCTATTCAAACAGCCAAAAAAAAAAAAAAAAAAAAAAAAAAATCCTCAGTATTTCAGGTTGGTACTTCAGTAAAAACATTCTGTGACCAAGAGATTATTCTGTAAACACCCTTTGGTTGAAAAGTGGAGAGCACCCTCTTTGCAGCACCAAATATCTCATACCTCTCTCTCTCTCTCTCTCTCTCTCTCTCTCTCTCTCTCTCTCTCTCTCTCTATATATATATATATATATATATATATATATATATGTATGTATGTATGTATGTATGTATGTATATATATATATGTATGTATGTATGTATGTATATATATGTATGTATGTATGTATGTATATATATATATATATATGTATATGTTCCCCTTAACCTTTCTAAAATAAGCTATTCCTATTAGTACTAAAGGGAGCAAACATATGCCATGGCCATAATGTTTGCACTCCCTAATGAATCCTCATTTGCGGTTTGTGAAGGCTCTTGGCCTCTCTGCCTCTCTGGTCTTAATTGCTTAATTACAGTCATTATTTGAACTGGAAGCAAATTCACCTGGCACGCTGACACCATGCTGGCCTGGTTAAAAAAAAAAACAGAAAGAAAGAAAGAAAAAAAATCCTTTGAAAAACTGAGTGGATGTTGCAGGGGTCTCCAGAGGATGAATGAAGATGCCTGATGTGTGAACCAGAGGGTTGTGATGTATTCACACACATACACAAGACAGCCCGCATGCATATACAGTATATCCACTTGCATGTATCTGAATTCCTCACGTCTCCAGGACATTTCGGTGCTATCAGATGAAAAAGCTCCATGTCAGAGCCTCAGTGCCTTCAGAGGAAGGTCCAGGGGCTGTGTGACTTATTCATGACTCTCCTGGTGCTCCCTGTCCTGGCTCTCTCTGCTCTGTGCTGTAACCTGTGTTGGCTCACAGACCAGCCCTTCGCCTTTTCATATGCTGCATGTTCGCTCATCCTGTTTAAAAAATAAACAGCAGGTTGCATCTGTGCTAATAATTCATGTGCTGGGAGAGAGAAAGGGGTTTATGTGAGGAAATGAGATGGCATTAGCACCTGCTTCACCATGGAATTAGGTTAGGTTTTATACTCCATTTTCCAAAAAACATTTCTCTTCAGGTGATTTCAAAAACTATTTTCCTTTTTTGTCTTTTTTAGCGCTTTCTTTTTTTTTTTTTTTTTTTTTATCCATGAGAGGTCTTACATTGGTTAGATTGGTGATTATCTCTGCTGTAATTAGGCATGTATCTCACTGGTTGTAAAAGTGTCCAAAAAAAGGTGGTTACACATCAGCTCAGGTGTGAATGTCTGGAATGGTGTTAATTTGAAGCAGGACATTGCTGGAAATGAGCACTCATGATCATGTGACATTACATGGAGGGGAAAAAATGCAACAGGAAAAGCAAAGCCCGGCAATGAGGCACATGATTAAATTATAGAATGGTTTAAATAATTGTTATCCTCATATTTTTAGTAAACTCTATAGAAACAGCCCATATTATTCATTTCAAGATCCCAGATTGCTTATTTTATACAACCCATATATATCTTCCTCCCACTATACAAAAGTAAATAAGGCTCCCACCTTCTTCATTTTTAAATAGAGCCGTCAACTAACCCTGCAGCCCCTTCAAAGGGAGCAACTCTGTAAACCTCGGTAAGTACATTCCTGATCAGTTTGTGGCCTTACTTAACACAGCAGGATTTTGTAAATTATAGTCCCCTGTATAGTTAAACAGATGATAAAGCAGAGTATACCCACAGCAACCTACCCTCAGTTACTCAGTCATAGCTATCCCTTACTTGACATGTTGAAAATTTTGATGAATTCATTGACGTTTCTTCTAAATATTGAAAGTAATCTCAGCACTTTATCTCACTGGACGCTCATGCTTACCAACAGAGCTGCAGTACAGTTGAATTGGCAGTAGTTAAATATTCAGTGGATTCAAAGCTTTAGCTTCTATTGTAGCTGGGCTTTTTTTCCAGCTTAATAGAAGAGGGTTGTGTACATGATTTAGCATGACAGGTGTTATACTTACTGTATGGCAGGAATACACTTCAGCTATATTTAAATATATCTGGCTAATGCTCCATAAAATAGTTAATCTCTTTGCATCTTTCAGGACCCCGCTCTAAGCCATTTCTTTAAAACTTCTTTTTAATCGTCCATGCTTAAATGTTAATTGCACATGCCTCTTCCAAACACACTCTTTTCTCTATTGTCAGGGGCTTTTTGTTACAGAAATATGTTACTAATGGCTTATGAATTAATAAGAACCCAAACTAAATTAGACTTTCATGCAAGGTGATTGTAAAGAGCTTGAAAGCCCCAACATTTTATTCAGATTTCAGAATTTTCTGGACGAGTGGGTTCCTTTTTGCCGTAGCCTATAATGCATCCTTTGTCATCATCTCTCAGCCCTGATTTAGGTTGTGGGATGCTCTTGGTGTAATTTACTTACCCAAGCAGAGCCATTAATTTTCTATTATTGTGAAAAGATGATTCGTGTTTTGGAGGCTGTCTTGATTATTTATTTAGATACACAGCAGGGAAACATGAGGCAGTGGCTAATGGAATATAAAGTCACAGGCCTCATTCCCATTCTGACATTTAACTACAGAAGCGGCACATGTGTTAATGTGTCCTCCCCAAGCACCTTAATTCGACTTGAAATTCCAAATGGAACTCGCTATCTGTGCTGGGCCTTTGAGACAGTGTGGGGGAAGGAGGGGGACCAACTTAACACATAAATTCACTTGTCTGAGTCTTGGCTGTGCATCTAGTGACTTAAATGCTCCACTGCTTGTATGTCTAGAGGGAAACAGCAGCAGATAGTAGCATTATCACTTGCACTGTTGCCTCCCGCCCCTTGTTTTATATAGTGGCATGATATTTTGATTTTCCCAAACCACAGCTCTTCATATTATAGTGTGAAAACATCTGAGGAACTAGGTTTATTATACAGCAACCTTATAATAAGGCTTTTGCAAGTTGTAACTACTGCCTTTGTTAGTGGTTAAAAGGCAATTCATTAATGTTTTATTGTTTAGTTTGAAAAATAAAGTTTTTCTTGCTCCAAGTTGTTATATGTCTTGCTTGCTCTGAGAATGCACTAACCAAATCAGTGAAAATGCTCATGAGCACTGGGAAATGACTAGTCAGTGTGTCAACTAGTCAACTACTTTAACTAGAGCCTATCCATGGTGGGATTTTGGAGCTGATGCTGATATTCTTTATGTATATGCACATATATGCAATACATGTAATATGTTACATGGAATTCGGCACAACTACTCCTCGTTTAAATACTAATACCAAAAAAAATATTTGAACTTCAGGAAATGCAGCATATACTAAAACCACCTGAATGCAGCAAATCTTTGTTCATTCATCTTTTAATAAATTACCAAGTTTTAAAGGTTTGCAAATAATAGCCAGCGAGACAATGTAAGTGATATTTTCATGGAGTTGCCATCACTGAAAACTTGTGCAAAATGCTGTCACACTTAAATGAAGCTCTGCTGAGTGGCCAAAAATGTTTGCGTGATGCGTTCGTTGGCTGTGAATCAGAGCCTTCACGCTGAGTCGTTATTACAATTAATGACAGCGTCTTATCCGAATGACTAACATGTGATGAAATGCTATGACTCTTTCCTTTTTGGCGTTTCTCCAGTGCTGTGGCCAGCCTCAGTCAGGCTTGTTCACTTTACTGCAAAGGACATCTAGTGGTTACACACCCAACTGACTTATTCTGTCTCCATTCATTTCTAGTTGCAAACTTCACCGCCTCGCTGCTATAACTGTCTAAAGCAAGAGCCGTAAAGAGAGTAATATCCCGATCATGAAATATTGTATTCTTCAAGAATGAAAATAGCTGTTAATTAAACAGTGTCTTTTAGAGTAAAGCCAATAGAAATTGATCTCATAAAAGATGTGATGGGACGGAGAGCTGACTGACACAGTTGTAATCTCAGTATGAATGTGTCGCAGGCCGCTGGATAATTAAAGAGACCAAGTAGTAAGGACATGGCTATTAGCAGGTTAATTAGGCAATAATGAAAGAGATACCTCAGGTTACTGTGGGCTTTAGTGCAATATGATTGCACTGAACAATATAAGGTGGGTGTTAAATGTAATCCTTGCACATTAATAGAGAAAGGCATACCTTCCAGTAAATTATTGCCAAGAGACTTCACCTGCTCTGCGCAGTCACAAATGGAGAATTCAGAATAGATTCTATTTGGTGGCTGTCCACTCTGATTAGTTTGATGAAGCTTACTAAAGCTTTTAGAAGGGGATATTTGCGAATTTAGCAGGTGGCGCATATAATTCATGGTTCTCCTTATTAGAGAGATTGAAGTGTTTCATTAAATGAGTAATTCATTTCCTGCTACTTTTTGACCCACTTTGACAAAAGTAGAAGTAAGCTGTCTGGCATGAAAAAATCCACCTAATGGTGGTTTCATAATCTTGATTCATCACTGTCTTCGTCACTATCCAATAATCTCTTTGTTTTCAGTCATCTATTTGATTTAATTATGAATCACTATCTGTTATTATCAATACACCTAGGGGAAGCGCCCTGCAGATGTTAAAAATCAGAGGACATGTCAGGTCAAAGGTCAGTGTCCAGCGTTATCCTCCTCACATTAGAGTAACAGCCAAACTATACGCTTCATTCACCCTCTTCTAATTGACTTACAAACACTGCTGTGCTTTAGGTGTCAAGTAACACACTGCATTAAGTATGAGTGTGAAGTCAATATGACTTTATTAGTGGCTAGGTCTCCATTGACAGGCCCTGCTTGCTCTTTTGACCTCAGCTAACTGTGATCTACTGTCCAGAGAGCGATCCTCTCTTCTCTATCTCGCCTTCCTTCCTTCCTTCCTTCCAACTTCTCTTACTCTGCCATTATTCCACCCCTCAGTGATCATGTCACCCTCCGACTCCAAATCCCGGAAGAGCCCAGGCGGCCAGGAAATTCGACATTGTTGCTTCCCTTTTTAGGAGTCTATCGGTAAACCTTGCTAATCCACAAAGCCAACCTTGGATTTGAGCCGCTGAGTCTGAGGGGAAAGTAATTGGGTTGTTTCTAATAATTGGATTTTCTGCAGCTTGGTTTAAAAAAAGAAAAAAATAACCAATGTCCAGGAAAGAACAAGCACCCACCCCTTTGAGCTTTGGTTCACAGGTCGAGGCAGGCCCCAGGTTGCGCATATAAAATGATTAACATTTAAAATCTGCTTACAGCCGCTGCGTTTTAAATAGCGCTGTTTGAGAGGTCTAATTTTTGGTAAGTATGCTGTAAGTCCTCATTATATGGGCTGAATGGGTCATTAATGAAAAAAGTTATTAGTTGCCTGCATTGCAGCTCATCCACTGGCAGGAGAAAGGGTGAGAAACCCACTAAATATTTGGAAGTCTTATATGGGTTTATGAAAGCTCCTCTAATCTTGCCTTCAAATCTCTTCAAGGGCAGTTCTTTTGATTGTTGTGTTCGAGAGATTTATTAAAACTCTTAATGTGAGCATAACTCTGTGGGCACACCTGCACAGTGGTAAGAGTACATTTACTCACATAAACACCACAAGCATCGTTTATTGCACTTTTCACTTCTAATCCATTTACCTCAAAGCCTTAGTTGCCAGTTACTTTAATAGATGTATGACAATCTTATAAAAGCTTCTGATGCTGTGCATATATTTTACATATATATTGGTATTCATCGTTTTTACTACCTTAAGAAATAAAAGTATATTTACAGTATATAATAAATATATTTGCTTAAAGTTGAGGATCTAAGTACTAAAGCACATCAAATCAGCAGACGTGATTGATGGACGACCTTTTGATGAACCAGCTTGGAGTTTAAGCACGAGCTGAAGTATTGGATTTTTCTCTTCAATTGACTGGATGATCGATATATATTATGTTGCTGCAGTGGTCTAACAGCTTTCTTTCAATCATAAATGTGTATTGTGCAAATGAGCACAAATAGATGTGGAAAAACTTAGTACCAGAGAAAGGTGTGTGTAAAAAATGCTCAGCAGTATTAGCAAACTGCACTTATATTTTGAAACGTGAAAATAATCATTTTACATTCAAAAAGGCACCTGAGAGTAACACTTAAAGTAAAGATTTACTTTAAGTGTGCGCGGTAAAAGCCCAAAAAGCGGCCAATCCTACTTTAGTTATTATCAGTGAGAAACGGCGCCTGGCAGTCTTAGTTTTAGAACCTGTATTCATTGGCTGGTTGAAAAAGTCCACAAGAAGCCATGGGCAGTGACGGAAATGAGCAGCGTACCACATGTTGGGCCCACAGATAGACCAGGGGAACAACAATGCTTCCCATCGTGACTTTGAGATCCCAGCCCAGATTATTGGGAAGGAGCAAACTTCATGTTGCTTTAAGGGAATAGTGGAGGGGCTCGCTGCACTCTCCTGCAGCTTACCGCCACCCTGGATGATACAGTGAAGTCATCTTGATTGTTCTCCCTTGTGAAGCCATTAGATCTAGAGACATGCTGGCTTCACAATGCACTACTCTAACAGTCAACATCTACCAAACAAGTTCTCTATACAGCAAATTCATAGGCTCCTACAAATGTTATTTTACTCTAAGTCCCTGCTGGGTCCACAGAAAGTCAGTTTTATGCTGGAAAAACATGGATGCACATAGAACAGGTATAAATAAAAGTTTAAGATTTCACTTCGATGTTTAGTTTTATCCAGAGGACACTAGTCTATATCTATATCTACATCTATATATATAGCTTTTACCATATATCATATATTAGTATTGATCTATTAAATTTACAGAGTATGAAAATATATGGCTGATATTTTTTGGTATGTCTTGGTTGGGTAAATGTATCAGGATTAACTGGTATCATATCATAGGAGTGGCATTTTGTCATGATTGCAGGCTAAAATCAGGACATAGAAACTGAAACAGTAATCGTAGTATGCTAATATAACACAAGCACTATATCAATACTCATTGGTAGTAATGGGGTCAACATATCCCCAGAGACAGCATCTATCCCTCACAGATTGAGATGTGGGGGTGAGAAAAGGAAGAGGCTCAGACAGGAAATCTGGTCCCCATCATTTTCTGTATTACTGTGCACTAAAGGTCAATGCTAAAAAATCTTCATGGAGTGACTACAATTATATATGATTTTTGCAAGAGCGGGAACAAAGAACCGAAAGAGCACAGTAATTTTCAGAAAGCTCTAATTTTGAAACATAAAATAAGGGCAAGTTAGAAGCACTAGGCAATCCTTGAGTAATGGAAAAACATACTGTAGGTTATGGAGTCTGAAATTGGTGAGGTACTGGAATTGTATTAACACAACAAAGGGAAAAAGGGTGAGGTGTACGCATGTATATACAGAACATCTGGAGACCTGCTTAGAAGCACATGGGGCAATCTATGTGGATAAATGGATCACTTACTGTTACATGCAAATTCTTGGTATCACACATCAAGACCTGACAGTATCAGTAAAATAACTAGTGCCTATAGCCGTGTCTGCACTTCTAATTGTGTATTTCAGCATTTGCACAAAAATCAGAGTTGCCTGTCCTGTCAGCTCTGCATAGGCACTGCTCATGAGAAGCAATTCTTGATTTATACCAGTGCATTATGCAACGACAATAGCAAAACCCCCACATAATATATGTACATAGAGTACAAAGTGTTCAAGACCATGTTCTAGTTTAAAATGAAGAAAAATGGCGCGAAAAGAATCCTACATATGTGCTAAATTAGCAATCCAATAAACTTTAAAATACCTCAAACATTTGCATTTATATGTTTTATTTCAAACCAACAATAATGCTGCATGTTTGGTATGAAAAGGTAAGACAGTGGCCTGCAGTAATGCAATTATTGCTCTTTTAGAAGTTCACACTAAAAGAGATAATGTGGAATTAAGAAAGCCAGCATTTATTTCAGCATCAAGGTAAATGGAAGACATGTCCCGATTACAAAGGGAAAATGTGTAATGAGCACAACAAGATGTAAAGTTTTACATTACAGATGACTTTGAGTATTTTATATATGCAATGTAGCATTTTTTTAAAATATCTTATGAACATTTTAGTTTCTTTTTCTTTATGTTAGAAGAAAGTGTAAAATATACATTTTTGAAATTATTCAGCAGTTGTGCATTCTATGTGACTCACTGATAATTTCAATTATATGCTGGCACTTAACGTCCAAACCAGCATGCTGCTCACAAGTGAAGTTGTTAACGGAGCAACACTGAGAACTTCTGATTTTCTTTAAAGCAGAAAAAACAGAATGAGAGAGACTTTGTTCTCCCAGCATTGTCCACCCAAGTTCCCTCTTTTCTGGTTTTCATGTCTCAAAAGCCCACATTGTCTCCCAGGACACAAATAAATCAGTGTTCTTCCCTTTTCATCTATGTTGGAAAATAATTAAAAAGGGAGTGCTGAATTGTGTACAAGCTGATTCCTCTGTTCAGTAAGCCACCTTCATCTAACAAAAGTCTCTCGCCCTCCTTTATTTTTTTTTCTTCTTCCTAATAATATGTTCTGCTCTGTTTAAGATTGAGATCAAATACTCTCTCATAGAGCTTGGGTAATTAGATTTCACTATGTAAATGGCCTTTAAAGCGCACTAAGAGTGTGAGACGCTGTGCTCACATTTGTTCGCTGCACTGCTGCCTCCCTCAGGTCATTTGTGTATGAATCACTTGGCATCACCCTGCACTGAAACACACAGCTTTGCCTCAGAAACTAGTTCAAATAAACACTGATAGGAAAGCCTTTATACTAGTTGCTCAATGAGTCATTTGTTAAAGTGCTAAAAAAAAATATATATATATATATATATACAGCTTTTAATCTTCAATTCTGCACAACTTTAATGCCTACTTTTATTTGAGTTTGTTTTCATAAATAATTTTTGCTAAAATCATCCACGATTACAAACAAGAACCAGTTTATTGCACAATGTCAAATGCTTTTAAAGGAGCTGAGTGTTAATTTTCTCAATATGATTTAGAAAACACATAATAAAAAACTATTTACAGGGAAGATTTCTTATGCAATCCATTTTTTATAATCCAGTTTTAATGAATATTTAACAACTGATTTGCAAAGACAAATAAACAAAAAAATTATGTCTTTCTTTTTAAAGAAATTGCTTTCAAATGTAGGCACAACACTCTGCGTATAATTGAGACGTGTGTAGATTTATTATTATTATTTTTATCATTCAAATGTCATCCCTTATTTTTGGGGAGGGGGGTCGTTGGGGGGCTGTCTTGCTTGCGAGGCAGAGACAGCAGCTATTGTCTCGAGGAGACAAAAGGAGTAGTGACATCACTAATGTTTCAAAAATAAACTGCAGGCTCCTATTATGTGGTACAGTTAAAGCCTGGAAAGGAGACCATATGTTAGGCTGAGGGCTACGCTGCTGAGAGTAGCCACGCATTTCATATCGCTGACAAGTCTCCTCTCCCTCAGCCCTGTCAAACTGCTGTTGTAAAACAATTAAGCTCCTATTAACATATATTTTATTAATTGCCCTATCAACATGGAAACACAAAGGCATGTAAATGCCCCGGCTTGACAGATTTAGAAAAGCGTAGCGTGGCAGCTTTCTCACAGATAGTGACAGCTGAAGGAATCAGGTCAGATTATATGAGCATGGACAACTCAACAGATTTGTTTGCTATTGATAGCAGCAATCAATTCAATTAGTTGTCTCTCATACGTTGAATGAGATTAGCAAAGGTAGTGTTTTGTCATTTACTGTTTAACGTATGCATGGATTTCTCTTCCAACAGGAAAAAAGCTCTTGATTCTTTTTTTCGTTTTTTCATTGTGCAGTGACTGTTTCATAATTATTGCCTCACAGCTTTCTATTTCCTCTGGAGTAATTGGACTGCCCCGTTAGATTATCCGGTCTAAATTGCAATACTAATTATAAAGCCTAACAGTTGTGTCGCATCAATAGTCTATTAGGATTAATTAAGATAGGAAGTGACAGCTGACGATTAAGCTCATCAGTTGCACTTCAGCGATGCAGAGGTCAAACGATCAAGTTCTTTTCTGTCACAGGAACGTTGAGCCTCGCTTCAAAAATGCAAATGCTTGTTGCTGACATGCGATGATCTGAAGTCACACGCATGGCCTGCTCTGCAGTTTCATTGTGTGTCTTACTGTATGCAGATCTAGACGCAGCCCATTGTTAGCGTGTCACAGAGGCAGAACAAACGATTTCATAATTGATTATGCTCCTAATTACAAAGCATACAATTAGTGGAAGTTATTGATAGTTCAGCATGTGTCTTTTAACCCCGGAGCTGTCTGTCTACTCCCACAGGAGACGTGTGTCCTTCTTTGTTAATGATGGAAATGACTTTTAGATAACAAGCGTGTCCCAGACAATAAGCTGTGTTTACACAGTGACCTGGACATTTACTTGCTTGGCCTCTGTATCTACCCCTCCCATTATATTTGCCAACACCACTCTAATTACAAGGCATCAAAATAGACCTAAAAGGCTTCTACCACATGCTTTGGTACAATCAAAAACAAGAGTTATCCTATTTTTACTAATGTGGAAAATATTTTTTCAAGTCTTGTTTATATCATTTATTAACACTATAAAGGGAAACTAGAAGTACGCTTGTCAGAATGACAGGAGCGGACTTATGTTTTAATAGCATAGCCACGAAGCTCAGACATTTCCAAATGTCAGAAACCTGACTTGCCCAACATCCTTATCAACTGAAATAAGGTAGTGCTGGTTGAGGGAAACTGTTATTGGATTAATTAATTCTTTATAAATTATCTACAAGAATATTTTCTTTTCTAGCATCTGTGACTGTGAATGTTTTAATTGTTTTCAAGTGTTTAGCTCATTTGAATGAAAAACGTTGCTTTATTGATTAGTTCTAATTATTTTTACTGCCTATCATTTTATAGTTTTTCTATATAAAATCACACTTACCTTTTTATGTATTCATTTCACCTTATTATTTGATCGGATATTACATTCACCTTATTCTGTTTCAGTAGTGTGTGTATTTACTCTTAGCTTTTACCAGTTTTCAACTATGCATGGTATTTGTTAATTACTTTTTACACTCACTTTAATTTACCATTTACTGCACTTTGGTATTTCATTGTTTTAGGTTTTATGTTTGGCTAACTACTGTATTTTTTTAAACTGTCTGTCTGTAACTTTAGGGGACGTGTTCGACGGGTCTTTTCATTACAACTATGTAACTGTTTCAACTGTTACTCTATTACTTCGGGCTACTTGTTGTTGACTATTAATGATTTGTTTTCTCCTACTGATTCTAACACTTTGCACAGTTTTACTTTGCATTGATTGTCTTTAATTGAGCTGCAGATTTTACTTTCATATGCATTGACTTAGGACTATCTTTTTCATGACCTTGTCTGATCTATTTTTCATTCATTTTATCTTCTCATTTATTAATGGCAACAATTGTGCCAAATCACAACAACAGTTGCCTCGAGGTACTTTACATTGTAAGGTAAAGACCTTGCAACAGAACAGCACAAGTAAAGATCACTCCCTCAGTGTGCAAACATAACAAGCACTAATCTTCTGTTCTGTAAAAGGATTTAGATAAAAATATGTTTCTTCTAAACATGCATGGGCATAATTTTAGTATCTTTATTCATAATCTGATGTTCTTTAATAATTACAGATTACTCCAGGAGAAAATCATCTGGGTGCAGTTGCAGAAAATCTCTCATGAGAATATTCAGTAGTGAATACGTTTCAAGTACAAGGACTATATTCAGTCCAATATAGGAAGTCTCTAAAAGGGCTTTAGTGCTAAGGGGCATACTTACCCCTGAGCTCCCAAAGGAGCAATGTTATTATTGGTAATAAGAAGCAATAAACAGGGTGTGAGGGAAGCATGGAAGTTTCACTCCACCAAGTGTAAGCGCTTCTGAGGAAAACTGTAGATAAAGTTATCTGTGTTTCCCCGAGAAGAAAAAAAAGAAATAAAGAAATTGTGCACCAGCTAACCAACACATTTGTTAAGTAATGTTAGTTTAGGACCACATATAAGAGCTTGGCATCTGTACTTATGACAATTTCAATAGTTTAATCTTTCATGGAGGGCGGTGGGGAGTGATGCTAAACTACTGTCAAGACAAATATTTCCAGCAGAGTCCACTTGTATAATGGAATGAAAAAAAGAGATATAAGCAGGCACAAAAAGTGTTTCTTCCGCATCTTGCCTCCCGGCATCAGGCTTTTTCCTTTCCTTATCCAGCACAAAGAGTGCATTGTTAGCAGGGCCATTACAAGCAGTCTTGACTACACTGGACAACATATGGCTCAAGGGAGAAAGCTATAGATTGCAGGGATGGGAGAAATGGGAAAGTTCATCAGACCCATCTCATCTGACCTCAGTCGGTTCTGGGGAAAAATGTGCCAGGATGCTGATGCTGAATAGACAGATTTTCCAAATGCTTTGAATTCCGTTAGGATAGCGAGAAAGAAAAAGGCAAGATGCTCAAAGAAATGGATTTGGCCTATAAAGTGTAAGTGGCGTGATGCCCATTTCTTCAGAAGGATGACATTAGGGGACCAGTTTTATTGATGGCTGCACAAAAAGGGGTAAAGAGTGCACACAATCAGGAGTCAATTGAAGCACTGGGAGATTAAGGCTGATATATTTTAGTCCTATAGCTTTAGGTCTTTTCATTTTAGACATACAAAGAGGAAGAATGGAGTAGAGTGTTCATTCTTAAATGCCTTTTTCCCCTCTCTTATTTGATTTATTTCATTAAATTTATTATTAGCTGTTTCTTTTCTTTTTTTGAAGAATGGCAACCATGACCTCTCTTGGAACAGATGTATTACTTATGACATCCCAGTTTTCATCCGTTCACAATTTTTACATTAGAGTTAAATCTCTGCAGCTGGAATCTCACGGCTGAGTTAGCCCAAGCCCATAAAATATTGAAACCTTCAGAGCCACTGGCAGGCAGGTTGAGGGGAGTTCATGTCCAAAGCCAAGCTTCAGATTCACAGACATCCCAATAGGAGTGTACTACAGAAAAAAGCACTAATAAAAATTTCATTGAAATGAGACGGGGATATTGCTAGCATTCTCCCCAGCATCAGTATGAAATCTTAATCTGAGTTAATGGAAGAGATATGAAAGCCTTTCTCAATTCAAACACAAGCAGTGCATAATTTATAAATTATTGTCAGAAAAGTGATTCCGCTCCGAGATTTTACCCTCTTCTAGATGGAAGTGAACTCAGCGAGACAATACGAAAACATAGTGTTTTTGACCTCTAATGCCAAGAGATTTTACAGTAGAGCTGTCGATATAATCAGGTAAACCATTTTTTTTAACAGAAAAAACACCGCAGCAGTGATCAGAGCGAATAAATTCTAGCTGAGCCTTTCTCTAAACCAGATCAGTGCAGAATGGGTAAATAAAACAGCCCCCAGAGGACGGAGTGTAAGAATCCTTTTGTCCTGAAGGTTGACAGTTTGCTAAAAGCTTCATAATGTCTCAAACATAGCATCTCAGTGATGTAGAGCAGACGAGTGTTGTTTTAAAAAGCCTTTCCCCTTCTTCCCCTCGCTCACTTTTTTACTCCAATTACACAAGATGTGTTTGCATGGCATGCTCTGCGGTTAATTCGCAGTGACAGCTTCCTCTTCCTCCCGCATGTGGAGCGTAATAGAAACGGTGTCCCATGCTGGAAAACATTATTCACTAATGTAGCCTCAGTGTGTCCAGCGCGGAGCTCGGGGTTGTTCCTACTCCATTACATGGCAGGGAACAGGTCCTGATTAGGATTAGCACATGTACCCCCCCTCCCTGAAGACAGCCAAGTTCAATCATCCTGACTACTGCATTCTATTCACACTCTGCAGACTCTCGGTTAGTGAGGCCTGCAGTCTCACGATTTCTTTTTTCAGGCAAAAGCTTGTTAGATGTGCTTTAGCAGTTACTATAACTGAAACATTTTCCTTGTGCTGTTCTTTTATTATCTGTGTAAGAACTTGGTTTGATTGATTTGATACACTCAGGTTTACATATTATGACTAAAATGAACTGCCTTATTTTCTAGACTTTAAACTGCATTTAGAAAATCGCCTCAGTAAACATTTGTTATCCATCGGCCATATGATGCTCCTTCACGTTTGTGTCACTTAATGGCAAAAAGTCACAGACACAAAGCACAGGATGTGTTTTACTTTGGCGGGACCTGCTAGATGTTCCTGGCAGGATAAGGGAAGCATGTACACGGTTGGTTGAGTCAGGCGTATCCAAGGTGACAAAAGCATAAAAAGGAGGCATGAATGTTAGATGGGATGCTGAAGTATACACTGCAAACTTATTTAGGACAGAGGCATCCTGGCTTTCTAATGCGAATTAATGGACGTGTATCTCAGTTTCCCCTTTGCTTTCACGTGTTTTCCCGCGTATCGGTCGCCGACTTCCAAGTTGATGAAGCTCCAAAAAGCCTTAAGGGAGCAGTAACCAAGGTAATACTGTCATTACATGGCTCCTGCGAGCATTCATGGCCGTGGGTTACAAAGATAGAGCTTTAACATATAAATAGGGGGTGTTATCCATTATTCATCTTTGGTTATTCAGTTTAATCAACAATTAGAATGTTTAAGAGCTTGTTATTCATTGGGTGTTTATTATTAGGTGAGTGTTGTGAGGGAACAAGAACACGCATACTTACTTCAGATGGAACAGTCACTGAGTGCAGGGTAGTAAATTGAAGTTGCCAGTAATGACTTATTGATGACCGAGCTTGTTCTTTACCGAGTTTAATTATGAGAGCTAGTTAATTCACAGCAGCTGGGGAGTCATGTTGGACGTGTTGGGTGTCATTAAGATATCCCACAACTTCATCACTAAGGCCCCATCCATAATTCAGCCTCAGTTCATGTGTGACTAAGAGGGCTTTATTTTAGAACAGCCTTAACGGGGTAAACTCATGTGGAAAAAAGTGCGCTGTGCTGCACTGGTCTCTGTGTCCCACCAAGTGGAAGAGTTAAGAAGTGTAAAAGCTGCCTTTTTGAGAGGCCAGAGAGGACCAGCGAAAGGAGGGAAACATCTCTGTGCAGCAGAGAGGTCACATGATGTAAGGGGAAGGAGGGCCATGTGCAGTGGGAGCAATTTCTTGACCTTCTAACTGTAGCTGAGGTGATGCTGTTCATCTTTGGGAGGCTGCTTATGTCAGTAGTGCCTCGGCTACGGGGCCGCTCGGGGACCTAACATGCACTCCGAAGTGTCCAGCCTGAGAAGAAAAAAAACAAAAAGGAAAAAAAAAAAACCAAACCTGCAAGATGTCTCTGGACTGGTGGTGCTCGCTCACTCAGCTTTACTTTACGGTTTCTCTTGTGGGACTCGACCACTCACTCTTCCTCAGTCTATCTCCTTCGCTCCCTCCCGTCTCCTTTCTCTTTCGATTCTATAAATTTTTTTCAACCTAATTTTTTCCCTCTCTAGTTCTCCACCACCCATCACATCCATCACTAGACTCTCACATCCGTCTGTTGTCTTCCCAGCGTATCCTGGCTTGTTATTGTTTTTCTTTTAGGCTTGGCAGGCCTGTATTCACAAATGGCTTGCTGCCTGCTGACCAAGGTTTCAAACTCTCTTGTATCAATTACAAGAGCAGAGCCGGATAAAATGGTAAAAGCTAAAATCTCCTATTTTTAACCCACTGAATATCTCGTTCGCAGCTATTTATCTCTGACAAATTAGAGATATTCTGATGGAAAAATTAGCTGCAAAGACTAATATGTGCTTGATCTACCTGGAGAAACACACACCTTGTTTTTGTTTCTCTGTTTACTTTCACCCGACTAGGCTGCGTGATCATGGGACGCCGTCCTGGCCCTGATCCCAGAACTTGCGTATTCATCTGGTCTAGGTGCTAATTTGTGTGTTTCATGCCTGTACTCACAAGCTTGTTTGCACACTCCGTTCCACCTGGGCTTGTTTTGGCGTCCTGTCAAAACCCAGGCCAGTGGAACAAACAGCGTCTGTGAAAAAAATACCCATGCATGTTTAATTACGACAGGACACTTTCTCCCTATCATTCTCTCCACAGACCTCTCCTCAGAGAGCACGTACCCCCTTGCAACCCTGCATTATTGTCGCCTTTTTTGAAGTATGGCAAAGAAAAAAAGCTATTAATATTTAAAATGCTTGCTGCCATCCCCTCATACATACAGAGACTCACACATGTGTAAACACATCTCTTCTTAATCCAGTCCAGATTTGCAATTTAGTACAAAGAATATTGCATATATGGTTCAATAAGCATATTGCAGAAATATTTAAAACAACTGTTTCTATGCTTATGAAGAATGAGGTTTGTCTCATTTTGCTCTATTTATACCAAAAAAAACATTTAAGATCTTCTCTCCTTATAAAAGAACAAAATGTTTGACAGGACCTGAGACTCAGTGACACTTCTCTTGGCTTGAACACAAATCACCCACCAAGCTCTGTCCCAGACATCACACTCAGATGATGCACTTTAGCAGTGGACATTGTGGTGGTGCTGTAATAGATTAAAATTATATTGGGTTACCACATGACACGTCATCCATTCGCTTGAATTGAATGAGTAGCTCAGAGGTGTTCAGCACTTAGGACACACTGAACATGTACACCAAGATGGGTGTAGACCAAAACAAGAGGCCAAACATGGTTAAAACTTAGTGAACGAATGGTGGTCCAGTAAGATTCTCTCTTATATAGCAAGAAATAGATGATTTAGTATAAATGTTTCATGCTAGTGGCATGTCTGCATCCTCTTTTCTTATTTTTCTCACAATCTTGTTGTTTGTTTGAGTTTGTTCTAATTGATAATAGGTAATATAAAGCAACCTTCTCTCCTCGAGTACAGCCAGACATTTTGGAACTATTAGCTGGCTGGGAGTGAATGTCAAAGATTTTTTCTAAGGACTGGCGTTCTCCTCATTTGAGTCTGTACAGACTATTTATGAGTAAGACTTAGACCAGCCATGCCAGCTGCCCTCTTATTGGTTCTGTGCAGATAAAAAGTGTCAATTGACAATTTGCTCTCATGGTTGGAATAAACACCCATTTTTATTAGACTAATTAATGGGCAGGTTCAGTTATTTACTGTTTAAGTGCAAATAATGCCCGTTTCATTCTCTCTCTGCCTTTCTCATAGTCACTGCTATCATTCAGTTTCCACATGTTCGGCTACCAAGGTAAAATTAAAGCTCTATCTTTGTCCTATTTTGTGAAAGTGTTAGTTTCCCTCATGTTTACACCTTGCACCACACACTGTTACATACTAAACATGAGGCTTAAGGATAAGATGCAATGGTGTCATTACTCTAAACCCACTACACTGTGAAATCAACACTTTCAACAAAGTCAGTGCAAAAAAAAAAAAAACAGCTGTTCTTGATTTTTTTTAAATGTTTATTAAATTGTTTACATTCTGATGATAGAAAAAGTAATTTCATCAGTATTTATTTCTGTGCACCTGCTTTTTTCCCAGTGATTGTAAGGAATGCTGTTTATGCCAGAGTCAGATGCACAAAAATGTGATAGTAACGTAGATTCACCACTTTCAAGAACTGCTTTAGGTGTTTTTCATGTCTGTGTACAATGATACTGAAGCGATCTTGATTTTACAGATACATGAAAACTGCTACTTGCTAACTTAAATGAAAAACAGAGTATCGATATTACTAAAAAATAATTTATGGATTTTTTTCTTAATTTATAGAAACATAATTTTCACACAGAGCTAACTTTTAATGCTGAATATTTCCAAATAGAAAGCCCTTTTTTGTTTTTTAAAATTCAGGATTTTTTTGTTCTTATTGTTCAGTCATATCAGGCTAAACAACTTTACATGTAAACGTCGTGTTTTTTTGTTTCACGTAGAGAATTTTAATTTGGAGGAGAAACTTTCAGTGCTCAGCAAAATAAAAGCAGCCACTGTGAGGCAAAACAATAGACTCATCAGAGGGAAAGCGGGAGGCTTGTTTTCTCACAGGCCTGACCTCTTTTTCTGACGTGTCACATTATGGTTATACAGAACGTGTCTCCTTTGCATACAAAAGGTCAGAAAGATAAATCAAAATCCGCATGCATGACTTACCCGATTCATCACAGCAAAGAGGGTCAAAGTGTTAGCTGTAATCAGATTTCCCCCCCCTCCAAACATGAGATGAATTGTCTTTGTTAGCAAATTGCACGGAGGAAACAGAGGATCTTGTGCTTTGTACATACACTTGTAATTAAACTACTCAGTGAAGGCATGTCCCTGCTTTTTAGAGAAATTGCATTTTGTTGTAATACTTTTTTACACTTTGAGTGTGAGGAGGAAGGAGACTAATTTACCCCTCGAGGTCTCCGAGATGTTTATCGGCTTAGTGACACTTTTGCTTGTTAGATAATCCACGATGATGCAAGACTATGAAATAAAATGCTCTCCCAGCTAGAAGAGCTCCAGTTTGAATCTGGGCCTGTGAGGGCTTTAGCTCCATCGCAGTGTTCCCTTCACCCCTGCTGAGACATTAATTAAGGCTCCTTTCAGGTCCTTTTTTCAGCAGTTGCCCCTGTAATGCTCTTGCTCAGTTAAAACCTGCATATGCAGGTGCCCCCGTCATCTCACAACAAGCTCCTTAATTAACTTGAAGTTATAAAAAATGAGTTCACATTTTTTCTATCTTTGCTCCTCCTGTCTCTTTCTTTTTGTTCCCCTCTCTCTATGAGTTTCTTCAACTGAACAAACTAAATGAGAAGAAGTCCTGTCTCTTTAACCCAGCACCTTTCCTTCATAAAACATTTGTCTTCCTCTCTCTGTAGTCTGTCATCTCTCGCAGTGGATGATCTCGAGAACAGGCAGAGGTTGAGGAAGGAGAGGAGCGCTGCCATCGAAGCAGGCATCACACCTCTCCCACACACCACTAATTAGAGTTAATTATTAATACACTTTGATTTAGCCTTGCTCCCCCACCATCAGGTGCCAAAGTATATTTTGCATGTTTTTATAAATGAAAGGAGTGAGGCAAATTGATTGATACAGTAAGTTTTTTTTTCTTACCTTGCAACTTAAATCAAAGGCTCTGCCAGTTTAATTGAAGGTAGGAGAGTGTTTGAAAGTAAATTTTAAAAGGAATTAGAAGTTGAAAGGGTGAAATGATTCGATGGCAAAGTTTATGACAAAAAAGGCAAATTGCGTGCATGTCAGTGGAAAACAGTAAGACATTTTGGACGTTTGCAATACTTTTTGTAGGTGCATGACCACACTGAACAGTGACATTAACTTTATGGATATTTTCAAGTCTGCAGCCATCAAAACATTTTAATATTTATCAGTACTGTTTATAGAAGTAGCAAAAATAGTTTGTGTGACAATTTTCTAATCTACTAATGGCAGTGTTGGATCTACTTCTTTTTTTGGCAGTCACCGCAGTGGTTCATCAGCCTCCTCACATCTTTTCTGTGGTCGTTCTCTTTCCCTCCTGCCTGGAAGCTCCATATTCAACATCCAAGACACCTCAGCATTGCTTCTCTAACTGTGTCTCCAAACTGCTCAACCCGAGCTGTCCCTCTGATAGACTAATTTCTAATTTTGGCCCTGCTGGTCACTCAAAATCAAAAACTATTCAATATGCCACCTCCTGGCTTTTTTAGCACCACTGTCTCCAAGCCATACATCAAACCAGGTCTCATTACCATCTTGTAAACTTTCTCCTTCACTCTTGCTGCTATCCTTTTGCCACAAATCACCTCTGACACTTGTATCCAGCCACTCCACCCTGCCCACGCCTTTCTCTTCATTGTTTTTCTTTTAAAGGTTGACTCCAAACTCATCCACTTTCACTAACTCCTTTCCCTTTCATCATTACAGCTGTTTCCCTCTCATTCGCATTCTGTCTTGCGTTTACAGACTTTCCTTCCTCTTTCCTCTAGTGGATACCTCCATTTCTCCAGGATCTCTCCTACCATCATCTATGTAGTCTACAAACATCATAGACATAGACATGCATAGGCAATGGAAACTCTTGCCTGACTTCAGCTGTCAACATCACCACTGGATACAAGAAGAGTCTCAGATCCCACCCCCATCTAAAACTCATCTGGCAGGGGTGGGATCAGCGGTGTAGATAGTTATAATTACTTCCATTAAGAACAGCGTTACCTACTGTGAAAGTCTCGAGAAAAGTACTTTTGTGTTACCAAATAGGAATACCCGCTTGTATTAAAGTAAATGTATATATATATATATTTATTCATGAACGTACTATCTATGTAACTATCAATCTGTAACCAGTTAATATTTGTGGCTATTTCTCCAAAATGTTCCCAGCAACAAGCTCATTAACGTCCTCAGGAGCGACAGCTTTACCTGAACTAAAAGTTGTCTTTGCTGTACTGAGCTGTAGCTGTGGCATGACTCTCCTCCTCAATGTCGTTGAGCCTCTCTGCTTAGCTTTAGTGGGTGCTTCATCAGATTTGATGTAGACACACATTATCGGCCAAGCACAATTTAACCCACAAATTTGGAAACATGTGAGCACTTCCATGCCGCTAAGTGCCCTCTTTGCTGTCTTTTCAGCTTAGCTACACATACCAAATTAGACAGTTGTCAGATTGGCTAGCTTCCACTAGTAAGCAGTTACCTGGCAAAGAGTATGAGAGATGTAGGTGGGTGGATATGGGATCTTACATACATGGAAATATGATCAAATTATGACTGTAACATCTAAAGCCATAACTAAATAACTGAAATTCTGAATGACAAAGCTAATAACAGTGAGTAAATGCTTAGTAGTATGTATTAAAATCACCCATAGTTAATAAGAAGTGGCAACAAAACAAATGGGATAAATAATGTTGGCCACATTTGTTGTACTTAAGATGTAATGCTAACCTTACCTTCAATTTAAATGTTATATTTCAGTTCAGATGGTCAAAGCAGAATAACAAGTGTCATTATTTATGGCAACTAAACGCATCAAAGATTGTGAAAGTATTTTAAATGATTCTAAGACATTCAAACTCAAATCACAGTCAGGCATCAACATTAGCAATCCTCCGGAGTTGTTTAGAAGGCTCAGTGAGAAAAGATATGTTGACCAACTCAAAGAGAATAAAGAACAAAATGTTCCTTCATGCTGGTCATTTTGAAGTTTGCTCTTTAACACCACAGCACTGCTCCCAGCCTTCAGCAAAAGGCACACTTTAATAACACCTAAGTGACTCACCCATTAAATTGCTTCGACTTCTCTGCTGATCCTGTGGTATTCCCAGTTTGAAGGGTGGAGGGGGGCTGAGTTGCCTTGGCATCTGTAACTCATCACTGGGGCCAGTGATAATACCCCTGGACCTGTGGCTGCCTTGCACATGGCTTTGGCGTCCATGAAATAGAATCATCACCCCTTGTAACAAAACAAATAAATCCTTCCTCCCAGTCTGTTTTGATATGTAATGAGTCGGTGTTTCACTCTTCTGAGATCTTGTTATATGGCGTATCAGTGATGTGTCTCTCGGCGGCCACGGTTCATCTGTCAAACTGGATTTTCCCACCTCAAAATAATGATCCCATGCTGCACCAAGGGCCCTGCTAAAGTATCTGCTTATTTAAGATGGCTTTGCACTGCGTTGTTCCATGTAGGTAACACCTGGCCCCCAGGAGTCGTCTGCAGAGGGTTACAAGTGGAGAGGCCCCTGACAGTGATGGAGACACAAACAAGCATAGTATCAAGAGATGGTGGCTTTTGCAGTGTGTGAGTAATGCTATGGCTATTGTCTGTGGATCTCCACCGATGATGGATACCATAAAAATATATACCATACTTAGCAGCAGTGTTGGGCTCAAGAAAAAAAAACTGCAGAAGAGCAACCTATTTTGTTTGAAGAGACATTTTTAGGAAGTAACAAATGGAATAATTCAAAAGCAGGACATCCCTGCCATATACGTTTATATGACAGCTATTTCTTCGGAATTAAAAAATATTAATCTTTAAAGTCATCCAGGCTCATATGGTATGCATCTCCAAAGTGTAAGCAGTTTCTAAAATAATTTGACCAAAAAAAAAACCCAAGCTATGGTGGCCCTGAGAGGCCAAATAATGGACTGCAACTTAAGAAAACACCAGCAATAAGAAAAATGCTGCAAAAGCACACAAAACACAACGGAAATAGGGAAAACGAGAACGGAAATAGGAAAAACAGATTTCCAAAAGCACAAGGGACGTGTTTCTGGGGAGACAATAACCCGACGGACCAGTTGCAGGAACCAAAATATGCTAAGAATTGGGCTGGGAGACACTTAAAAGAAGTGGAGGATCTATCAGTTTTGTGATGAAGAAAAGATGACAGGTATGTGTGTTAGCCATCATCAGTATTATATGAATCATGATAAAACACACCTACCATGTTTTGGGTTCCTGCAACTGGTCCGTCCGGTTATTGTCTTCCCAGAAACACTTCCTTTGTGCTTTTGGAAATCTGTTTTTTCCTATTTCCGTTGTGTTTTGTGTGCTTTCGCAGCACTTTTCTTATTGCTGATGTTTTCTTAAGTTGCAGTCCATTTGGCCTCTCAGGGCTACTGTACCAAACAGGTTTAAACTACTGAAAATTACATTTCATTGATGTCTTTACTGTAACTCTGAAGGTTGTGCTAACTTGTCCACTTTTATCGAAGGGATCTGAGATAAAGACTACAAAACAGCACATCAGTGTATTTCAAGCTCACTACAGCTTTCCACAATATGTCAAATGCTCCGCCTTAAAATGAATCCTAACTAACTTTGATATTAGATGTTGTTAATGTGTAATGTACAGTGTATATTGCACATAATGCAATATGTGTTGCATTATACTGCACTGCTTTAGTGATGATTAGGCTTCATCGTTAAATCTATGTGGTTTGTTTAAGAAAAGAATTGCACTGTGGAGACAAGGGTTGGTGACCCTTGAGCCGAGCGATGAGCTTGCAGTTCCTTTGAAATGGTTGCTTCAAAGAAAAACGATCTGCACTCAGTTGCTGTCTTCAAAGTGTCCCTCGTCTGTCAAGATGGTGAAAAAGTGGTAATAAGATGGAATCAGTCTGATATCTTTTAGTGAATAAATGAGGTCAGGTTGGCAAATACATGTAAGATGTTTGTAATTGTAATCTTTGTAATTTTTGTAATTTTTTAACGTCTGCATGCATAGAATTTTACATTAAATAGAAATTCAAATTAGAGTGGAGCTTTCTTTGCCTTAATATAGAAAGAGCAACCAGCTGGCAACAATTCACTATTGCAAACAAGTTGCACTCATTACTAATGGACTCTGATTAATAGCAACATATTGGCAGTTTGTCTGCCTTCATATATTAGACAGCAATTATTTGCAAACCACATTGCAATCAACCCAGAGACCACGTTTCATTTTCTATTTGGGAGTCTTGGACTTTATTTTTCTTTGTTTGTATCTTCCTATTTAGATTTTGTGTTAACCACCTGTGTGGTTAGGTTTCATCACTAAAACCTTTTGGCTTGTTTAAGAAAGGAATCAACAAGAGCAGTCTCACTAGTCTCAACCAGTGTTTCAGAGGAAACTTTGTGTGTATCTTTGAGACACCAACAACTTTGACAGAAGTGCAGCGTTTCTGCCCTGGAAAAGAACTGGTTGCTCAGCTGAAAATTACTTTTTTTTTTTTTTTTTTTTTTTTTTTCTAAATGACATCAGAAACAGCAGTATGCGACATTACGTGATGGCAGAGCTTCAGTTCATCCTTTGTCATTTTTTTTTTTTTTTTTTTTTTTAATAAATAGGACAGGGGGAATGAATGAGAGAGAGAGGGGGAGAGAAAGAAAGAAAACCAAAGGGGAGAAGAGACGGTGAGAAGGGGGGGGAAGAGAGAGAAAGAAAAGAACTCCTGGGTCACCTGTATGGAGAAAAAAAAAAAACAAACAAACATAAACAAACAGAGGAGACAGCAAACAACAAAGAGCAACATAATAATAGAGAAAACAAAGCACCATCACAATAAACTAGCTAGTCATAGATATCAGTATTTACTAAGTAATAAACGATATTGTGCAGCACGCAAGATAGACAGCGCAAATTACTGATACGTGGGGTCACAGCACAACACATGCTATTTGACCAAAAATGGAATCTTATTTGAAATGATTAAGTCTGCTTCACTTATGTCTCAAAGAAAATGTCACTTATTCTATCATAAAAATATCATGCATCATTTTAAGTGGTCGATGAAGTAGGTGGCAATAACAATCTCGCAGTCTGCCAAAGAAACTGTTAAACTGTACTTGTGATTCTTTCTCCCTACAACATGTCAAACACCATAAATTATTTCCATGCTTCTTGATGGCTTGAAGTACTTATCATGCAAGTGCAGTACCTACACTAGAAGTATCTGTCTAATGATTTAGTTGTCCTGCATATGAAGTGACAATATAATTTTCCATTAAGCAAGCTGTCCCTTGCTTATAGTGAAAGCCTCCACTTTAACCAAATATCAAAGTAACATGTCTTTATCCTAGCCTATAGTTTCTGTGATTACAGCATTTATTAAAGCCTTCACACAACTGAGTTCTAGGCTATGAAAGAAACACCTGTCTAGCAGATAAAATGCATTTTGTCATATTACTGATTTCATTTTAAAAAATGCAAATGTGACAAGTTACATGTTGCATGTATGAAACCTTTAATCTTGACTATATTTTTTGACCATAGACGACAGCTACAGATCAATGCAAAACGCTGCTATTTTTTCTTTTTCCTGCCTTTGTAAATGATGTTCATCTCTTTATAGTGGCACCTACTGCATTTCCTCCACATATTGCATCTACGGTGCTTTAACTGGTCTGTTTTAGAGAACGACGTAGCACGAGGTCGAGTGTAAGGGCAGGTGAAAACAGTTGGTGCTGTAGTCTTGAGAAACGGCTTGCCCTTGATACCTGGCCTGTTCTTCATTGTACTGTCAGACCCACAGAGGAAACCTCCCCAATGACCTGCCAAGGCCAGTATAGCCTACCTCTCCATCCTCCAACCTGCATGGTGTCGTAATTGAGCAGGGCTTTGAGATTGTTTTTTAAAACCCACTGCATTCCCAAGATGCAACCTTGAGCAGGTCTTAAATAATCAGAAACCTGCACAGTGGAAAGGGTTTTCTTAACCCTAGCAGGAAGTTGAATTCAGAGGATCAAGTGAGAGGGAAACGAAAGCTCATATCTAAGGACCTGCTAAGGCTTTTGATAGTAGAGCATTTCTTTGGGGATGTTACCTGTCTTTAATTTATTCCAATTATTTGTACCTTCCATTCCGCTCTTCACACGGCTCTTCTGACTCCCTGCTTTGTCCTTTTAGAGGGAAATTAAGGTGATGATTGGGCTTCATTAAAGAGGTAAATAAAGAGGGTAGTGCATGGCCCTGGCGCTTCATTTGTGTTGCTAATTGGCACGACATGTGGGTTTGATGTGGAGCGCTGCAGAAGGGGAAGACGTCAGGGGTGGGCCAAGCGTGTGACCTGGGAGCTTCGCCAACCCACCGTGCAGCCCTCTCTCACTCTGTTCTCTCTGTGATCATGCTGTGGTTCCCTGCGTGTTTGTTGGGTTTGCTAAGTCAAGGTCTTCTCATTCATTTTAATGACTCCACTTGGATGTAAAAAATTAATTGATATTCTTACAAGCAAACACCTTCAGGCTCATTAATCAATGTGTCAGTTTCTCACTGCCATAAAAATGTACTTTACAGGGTAATTAATTTCCTAATATCCTCCAGTCATCCCGAGTGCCCTCAACTTAAAATACTTGACATTTAGCCCTTCATATACAGCTCACTGGCTCCGAGAGCTCTCAACACATTGCAGACGAGACTGTAAAACAAACTAAAGAACAAAGCAAATAGAGAAATGTATTTTTAATGATCTGGCACAAATATCATTCAAAGCGACACCGTTTTTATCTACTTGTTAGCAGAATGCTAACATCCTGTTAAGAATGCTAACAAGAGGCTCCACCCAACTCTGAGATAACCATGATGACATAAAGGAGAGATTAAAATTTGTGTTGGAAAAGCAATACCATAAATCACTGTAATGTAAGGTTGAGCCATAATTCATAAATGGACACATATAAAGATAAATGGATCAGATACAAATAGGTACTGTTGATTTTATTTACATGCATACACAATCTTAAGTCAAAGATATAGGCCTCTGATTGTGAAACATGAGGTTACTGTCAAAAACTACTCTTCAGTTTTGGACACTCAGTTTGTTCCGCCTCTGGAGGTGGAAAACCAAATGAAATTAATTAACAGTTACTGTCAGTGAGCTGTTAAACATTTTCAGACATTCGGTATGCTGGACTCAGTTCTTTTAGAGCGCCAGAGCCGATTCATTGCTATCTTCAATAGTCAGCATCGTTTGTTAAAAACAGAACTCAGTGTAATGATCAGTTCAAACCTGGAGCATTTGTATCCCCAAATGAACAATTTGCATACTTCTATTTGTAAAACTGCCATTTTCCTTCTTAAAAAACATGGAATTAGTCATGTAATTTCAAAGCACAGTTCTGTTGCTTAGCATAAGAACCAGTTGCATGGTGGCATATCTTCAGTTGTTTTATTGTTAGATAGCTGCAAATGGCACCATCATAGGTGCAGAAGTTATTAGGTACAGTAGGAACATGTCATTAGCACTGTGAAATAGCACTTTTTATAGACAAGTCTCAGAAAGTGACTTAAAATCGCAAGGCATAGCTTATGAAGCCATCCAATACAGAAATTCAAACGATTTTGGAATTCTATATCGGAAGGGCTGGAATCTATCCAAGCTGCCATTGGGTGAGAGGCAACATATGCTGTGGGGGCAGGTTGCCAGCTGATCGCTAGGCACATTCAAAACCAGTAGAATAAAATTTAAAAGGTGCAATTCTCAGAACAAGATTTAGGCTAAGAGGGGAAAAAGTCCAATAAAGTATTTAATTGGGAGAAAATGATGAATTTTTTGAAATAAGTTTTCATTAGGTTTCATATAACATATAACATACTCCCAGTATTTACATGACAGAGAAAAGGGGCAGCTTGGGTTAGGGTTGTTTTAGGAGTGAATGACATGTGCATGATGGAAATAACTAAAAGCAATGGATTAATCTATTCAAATGTAGCTTGTTGAAGGTTAGGTCTGCACGCAAGCAGATTCATTTAGAAAGGTCAACATTCACAGCTGTATATCCACAGCATAGCAATAAGTTAAAGATTTTGCTTCTGAAGTTGTTTGCTTTGGGCATATTGATTTCTACATTTCAAATCATTCATCTAATATGTATGGTTAATGCATAATTAACACACGATCTCTGCCACTAAAAACGGCTCTGCTGAGTTTAATAAGTAATCTGATTGTTTTATTTGTGCCATCAGTCTTACACTAAAATTAGCTCAACATCAAATTAAATTTATTGTAATAGTGTTTGCATAGTTGGTTGTTTCATTTACTCTTAAACATTTAGTTTTGAGAAATTTGCAGCACTCTAAAACTGAAAAACTGTGTCAGAGAAAAAGATGTAGTTGCAGACTTTTAACCACAAATAATCGTAAATGTAACTTTATTGAATTCCTATATGATATAACCCTTCTGTTCCCGTCTCACGGCACTGTATGAATACACTCAAGAAGGAGGGGATTTTTTTCCAGCACTGTTGATTCTTGTTGATGGCTCTGTGGTAAACCTTTTGGAAGGAAAGGCATTTATCTCCTCACGTTGGTGTAAATGCACTTACTCCAGTGCTTTCTTGTGTCCCACACAACAGCAGACATCTTGCTGTGAACTTAACGATTCAGCACTCACACATCAGACTGAGAGGCAGGAGAGAACATCGGAATATTTGATTTCTCGTCAAGCAGCTGAGCATAAATATCACACTGGAAAATGTCCAATAAGTGATTTACAATCTGCGGTTCTTACTGAAAATGTTTCTCTTAGCATGTACTTTATATAGCTTTCCTTTTCAGATCAAATGGTAGCAACTGATGAGCAGATACATTGGGGGTATATGTAACTAACGGCTTAATTCATCTTGGACAGGATTCATAGCCTCCTGCTGCAGTACAACTTGCTCTGTGCTTACACTGACAATTACAGTATAACTGGTTGTGAAATACTGTTAACTTCTAATTAGTCCTACTAGTCAACTTTATTAACTGCTGTACTTTAGGGAATCTGTGGTCTGTTGGAATACTTTTGGAAATAACCATATTTTCTGTCTTAACCAGTCTGATCAATATTGTTTTCATTTATTTATAAAGATGTTCCAGACATGGTTTTCTAGCTTAAACCAAGCACAAACCAATCTTTTGTTTTAAAAATGCATCAAATTTTTGTTCACAGTGAAACTTCTCAGGAAATGAACAGATAATTGTTACCTGACTTGTCCTTCATTTCATTTTTCTGTCCATGTTTTAGTCTGATATAAGACAGATTTGGCAACTTGTTAACGCAACCATTTTCCAATAGAGAATAATCATTAGAGTACCTGTTTAAACCAAATTAATTTTGACTCCATTTGTATTTAAGTAGTGTCTCTAAAGTGCAAAAATGAAAATAATAAAAATACAAAAATGGTGAGTGCCCTTTTAAAATATCCTTATTGCAGCTCACAGTTTGCTTTACAAAAGCTTGAGAAGGGCATTGATACTAATCGTCTTTCTTTGGGGTGTAAGTCTGTTGGTGTTTCCTGTGGAATTCGGTTAGTGTGCATGAAAAGAAGCGCAGCCTTGTATTCTTAAGTCTCAGTCACACCTGTGGTTGCTGGGAAAACTGTGTAATCCCTGACCAGTTGGTAAGTGGTTGCGGGGTATCGCCCAAAGAGAATGCTGCAGAAAAAACCTTGTAATTGTTGGTTGCAGCTATAAAGCACAACTTTTGCTTTGAAGGCAAACAATCTACAAGAGTGTTTGCAGCCAAGTCGACATCTTACATGCAAACTACAGGAAACCATGGCAACGTCCTAGCAAGCAATCAAAAGGAGGCTGTCCGTTAACATATACCCCTTTGAGGTCAGTTTCACTTAGTGACTTCCAGCAAACTTTAGTAACCACCTGCCAACTGGTCAGGGAAAAACATTTTTCCCCAGCAACCTGTGGCTGCCAACATATTGCTGACAGAGGCTTTTGCAATCAATTTCAGTGCCAGCTAGCAGCCTCTGCAACCATTCAATGACTGGAATCATGGCAGGATGTATGTCAACCAGATGTGGGCCAGGCCTGGTGTAGATGGCACTGTTTATGTGATGGTGTTACGTCCTCACATGAAGGCTAGGCGAAGAGGGTGGGGGACAGTAACAGTTGGATCCAGGTTGAAATGAAAAGGACTCCAGGCAGAGGTGTTTAACACAAAATGAGTCTTTATTATAGCCAATAAACCAATAACCATATAAGCAATACCAACAGAAAGAGGCAGCAACGCTGCTTTGACGATAAATCAAACAGGCCAACCCAAAGAAATTGTGGCCGCTTCAACCAAGAAAACAATTATAAGGTTTCAACAGAAAAAGACAGCAATGCTGCTATTAGCAATAAACCAGGCAGGCCAGTCCAACGAAAAGGAGGCCGCATGCCACATCTCCGGTTCTGCCGGAGGTTTCTTCCTGTTAAAAGGGAGTTTTTCCTTCCCACTGCCAAAGTGCTTGCTCATAGGGGGTCATATGATTGTTGGGTTTTTCTCTGTACCTATGAAGCGCCTTGAGGCGACTTTTGTTGTGATTTGGCGCTATATAAATAAAATTGAATTTCATTGAATTGAATTGAATTGAATCTGGCCCGATTGTGGTTGGGTTTATGTGGCCCAGGCTCATAGAAAACAGGTCTGGCCCGGATCCAGCATCAAGCTGGCACTTCTGACTGACCTAGTGAGATTTACACATGTTTACTACTGTGGCTTTAGCTCAGGAGGTAGAGCAGGTCACCTACTGATCAGAAGGTGAGTGGTTTGATCCCTGGCTCCCCTAGTCTGCATGTCAAGAATGTGTATGAATGTATTTAGGAAGTACTCAGTTTAGAGAAAGTGTGTGATTGGGTGAATGTGGCATGTTTTATAGAGCACTTTGAGTAATCCGGGAGAGTAGAAAAGCGCTATATAAGAATCAGTTCATTCACTATCTGAACACAGTTTCGTCATGTTACTTTTGCACTATTATGTTCTGGCACATTTTGTTGTTACATGGCTTGGTACACATTAGGCTGACATCTGGGGCCAGAGCTGAAACTGTTCTGGGTCGGCACAGGGCCAGCAGTGTGTCTGCAACTGTCCTTGTGCTGGCCCATGTGTGGATTACCTCTGGCAAACCTGATCTGGGCCACCAAAGGGCCGTCATTCTTTGCGGTATGTGGGACATGTGTAAGCACATTGTGTGGGCCAGATCCGGGCCATACCAATTTTGCTATGCAGGACCTAGTGGTTGCCAAGGGGTCACCATCCTTTCTCTTGGCTTATCATATATAGTTTAGAGCACTATACCACAGAGCGTCAATCAGATGTCAGTCTCAAAAGTCCTCATTCAACACATGAACTACAACGAGGCATGGAAGAAAATGTTTGAGAACCGCTGCCGCAATGATACTCTAGATAGGCAAAACCAGCTGGTTAGCAGCAACTGAATTTTCAAAACAGGAGCAATTGCCCAATAAAAAGTCAAGCTCATCATAGTCTGGGATGGATGAAACAACAAAAAAAAAAAAAGAAAAAAAGAAAAATATATTTGGAGGTCATTTGTCCATCTATAGCTTTATGTAGGAAACAATGCCACCAGCTGGCTAACACTAAATTTGCAAAAGCAAACAAGCTCAAATAAAGTAATGTAAATACTACGCCTGAACTGTGTTTTAGATTTTTTACATAAAGGAAACCTTTTCGAAATTCATTCAGTTAGTGTAACTTCAGAATGGAAATCCTTAGGCGTTCTAATGGGGTAGTGGCAGAATTTTATATATGCATAGCCCAGTTCAAGACGATAACAAAGAAGATATTTATAGTATGCCTATGCATTATAAAAAGAACTATTGTGCTTAACTTTTTCTTTTGCAATGGAAGGTTTTGGGAGGATGCATTTTAGTTGGTGGGACAACAAATATATGACCAGGCCTAACCCACACAGATCTGACCTGGATTTAGCTCGAGTATACTGTATATGTGATCCAGACACCTTTAGATTTATTGGAAAGATAGTTTTCACTTTTGACAGAGGCTAACTGTTTGGACTTTTGAACCTATATCTACACCCAATCTTTAACTTGATATCAGTGTTCTTGTTTAAGTCAGTGTAGAACATTTCCTTGCCCCTTTTCATGTCATATCAGAGTACTCACAAAAACTTGTTTTAGCCTTTTGTTTTTAAAGCTTTGCTTTTATAACATGTCGCTTATGGAGTTCAACAATTTCTCATTTGCACTGGTCAAACGGATGTTGTGTCCAACTTGGGGCAGGCTTTGACTTGTTTGCTCCATATGTGTTAATGCTCCGGCAGCCCACTCACTGTCTGAAACCTCCTATGCAGCAGAAACTGCTCAGAAAAAAATGTCTGCCTCCGAGTAGCACAGACATTTAAGCTAGCTTGCACTGTAACACGTCCTCCTACTCACACCTCAGAAAAGTCAACCACGCAGCTATATATCTCAATGTATGTTGACTTTTTATGTCTTCACAGATTATATGCACATACTGTATTTCTAACTTTAGGCATTGGATTTATAAATACCCTCTGTGTGCCAAAAGAATATCTTAATAGCTAATCTTCATCAGAAAATTCTTTGCTTGAAGCACTTAATAAAAACATATTCAAGTCAGCTGTTGTTGCTGTTATTAGAGCTTTGAGCAGGTTTACGCATAATTGGGTGAAGGTGGCTGCTAAATTTCTGTCCAAGCAGTTAATCCTCCTTTTAGGTCTGTGTTGTGCATCGTTACACAGTTAAGAGGAATATTTACTAAAGCAATCCAGAGTAAATCCTTGGCTTGGGGCGGCATCACCAGGTTTGTCACCATATGGTGTGAGCCTCCAACCCTCCAGTCATCCACCTAAACTGTGCTGTCAAGCTGCAGCTCTTTAAAACACAAGGCAGAGTTTACTGATTAACATTTTCAGACTGCGCAGCTCTGAAAATTAGGCCTTGGCTTTATGTACAAAATCTGTTATTCTTAAATGATTCATGTGCTCCAATATGTTAAGACTGGGAATTATACTTCTGATATTTATTTCATGGTATCATGCCCTTGGAAACAAATAGAACTTTATGCTGAGAATGAAATATTAAAATCAGATCTGTAAAATAAATAAGTAGAAAGACCAGTATACATATTTACAAGAGACATGGTATGATAGTTGAAAATAAATGAGGGCTCATCTAGCATCTACTTAGAAAATGATGTACAATGAGGCAAAAAGTGCTCTGGGATATTTTGATGAAATTATTTATGAGTTTAAATAAATCATTTATTCACCCAAGCTTAGACTATTTATCTAAAATGAATGCACCCTGCATTAGTTTTCATAGCTCAGCATTTAGAGATGTTTTCAAAGAGGAACTGTGGAATAACCAATCCCGTATGGGGGGAACACAGACAATGTCAATAAGTGTTAGAGCACATTCGAGCCTTGGCCGAGAGAAAATCTTTTTTTCTTCTTTTTTATTTGAGGATACTGACCACTTCTGACTTGCGTGTCATGCATTACAAATATAATTTCTCTGCATTTATCTTCAATATTTCAAGACTGTTTTCCACAAGTCAGCAAGCTCGCTTGAATGTATTGAATTTTAATGAGATCAAAGCTTATTTTGCCAAAGTGTGCATATCAAAAGTAGGACAGCAGCCTATACACAGTCCCGTGTAACCAATTAGAATAGATGTGTGGAAATGAGTCTGATGATTATGTCATTAGGAATGATGAGGGTCCAGAAAACACGGGGAATCAGCAGAGTGGAAACGAGCAACGCGCTGCTTAGTGTGGATATACACAATCGTCACACTTCGTACCAATAAAAACTGTTGCATTTAAAACATTTAACCCATTTTTTCTTCGCTGCATTTCACATATCAAACGGCTGTTTTTGAAAAGCACTCTGTTTTATAACTGCAGGGTACACTTTGTACGCTTTATACTCTCACCCCCTTCCCTGGCCTGCCGCCCCTCCACTCTTCGTTTCTGAAGAAAGCTAGGTGTTAACACTACAGAAGCAAGAAGAGTGAGAAAAAAATCCTGCAGGTACCCTGTGGGTATCTTTCAAATTAATCGTCTGGCTGGTCTGTCTTATGTGCAGTTTTGAAACATTAACAAGACCTTTGAGAGCAGGGGAGAAGGGAAGAGGGAGAGGGAAAGAGAGCAGGACATGGCATGATGGTCTTTAATGTTTTATTGAACAGATACAAATTATTTTGGCCCTGGCCTTCGCTGTTTGGTGGAAATCAGTGAGAAAGCACGTCAGGGCATGCCATGGGCACTGTGTGGGGACAAAAGAGGAGCCGTGTGATTGAGGGTCTGAAGCTTAAAGCCACATTCGCTTTACTTATTTATTTCTTTTCTGAGGAAAACAATGCCACAAGAAATTCTCCAGGAAAAAAATGCTGGAAACGGATGGAAATGAGCATCTGAATGCCTCGGTAGAGGAAAAATGCATCAGACAATATGGTGATGAAATTAATCCTGAAAGTTAGCTAGTATTGGAGATGCTTTATTTTTATGTTAATGAATAACTGAATGTGTTGTTATAGTAATAGATTTAGATTTTTATGAATACATTTCATCAGTCCTTTATTATTTATTAGAATCATTGCACACTTTAATGTTAATAAAGTGCCACACCATTATAGCTTCATATCCTGAAATTAGACTTAATGTAGACCTTAATTTAATTAAGTGTGTATTTTTATTTCATTTAGTCTGGTAAACACTCTTTTGTCTAACTGGTGATGCCTTAGTGGCTTACTAATGCTGTAATGCATGGACGGCTATAACAAAGCTTTCTGCAATGCCTAAATCAGCTGTGCATATGTGACAGTTGAAAGCAGCACAAAATCTCTCTGTCAAGACAAATGTGTAGGATTATGGAAATCAAATTGTCTTTCACGTATTGATGGCAGCACTTAAATATTTCACTCAAGTGTGATGTTGACTGATTTCGAGAAGAAATAAAAGACTAAAACCTGACCAAAAAAATTGTGAAATCTGTACCCTATTAGTTTATAACCATCTGCTGAGCATCTGTGAAAAAATTTGCACAGGACATTAATAATTTTTTAACTATTATTTCTTTCTTAATTTGATTGTAAAGAAGACATTTCTTCTTGTTTTTTGACAGCGGTGGACAGTGAAAGACAAATTATTAATTAAAATCCTTCTTGGTGTGTGAGCAAACAAAGTTCTTCTGCTATGCCGTGCACAAAATGAGGGTTGTGAAATTCAGCTTTTGCGGAAAAATGGAGGAAGTTAAAAATGATCTTGACACTTGCCAACAGCAACTTGCAGACTTATTTATTATTGAAGCAACAGCATAAAAATATAAGCAAGTGCTGTAAACTTTAAATTGCACTAGAACAGCCCACATTTTATCATCAACAAAGTGCAATGTGCAGTAGTGATGGCATCAATGCTTATGGCTTAGTGTTATTAAGCATGATAATAGCAGCAGATATAAAAGACACTCTATGTCTCTTGGTCTCCACTGCAGGCACTTTATACAGATGACCCGAGGGAAGCAGCTGAAAATCTCTAAAGAGAGGATGATCTGAACACTTGCCTGTTATAAAAGTCTTGAGACCTCCCAAAATTAGTTCACATTTTGTAATTGCCAGCACAGAAAACATTTCAGATTAATTGTTAGCTGTTTCTGCCAGTAATGTAGCAGTGGATGCACATGCAGCTATCAATAAACCAGTACTCTGATACTGAAGAAAACATCACATCTGATCGTTCTTGGGCAAATTCTTTGAAATGTCTTTTTTTTGTGTGGTGATTTTTCCCAAGTGGTTGTATTGACGCTTGTTCGTGTGCTTTTTGCCCTGCTGAATGTTCACGGCCATCATAGAGGCATGAGCTAAATTACCAGGAATATCAAGAAATACTTTAGTCCCAGTTTTCTCTGTAATGTTAATCCCATCAAATTTCCCGTGTGACGTTAGCACAAGACTGTAATACTTTTCAGTCAGCCAGCAAGCTCTGTACAATGGAACAATACATTTGGAAGAATGTGGAAGAATGACCAATAAGCTAGTATTACTACCCAGTCAGGAAAAAATGGATTAAAAGAATAATTTCGCTCAAATTTCCTCAAAATTTCCAATATTATCTATCAGTTCTTTGATTTTCCTGGAATGCTATCTCTACATGTCTGCTCCTACTGTATAAGCAGCTAATGAGAGAGACCGAGGCAAACTGAGAGCAGGGTATTTGATAAAGCTCCCACTAAAAGGAAATGACAACAAAGAGATTCACTACCTTGATTTCACTTGTTGTCCTTAGAGTGCAGTCACTGTTTATGCATGATTAACACACCTGCTAATTCAATTAGTCTAACAAGTCATGGTATAACACAAAACTGGTTCTAATGTGCTAATGATGCATTTACATTGTTAATGCAAAATACTTTTTCATGTTCAGCATATAATTGATTCCTTTAGGATTGAGCGCAGTCTATTGTCATTAAAGCTGTTAGGATACCGCACTCGCGTTTGTGCCGGCGCGGAATCAGTACTCAAAACCCTAATGTACCTGCTAATGGATGTTGGTATTAGTACCAGGAAGTCTAATTCTGTCCAAATGGTGATGAGGTACATTGTGCTGGCTGTGTTAACACAGTTGCACGTCTGATGTTAACAGCGGTTTACATGACAGATCTAGTTAAGAGATCTCTTCCACAGTCAGTGCCGCTGTAATCTTTTCCTGCAAACAAAAGCGCACATGAAAAAATAACCAGTGACACCAAACTCTTATACTTTAGAAACATTTAAAACATACCTTTGGATTGTTAGAGTACAGAGACCCGCAGGGGACATTGGAGAAAAAAAGACATAGGGGAAAAGAAGGAAAAAAGAAAGGAAAAAAAAAGAAAAAAAAAAAAGGAGAAAAAGAATAAAGCTGAAGCTTTGCGAGATCTCGCAAACGTTTTGGCCGCATTCAGGCCGCAAGCTCGAAGCTGACCGGGAGGTCGAGATGATGATGTGCCGGGAGCGCGGTGTTCCCCCCGGCTGTAGTGGGCCTCGGCCTCCCGTTTGCTTCGATGGTGGGTAACAGACGTCTCCGAAAACGTCGGAGCACTTTTGCAAATATGTGATGTCATGATAAACCGAGCAGATATTTGACGTTTACACAGATACATTCACGCCTCGAAATATCTTAAAACTTTATTTTGTGACCCAGAAAGAGTAATATTAAAACTAAGTGGCTGCCGCCATTGTAGGAAACGAATTGGCTGGGCTGCGCTATGAATTCTGGGATAGGTTGGGTTACAAAGGATACACCGACTCGGCCTTCAAATGCGACCTGCGAAGTTTGCAGTCCATGTCCCGAGTTAGTTTCGCGAGATCTCACAAAAGTTCATCTTAATTTTTTTTTCTCCCATGTCTGTTGCGGGGCTCCATATTAGAGTTACTTTAAGTAGAAGATTATTTTCCCAAACATGCTAAATGCAATTTTGAGTACTGCTTATTCAGTACAAGTGTTTCTAAAGTGCTTTTAACATGCCTTTCCTGTTTTTCAGTTTAATGTATACTGTTGGAGATGTGGGACGTGCCCACAATTTCAAATATTGGGGTCAGTACTCCATGTGAGCCAAAACTCAGGATTGACACTGCTCTAAATTGTGTTGTTTCTACCTTTAAATCTTTATGAAGTCATAACCTTGTGTGAGAGCCAGTTTGAAGACATAAGTGTACAATCGTATCAGTTTTTACTGCCATGCCAAAGATGCATCAGTGCTGCAGCTCAGAGCTACCCAGATTATACCGGGGGAGATGCTGAAACAGCTTGAAAACATGACACTTTTCTGAGAAAACTCTTCCCCAAAAAACTTCTTCTAGTCCTATACCACTGCTGGTACAGGGATTTTGCCTGAGAGGTGACACCTATCATTCGAGACAATACTGCAGCAAGTATCCACACCATCACCTATGAATGATGATGGAGCTGTGGTGTGGTCACAGTTTATGTTCAATGTGGTGATCATAATGGTTCCTTTAAAGGAACAGCTTGTTTCAGAGAGAACATGAACCGAGGGGCTCCACTAGGCCTGGTGTTAGATCTGTGTTATGTTTAGAGATGGACCGATCCGATATTACGTATCGGTATCGGTCTGATACTGACCTAAATTACTGGATCGGATATCGGAGAAAAATAAAAAATGTAATCCGATCCATTAAATATCACGAAAGCACCTCACAAAACTTGCAACACGCCGTAACTCACCTCAGAACGTTAGCACGTCGGAGCAGTATGCATCACGTGATAGAGCGGCTGTGGCATGCGGGACCTGTGGTGGTCTGGATAGCATTTGGAGCTTCGCTAGCAACCCGGCATTTCATCTCCGACAAAGTTATCCCGACAGAAGTAAAGCAAGTGTGTAAGTCCATCTCTGAATGTTTGTAAAGCATTCCTGCGTTAAGCTTAACAAGCGACTGCCTCTTCTTGCTGCTACTTCAATCATGAAACTGCTTAACGATCAGCTGATCAGCTTTTCTGTCACGAGTCCGTGTCTCTAGTTTGCTTTTGGCCCACTTTGCACCAGAAAGAGGAAACCAGCGGCTGAACAACAGCAGCACGTTTAAGCTTGATCAGCTGTTGTTAGAATGTATTTAATATTACTTTCTACTCGAGGATCTTTTTCTACGTAGCTGACGGCTGGTAACTGTGCAGGGGCGGATCTAGCAAAGTTTAGCCAGGGGGGCCAATAGGGCATTAACAGGGAAAAGGGGGCACAAAGACATACTTTTCTTTCTTATTCTCATTTAAAATGTCTAGCTTTTAATAAATAATTATCTGACACCCAAAGTTTTAATTTGATGTAAAATGAATAGAAGTCCATTACTGTATATAGTAACTATTAAGTCTAATATATATACTCTAGTAAGCTATAGTTCTTTTTCCTTTGGGAAGGTACCATCTGTGCAGTCTGCAATTTTGTTGAAGAAAGATGTTGAATCTATTTAATATTTCTTGAAAAATAATTGATTTCTGTGCATTTTTTTCACACTGCATCAAATTAAGGTTGATTACGTCGATTAAGCATCATGAGGTGGAGCGTGAGGGGTGGTTCCCTATTTTTTATTTATTTATTTTTGTTGTTGCTGGGAGTTGGAACCCTATTAGTTAGGTTGCTTAATATTTATGCTAAGTACTCTTTAAAATACCAGAATAGGGAGGATGGTGTAGGTTTAAGTTTATTAGATTGATCAGTATTGCTGAACTATGAAATATTTTTTTTTGCATACAGGTATAACAGAATAGCTTTAGTGTAGTTGTTGTTTTAAACTTGAGTATGAACTTATACAAAATGCAGCAAGATATTTAAAAAACAGTTTTGTTGATTAAAAAACACTATATCGGATTCATATCGGTATCGGCAGATATCCAAATTTATGATATCGGTATCGGACATAAAAAAGTGGTATCGTGCCATCTCTATTTATGTTTGAACTAAAACCATTACAACTTCTCCCAGAAAAACAAAAAACAAAATTACAGAGCGTGAAATTAGCACAATAGCGAACCCCCTTTAAATTACAGATTGGGGGGTTTCAGCCCCTACCTGTTGCAGCAGATGGCTGCCCCTTGGGTAATTGGGATTTTCTCAGTATTATAGTTTATTAGCTTTTTAACCTTGCAATATAAAGTGCTGCGGGGTGACTGGTTTTGTGATTAAAATACTATAATTTATTATTATAATATATATATAATATATACCCTTATTTACTTGGTGCCTTGTTAGTACTACTATACTTAGAAGCCAAATTAATCAGATATCCATACCGGATTTATGATGGATCTGCAGTGAGAATCTATATTTGACAAAGGTCCACATTTTAACCACAGACAAAAGAAAGTAGTCCCATTACAAGTGTCCATCCTGTACAGTCTTTCTTTACGGTGGATTGTTCCGTGGGATGAAAGACAGTCAGCTTCTCCCATTGATGGACTGATGCATACATTAATGAGAACGACTGACGTGCACATCATGTGCTTTCAGGTTTAGCTTTGCGGGGCCCTAATGTGAAAGTGGAATAGTTCACTTGTTATGAAATTTTCATCATCATCTTCCTTAAAGAAAGCCTGCAAAGTAGCCATTAGACAGACAATTTTAATAAGGAAGAGGGAAAACTAGTTGAGCTTAGGTTCTTCGTTTAATTTGAATTTGATTGTAGAAGGCAGAAGTAAAACTTTGAATGCAGCTTTTTTTTGTATGACTGGCACACAACTGTATTATTGAATGTGTTGCCCATTCTGTTACATTTCATGGTCCATGTGGGATTTAGATGCTGTCGAAGTTGGGTTCCTGCGGGAATGCTGGTTGGAGAGTGGAACATGTAAGAAAAAGGATGCAGCGAAGATTTACCTGAGACTAAGAGGAACTGAGACGAGATGTGCAGACGAGATGCGCAGTATGTTACGAACGTATTTTACACTGCAAATATAGTAAGCGAAAAAAAGGCAGGAATCCTAAAAACTGCTCCAAACTGTGGCTGTGCATGGGAACACAGCAATTCTTCCTGTTATGTACCATAGTGGACACATGCTTTCTGTAAAAACAGTAAAACCTGGTGCAAAACCTTACATACCTGCTACTATACAGAAAAATACTGTCACATTATGTTGTATGAGACAATAAACCTCGCATAGCTGAATGCAAATTATTTGATCTTTAATTGAATTCAATTAATATTTCCCGTTCTTCACACCACACTTTCACTGCTGGATTGAAGTTCTGGATGCAATTCAACACTGAAAAATGAACACATGCACAAAATGCATATTGTATATAACTAAAAAGTCAAAAGTCACTTACAGGAGACGTGTATTTAAGGTTATAGATCAGTCTGAATATGCAAACTTAAAATGTACTACTATGTACTACTGATTTTAAACACCGATTTACAGAAGCTTAAACAGTGATACAAACATTCATTTTCATAGAAAACAGTGCAAATGAAATAATATTTACTCTCTTATTAAGCAGTATTTTATGAAACTTGAACTCATAATAAAACTTGTGTTGCGTCCTTATACAGAGGACTTTGAAAGAGTGTTTACCAGATATGAAGTGGGAAAGTAGAAAGTCATGTTTTTAGAAGGAATTTATCATTAGATCAATAAATCATTGCCGCAGCACCTACTCTTGACACATCGGTTTACATTTATCTTTCTTTTGCTGTCACTCCTGATTATGTCATTGTGATTATGTGAAACATCTTTGAATGAAGAGCTTCAACTCAATTTTGCTGAATTCATATGAAGTGGAAGGAAATGTGTAGACTAGGAGGCGGTGTTTTTCACATTTCTTGTGACTTAGAGTCTATGAAGCAATTAAGAGCACAGGTCAGGTCACTGATTTAACTTCCCACCTGAGACTTAACAATGACAAATCATTTCAGGGGCGTGTGGTTTTAATGTCTAAATAAAAACACAAGATGTGCAACTGTACAATAAAGTAACAGATTGTGTGAAATTTAATTCATATATCTTGAACATGACCACCATTTGCACTATTTATTGAACATTTTGCTTAACGTATTTGAACTCCACCACCACAAACACAGTTACAGAAAATCTTTATACCATTTATTTGCATTTATTTTACATTCAAGCTCTGTATCATACATACAGATTTTAGTTTATTGTTATCTATCTTGTGTCCTGTTGTGTAGCTGGAACTATTTAGAGCAATTTAGAGGTATTTTGTTTTGTGACATTGTATTGTATATTACTTTCTTCTCATTAGGTCGTTTTTCAGTAATTTCCTATAAAGATGGCAGTCTTTCCTATTATACATTATTTTACTCCTTCATTTGACCTGTTTAATCTGTTCCAGTTCATTTAGTGGACAGTGGACATATCTATTTAGCTTTCTTAATCCAAATCTATGGTTTTAATAATTAGTTGATGCATTTAAAATGGAATATTTTAGGTAGGACTCTTCCTTTGGGCTCCAAATGACCTCAAATCAGCTTACAAAGCTCTAGCAAAGTTGACTCTTCAACCATTTTTCTTTTTGCTAGGTGTGATCTGTTTTTATTTTCATAGCTATATTAGGGATATATGTTCTCCAAAACATCTTGGGATAGTTTGGGGACAAATCAGACAGAATAATTTTTATTGGTCAATTTTCAATGACTTTTTTTTTGACTATCTAAAGAACATGACTTGCTAATGTTATAATTTCATTAGATACTTGAATACAAAATCTAAAATAATCTAAAATCTAAAAAAAATAATAATCTAAAATTAAACTAAATTGTTGCACTCCTGCAGATTAAAATGTATTTTTAAACCAGTTGCAACAATTCAGTTATGGAAAAATGGAAAGTATTAATTATAATTTTTAATTTAAGGTTTTTAAAAAAATTAAATAAAATAAAAATGCTGCAGTCCCCAACCTTTAAACAGAAAGATGTTCATAATAGTTTAAAAAAATCACTGTAACAGAACAAGTTGTAACACCTTGTAATAATATTAATGCTTTTGCTTTAAAAAAATATTGTATTTTGATGTCAGTAGACGTGAGAACAAACATAATGCCAGAAGCTTCTTCATTACATAGACAGAAAAAGTTGCCACCGTTTCATTGGAAACAAACATTGCTTTGGGCCCCTTTGTAAACTGCACACAGCTGCTATTTCGAGTGATGGGAGCTCCACCTTGTCACAACAATTCCCTTAAAGAGGAACAGTTTAATGTCAACAATATTTTCTCCATCTGCCTGCTCATGAAAACCTTCCAATCCACAGGGAAAATGTTTCTCCTATTCCAAAAGGAAAAACACAATAGAAAAAAAGATGAACTGATAACATCAATGGCAGATTGCAGTCAAAGGCGTAGTATTAGCCCGCTGGAATGAGAGCTTTTGGTGGCACACATCCATCTGTTCACTTTTGCATTTTTCAAAGAGGTGTCATGCCTTCCGTTATTTAGAAATTTCAATGCAATTTTCACAAGGAACTCCTCCGAGCGGCGTGCCAGCTGACTGATTTGCATGGACACATTTGCAGGAAAATGGAGGTATTTCACCTGCCAGGCTCCTGTGCTTTCTTCTGAGAAGTTTGATCGCTCAGTAATAATCTGATTGGGTGAGATCCATCCAATTTGTGCTTTTAATGAGACAGCTTGACAGGGACATACTGGCAATTACTTTGCGAGGTATATAGTGTTGCAGTCTAATAAGATAAGGTTATATATTTCACTTGAACCAATTGTATGTCATTCTCTTATTTTTTAAGACAGAATTCAATGCCTTGTACAACTGTTCTAATGGTACTTGCATTCTTTCCTATTATCCACAATCATTTCACTTACTTTTTCAACTTACATAACCACCTATCTTCAATATTTGTGCGCCAGTCAATGTTAAATGTTATCAATGTCTGGGAGCAGCTGATTGCCCTGAGGCAGGGAGCAGGCCCGGGGCAAAGAGTCTACCAACCACAATAGAGAGGAATGAGTGCAGGGGTGAAGGTGAGACTGACAGAAAGGAGATTTAATCCCCATCTTCCATCGCTGTCATGGGGAAAGTGAGCAAAAAAGATTGATGAAGCCTTGCAAGGAATATCAGCAATCCAGCCTAATGTGCGTCATCTAGACACAGCTCCTGGGGAATTAACCAGACTCTACTCTGTGTGTGTGTGTGTGTGTTTGGAGGTATTTCAGCTTTAGTTTCCCTCCATTTAGAATACAACAGAAAGAAGTACAGCATATAATGGTCAAAGTGCTGGTTATTTGTGACCAAGGCTGGATTCCTAGTCGTACAAGGTGGATATATTTTTTTGTCTACAGGTAATAACCTTCATTGATACTGCATATCATGAGAATAAATTTAGAGTCAACAACAACAGCAAGACTCTGGCTTTGTTCCAGTTTGCAAAATTAGTTTTGTGATTTTTGTGTCTGTATGCCCTCAGGCCTGTGATCAGTTAAGGTGTGTAATGACAAACATAAGGCGTGTTCCCTAGGACATAAGTATTTGATTTATTTTAAAGTGTATGACATAAACACAATCAGCCCCAATACCTGACATTTTCTTATACGTACATTCTGAAAAAGTTACCTCATCGGTGCATTTAAATGAATTTTTCTGTGGCTGCTGTCCAAAGTGCTGAAGTTTCTTCTCCATGTGGTTTTAATTTAGAACAGTGACTGTTAAAAACATGGCCTACAGCCACTGGCTTGCAAAAGGGTCAAATCTGACCCATTGGAGTCATTGAGAAGTCTCTGAAAATTACAGAGAAGTCATTAATAATCCCAGTGCTTATTCTGGTGCGGTGATGTGACGCGATCCATACATTTCTACATATGGAAACTTAAAAGTGTTTTTAGATCTTGACAGGTTTACATGTATTCCATTGTGATCAAACTGTGTGAAGTGGAACACCTGAGACATGCTGATGAAATCATTTCTTTTATAGAGATATCATGATTTATTAAATGCTAAATTTCTGTGAATTACACTAAAAGGAAGGGACAGCTTTTCATATATATTTTATTATGCAGTGGTCTATTGGTCTGGGATTTGAGGTTAAATTGAATGTGTGTGGATGCACTGAAATGACTAACCCATTCACAAATAAAAGAAACTGTCACTACTCTTGGATGAAGAATTAGTCCCCTACTTAATGTCTAAATAGAGATTTAAAGTGCTTAGTTGGTCCAAGGGATGCCATAATTATGTTGTAATGTTATTACACTGCACCATGGCAGATAGGTATTGTGAATGAGGCAGTTAATATGACTAAAGTTTTAGAGTGTTGAACTAGAATAGCTATAGTACTATCACTAACATGAAAACCTCCCCCGTGATGAAACCTAATTGCTGGGCTATGTTTTTACTCGCATACCGATATATCGAAAAGTATTAGAAATGCAAGAAAAATCCGAAAGTATTGCTGTGGTGAACGTCTTTATCCTAGAAGACCCCGATGGAAAACTCGCATCAGTGTAAAGTATGGATTACCTTGACAACAGTGGCCTATAAATTAACACAAGCACACTGAAACCTTTCTCATACAACACATTAAACGTGCGCTACCCCCTGAGACTGTCATCCCATCATAACTGACATGCACTTTTAAGTTACTTGTCATCCACATAACATTTGAAGACCGACTGTAATTATCAGTTACTTCTGCAGCTGCCTCCTCTTCAGCAGTTCAGATGCACTCAGTGTGAGGCCTGCTCAGATATGAAAATAGTATGGAGATTTCCTGAAATTTGCAATATTTAATTGGAGTTTGTGTGTATCTCTTGTGTATGTCTCTGTATCTACTGGCGATGTGCCTCGCGAAATTAAAGCAAAATTCTTTGATCTGGTATAAGATTTGAATAGTGGAGATTTAAATATTTAAAATTCTTCGGCAGTGTCACTTTGATCTCTGAAATGATTAATAGGGGTTTGTTATAGAAAATACACTAAACGGAGCTGGGAGAGCCAACCCACTGTAATTGTGAGTTGTCTCGCAGAGTGAGGGTAAATTACACATTTTAAAGTAACAGGGTAAACAGTTCATTTGAATTTTATTTTATTCTTTTATGTTTAATGAGACAAGAAGACAGAGAGTGACTTCAAACACCCCAATCTAAAGTGGAAAAGATTTTCTCCACGAGAGAATGACACTTGGAAGGGAAAAGTGCTTTCATCGTTTATCATGATGATTAGGAAGAGGAGGCTCTTTGTCTCCCATCTCTGCCTTTTTCTTGGATGAAGTGGGAGAACTTGGCCAACACCCAAGAAAGCAGCACCGCCAAATAACGCTAATACTGTTAACAGGGACTTTTGATTGTGTGATCCTCTGCCAGCAGTGGACAGCGGTGGAGCTACACCTTAATAAGTGTATACTGTAGGATGCCCTGAGAGGCATAAAACATTGAAACTGTGATCTTTTTAACCTGGTTAGCTTCCATTAACCAAACGACTGCTCCCTAAAGCCTGTTGATAATGGCAGATGCAGCCTACCGCTAGGATAAGAACAGTGTAAGCTTTCAATAGTTCAATTTTTTGCCAGCTAAACTGACTGCGGCTGGCAGTTTCTAGCTAATGCACACTAGCTACTGTAATAAAGCTAATGTTAGTGCCACAAAACGACAGAAAGATCATTTCCAGCTGGTTCTTTTTCATGTTTCTGCTGATATTTCTATAAAAACTGGCTAAAGCAGCGTGTCTCAGGAAATCAAATCCAATCCAATCCGGTCGTTAAGTGGTGACGTTTAAAGTAGTCTGCGTTTAATATGGCTTTTGTGTTGTTAACATGTTTAATGTTTTGTATTTTCTTCTATTTAATCTCAAAAAGCTCCTAAAGCAGTCAGTGATCACTGTTGACCTCCCTCGGCTTTTATTACCGCTAATCATTTATTTAAGCTCAGTTTTTAAAACCTTAGGATGTAACTACAGCCCAGCCCATGCAGCAGTATATGAATGACTAACCTCGTATTGTGGATGGATTATCTCAGTTGTTCTCCTGGCCGAAGTTTGGTCCTTTTACAGCATCCTGCCATGCGATTACATTTGTTCCTGACCACCGAGAACACTCACGTTAACTTTTATTGAGTGGAAAAAAAGTTAGCTTGTTTATATTATGCTAACATAGCTGTGTCGCTAGCGGTCACGTAGCACATCATTATATACCAGCTAGCCCAACTTCAGTAACCCTACAAACGTCACTGCTGTTTAGTTTTCTGTCTTCATTTATGCTGGAAGTGATAGCAGAGCTGTACGTTTTAATTTGTTTCCAAAACCCCGCAGTCAGGACATGCTATATTGTATTTAGATAAAAGCTAGCGAGCTAACTCCCCGCTAACTTCTAACTCCGTTAAATGTCATAAATTCCGTTTTCATGGATGCCTGGATGTTAAACTCAATTGTTACACCTGGTAGAGCAGAACGCTGATCATTTTATTAAAGATGAAAGACTTTAGACAGTTTTTCAACTCTCAGTAATGCCATAGTGATCGTTTGATATATGGACCTGCAGCGGAGTTTAGGCCCAGACACGGCTAGTGACGTTAGACTTAACGACCGGATTGTAAATCTGAGCTGAACACAGTGAATCACCATTGCTACTGACAGAATCAGAAGTTTTCCTCAACAACATCCCATACACAAACAGAACGGCAAGAACAAGGCTGCAGAGCAGTTGTATTTTTCTATAATGTGTTTTTAATGATTTAATGATTGTTTTTCTTATAAGACTAGACAGCTAAAACCGGCCTAAAACAAAATCATAGATAGAGTGTAGAACAATGATTAGCAGGCTAATGATTTAAACTGCAGTGTAAAGGACGCATAGCCATTTTGTTGACCTGATTAAAGTGATTGGAAAAAAATCACTGCTTGGGGGAGGGGCTTAATTTAAGATAATATGTTAAATAGCCAGTCTTTCTTTAGATGTTTTGACAAGATCTTTTATAAAATGTAATTTTCTGACAGTTAAAGTCATTCTCTGTAAGCAGTAATTTTCCCTTTCTTCACAAATTAAAGTATTAAATTTGCTGCACGGTCACACTGATATTAACTTTGGAATGGAAATCTGCTGAAAGAAGGTCCAAGTCAATAATTAAATCAAAATTATATTTGCTTTGAGTTAATGTTTAATTCATCCCCATCATATTTAAATTCATTAGCATGCAAAGAATAGAATAATTGTGTCCAGTCCATCCGCTACTGCTTCAGTGATTCTGCCCAGCTGAATATAATAGCCATTAAACTGTGCATTAAATTAGATTTGCTCTCCTTACAATGCCTTTCTTGCCCCTATAAATATTCAAAGTTAGTTTGTTGCAGAAATAAATACAGGACATTCACTCACTCTGTTGCATGAATTTTTCATTTGTGTATGAATTCAAACAAGGCATTTAAATCGCTTCCACCACTTTGAGCTGCTCCTAAAATGAACATTGACAGAAATTCAGTCCGTTTTTAATTTCTTTCAGTCTGGCTTAAGAACAACATGGATTGCTTTTTTTTGTTTGTTTTAGATGAGACGGATTATCCCAGTCACTGAACACAGCTTTGACATTGACCTTTCAATTGACTTTCATCCCCAAATACACAGCTTTTATACTTCTTTTCTTGACTATTTTTCCTCACTAAACACATAAATGCACATCTTAACTGGAGCAGATGCGATAGGTGTATGTCTGCTTTTGTGCACATGCCATTGCGTCCGTGCAGTATATTCCTCTTAATGGTGGCCACAGGTCAGTGAAGATGCGCCTTCGAATACTGTTGTCGGCAGCTGGCAGGTGACCTACTGGACCATGAATTGGCTGTCTAACATTTCGAGCGGTGTACCAAACAGTGTTTCCAATTGTTGTGGCTCGCTGCAAGAGAGCCACCTGCTCACCGACCGCAGTGATCAATGAAGATGGTTTTTTTTTTTCTGTGACACAACCCAAAAGAGGTGGTATTGACATTTGAGTCTGGGGCATGAATCAATAACAACCAGTCAAGCTGTCTGACTGAGCAAAACCCATAAACGTCGAGCCCTCTTGCAGAGGTTGGAGGATTGATTGATTGTTGGAACGGCAAATATTAAGGGAGGGTGTCAATCCCACTTTTTAACTTTCTCACAAGCAGGATTTCAAAGGAGGGTTAAAACATGATAGAAAAACATAAAACTTTACAACCAACTTTAAGGAAATAGGTCTTATTTTAATATGCAGTTAATGCAAAAAGCAGCAGAGTTATTTTGAAATGACTGAAACACATTACTGCACAGAAAAGGACAGGCTATAATATCCCTCTCCATGCGCAGCAATGCCCTCCTCGGCTGCCTTTGCCTGTCTCGTCAATATCATCCTCTCAGTAAGTAAAAGCCTCTGACACGTCTGATTTAGTCATTGTGCCTCCCCAAGTATGTTTCCACACTAATCAAAATGACTCTCTGTTAAATAAAGCATGAAAAAAGCTTTTCCATGAATGGTGTGCTGGAGCGGAAGTCATCTTGCCAGTAATGCTACATGATTAATCAACAGATTGGATTCTGCTCAGCACTGCAATTCCCTCCTGCTGCACTCGCTTAAACCCAAATATCAGATAAAAATGAAACATGCAAGGCTCTTTTTTTCTTTTTAAGTGAAATTAAAAGGTAGACCGACGGTGTTTCTTTTAGACTAGTTGAGTTTCTTAAAGCTGAGACCTGCCACAACGAATGAATGAGTGTCCCTGGCTCTGACTGTCAGAGCAGTTGGTAAATGGTTTTAAAGACAGTGGGGGGTGACTATGTGCATGCCAGATTGTAGTCTGAATGGAAACTTGGCACCCATCTGTGCATACCTTCACCTAACAGGGTGTGGCAGGTAGCTCTCTGCACTCACCACATGCTTTATGGGTCAGCCAGTGATGAAATGTAGCATATAATTGCCTGCACTCTCAGGTAGGAGCAGTTATGGCAGGAAAGGAGCACTAAACAAGCATCACCTCTCATTACAAGCTTGATAATCATTGGTCTTTGTGGTGTGTAGCCTTTATGCTGCTCATACTGTCCATGTCCACCATCTGTGCTGGAAATAATAGTTATTTTTTTAAGTGAAATTGATTTTCTCTGTTTTCTGCTTGTTTACTGTAGCATGAGAGAGGTAAAGGGTACATTTTCAGAAATAGAATCAGCCCTGTCTTTTTTCTGCTCAGTGCGTGAAAATAGTATTGATTAATGGTCATCGCCCCTTTTTTCCACGCAGAATGATGTAAAGACCCTGTCACTTATCATCACCTTCTCTGAGAATGTGTTCCATCAATCCCACAGCCAAACCGGGCAAGCAGTGGCAGGTGGCACATATTTCACCTGCCCAGGCAAAATGGGCCAGTAAGTGGGACAAGGCAGAGAGACAAAAGTGACACATACGAAGGTGACAGCTTTTCACACCTGGGAATAATGGTTTTGATAGGCATCCTGCTTGTTTCACTGCTGTGGACTGGACGGAGCCCAAAAATGTGTGATAATATACACAATTAGCTCATGGCGCAAAAAGACCTAGGGCCTTCGCAAGCCAGGGCAAATCTAAACCGTACCTTTCGCCAGGAAGTGTGACGGCTCAGTCTCACCACAGTGCTGAAAGAATACCGTGTTTTGACACATCAAGGATACAATTATTGGACCCTAAAGCTAAGCTTGTCCACACATGCACCCTATCAGTTTGATAGTGAGTGCTGCTCTTAATATCCGCATCACCACCCAAAGCCTGTCATCCCAGAGCCATCTGATTCTCCATGTATGTACTGCTGAGAGGGATACAAATTATCAGCATCACAATACACACATAAGTGCAGTATATACTGCACTTGTTTGTTTTACTTCAGCTGATATTTCACATTTGCAATGACATCAAAAGTAAATCAGTGTTAATTTCACATTGGATGTCCAATTTATTCTGTCACGGTTGTCCTTTCCTCTGTGTTTTGTGAAGAAAAACATGGCTCTTCTACAGAGAAGCTTCACCAATTTATGTGTCATTATCATCGCAGCTACACGCAGATCTATTTCCGTTTGTTTTTTTTATCTGACCATGTTGACATGCTTGCCACATTAATGTCCCACAGTGGAGCTGCAGCTTGACAGAACAGAGGATGTGTGGGAGCACGATGAGAAGTTTTGATCATCTCTGTGGTATATTATCTGCATACGCTTCTTATAGCTTCTTACAGGACAAAGTTGCATTGCTCACTGTCTGCAGGGCATCCCTAGGATGCTTCAGCTTATTACTTGCTCCCTTAAAATTCTTCTAAACACATGCAGCTGCTGGCAGTGAAGAGAGAAAGCAATGGGAAGAAATCAATGAAATCATGCCTCTAATAAGGTGAGAGGAGAATGAAATATACATGGTAAACCCACACACGCCAAAACTAATGGTGTCCTGAAGCTACAGTCTGTAGAAATGACCTAAAAGTTGAATGGGGAATCATGAAAACAGCATTATTAGTAGGAATTAAGATTTTTAATATCTCAAAATCCAATTTAATGCCAAAGAAGTGTAGCTGCTTTAAGCATAGACACACAAACCTAGAGTTCTAACACATACATTTAACAAGTTAAAGCATTTCACTGTCACTGTTACTAATAAATAAAAGTATAAAGTATAAATGGATCAAAATTTTGACACTTCTCTTTAGCTACCTTAATACAATATCTTAGCTAACACATTTTAACATTTTGGATCCATTGTTTAGTGCTTCAAATTTTGGTTTTTTTGTCATAAATTATAATTCTTATTATATTTTCATTATAAAAAGCCAGCATGCTGCTCTGTACACACTGGTTTATTAGCCTATGTGAGGCTGTTAGTAGTATTAGCATGTGTTATTGGTGGAGGGGTTAAAGGAAACAAAAAAAAACATAACATAAGATGCCTTATGTTATAAAAGCTGTTATAAACTAAATGAAGTGAAGTGCATTACAGTAGAGCTGGTCTTGGTCATTTCTTTCATTTGATTATGAGGAGGTGAAATACCATCTTACAACCTCTAAACCAGGATATCTAAAGACAGATGGTTCTACCCTTCATAATGATAAGTTAAAGCAAAAAAAACTTGTGCAGCATTTGGGAAACAGAGCTCCACTAAATATAACCTCAGCTTTCATACTCAGCACCTTAACTGTTTCCACGTTTATTAGGCGCTGAACATTGAATCCCCAAATTTTATTGTTGCTCCGTGTTTTGTCAACATTTTAAAATCACCAGGATAAGGACATAATTTGTTGATGATAAAAAAAAAGGGCAGTTAGAATAATCACAGACCACAGCTACTTTAAAATCATGATACATGATATAATGTTTAAACAAGAAATATCTAAATGACTTAAACATTTCAACATTTACAAACATAAAACATTCAACCTGCTAGATTACTGAGTAAAAGTCCAATTTCTATCAGTAACAATCAAGGTACAGTGTTAGCTCCACCCTCCCTCAGTCATCCCTCTCTGGGTCAGCTGGTGGAGGTTCGGGATGTGTTTATGGTAGGTTGGGATTAAGGAGACCAAATCCAACCTGCTGTTGCTCAAGGCCTTCAAAAGCTGAGTTGGATAATTAAACTGTCGAGACACGAGTCCTTTCTTCTTGTTCGACTGTTGCTTTCCCTTCCTGCAGTTTAATTTATTTGGACAGGGGGCAACCCTGGTGAGCAGGCTGGGCTGGCTTCCAGCTCGACTGCGAAGACACTGCTAGACTGATTCAGTGGCTGGAAGAGTTCAGAGGTCGGGGTGAAAAGGTAGAGCCATCAGGGATGAGCCAGGTCAAGCTCTTTAAGTCAATATTGCTCACCCTGTCTGACAGCCACAGTAACACCTTCCTGATCCACAAGGCCAGTGGACAAAGGAAGCAATGCGTGTGTCTCATCAGCAAGGGATTGTGGGCTTTGCCTGCTGGAGAACAGCTGGAGGGGTGGAGGCATGTGTCCGAAGGTCCCTGCAGAGCAGGCATTACAATGGAGCACTCCCTGTTGTTGACCTAGCCCCAGGCCGCATGTGTCACTAGCATAACCATCAATACTAGCATGTCATCACATTTGCACTTCAAAAATATAAGGCACAGCTTTATAGACTCATGGGGATATTTCAGTGCTAATATGCAACCTAAGACACACCTCTCGCTCCTTCATTCGAATGGATTTCAGTATTTATTACGTTTACAGTTTTAATGTTATCAGTGCAAATCTTTTGAAACACCTGCAAAATCTAAAATTTGTTTTACAACATGTAGACTTCATTTTCAGTTTTTCAGACAGAATTTCTTTGTGCACAAGTTTAAAATGAAACACAAAGTGGTGAATGGAAATGCTGAATTATATGCATTGTACACAAATACATTTGTTTAAGATTAAATGCATTCAAGTTAAATTCCTCGGCCATATAAAATATGCGCTGGTTGGATATCTGTTATGTTGTACTATGCACACGTACTTACCACAAACTATCTGTCTATATATTGTCTGGTAACAGCAGTTATCAGCAGGCTATGCACATACTATCTGAACTCCCAGCCCTTGTGTGGGGTCAATCGTCCAACCTCTTCCCAAGCTTATAAAATGTCCCTTATCAATATTTTAGTGCATCAATCGTAACCCTTCATAAACACATCTCCTGAAAAGTAAATTATCAGCGGACACAGTCACTGGGGATCGACTGTCTGGGATGCTGTCAAGGCTTTCTCTCTTGTGTTTGCTCTATCTCACACACTCTGACAATTCCATCTTTTGAGTCGAGGACCAATAGTATCCAACAAAAGCTCTTGTTGAGGATTTTCCAATCTAAACAATGCCCTGGGCATATTGTATCCTCAGGAGGACTCTTGGCCAAAGTAAGATATGCTTCAATTCCCAGAATACTGAACACTTCCCAGTACAGAGAGAAATCCATGTACACAAAAATGAGGAGTTTACATTGGAAAAGTTCAAATTGATGTAAATCTATAATACAACATAAGGGATTCTGTTAAAAAAATGCAGTTTAATATTTAGAGAATTTAGGCCCATTCACTTTTTTGTATAGAGAAGACTCTGGAGGGCAAATGCCATAAAACTCCTTGTCGATTCAGAACCAGTATCATGTTTACACACTAATGCATGCACATTCTTATTCACCAGGAAGTGAGACGACTTAGTTATGGAGCCAAACATTAACAGTAGGGAGCAGGAAGGAGATTGGAGTGGATGGACTGGTAAACAAAACATTGAGCTTTAAAAGACAGACGCCTGATTTTCATTGTTTACAATTTCAGGCCAATAATACAAAACTAGGGAAAACAAAAATATTTGTGCTATATTTTTTAGCACACTCATTCAGGTGGTATTCATTTGGGCAAAAACCTGTAAGGATGGTTGTAAGATTTGTTGGCAACCTGGTAAATAGTGAGCTTCAGAGACGTTGCTATAGTCATGCTTTAAGACAGAGCCAGGCCTGCTGTTTTCTTCTATTAACAGTCTAACTTTGTATTTCACAGATATAAAGGTTGTACTAATCTTTTCATCAAAAACTGTGAAAATTGAATGAGTATTTCCACCGAATCTCATACTGTAAGACGAAGAGGAATTGGTGTAAAAACAATGCATTTTAAGAAAAGAACACAAACAAAGCCCGTTCCCTGAAATGAAGGATTTTGCCTAACATCTGTAAACAGTACACTCACATATTTGTTACAGCTCAGTTGCCTGAGTTGCCTGTTTGTGCACGAAAGCAAACAACAGAGTATTAGAACAGCTGAAACCTGCAGTTGACCAGGAGCTTGTGGAAAGATCTGCAGAGCATGAGAGCATCATCACACAGAGATGGCAATATTCATCGATGTGTGAAGTTTCTTCAGGCAGTCGGAGGTAAAGTTAACACGCAGACAGATTACCTTTTAATCCTGAAAAGAGCTTAAAACCACAGATTATCAATTTATAGACAGTCTTGGCAAACCTAACGTCTGCTGGTGGTGCTGTTATTAATTTTGAAAATAGAATTGATCTAAAAAATGAACTAAACTGTAGCTATTATTTATTATTACTTGGTCTGGAATAGTGAACATGCCACATATGAGCTTTCTGGCCTCATCTGCAATATTGTGCACATACGGCACAGCACCAAGGAAAGCTTTGAGAAAAATTCACCTCAGACTTTTGGAGAATAGCTGTATAATATTGTTTATTATACAATATATGATATTATTCTCTGTAACAGTTGATCAAAATCAAAAGGCAACACAACGACACAGGCAGAAACATAAGAAATACAGAAAACTGTGTTTTTACCACCCGAGTCAGTCTATCAGTAATGTGATGTGTAGCCCCAGTCACATCATTTCGCACATTACTGACTTTGCTTTGCAAAACCACCTCAACAGCCACGAGCAAGGCATTGCTCATGTCATCTGCAAATCACAAATCGTAGCTCCTGACGCGAACCGCTGCACAGAAGCCAAGTGCCAAAGGGCTCTGGCCAAAGCCAGCATCAGACTTTAAAGTGATTTTGAAACAGCGAGCAAAGGAGGGGCAGAATTTGCCTTGAAGCCTAACATAGACAGAGCTTCAATCTTCAATGGTATGGAACAAAATAGAAAGATATAAAAAAAAAAATAAAGGATGGGAAAGGGAGAGAAACAGTAACATAGCCAGCTCATCCATCATTTCTTTAAAAGGTCAGGATTTTGTAGGTGGAATTGGGAAGAGCAGCGAATTGCAGATGCACCGAACAGCAGGGTATTTTCCGCTGCCATGACCAGCTAAGGAGAGCTCCTTTAAAACACATCTGCCAGTAAACATTTTGGCCTGACTCTGGGTCATCTCTCCTGTCTGGATGAGAACCAGCAGAGCGTGAAGATGTACCTGCAAAAACCCCAAGACTGACTTAGTCACTTCAGACCTTCCTCTTAGCTCCACCACCTCCATTATTATTAATTGGTATGATGCTGCTGTAATGTATGCTTGTTTCCTGGATCCAGACACCTCCACTCCTTTAAATGTAAAATTTCCATTTATAACATCACTGCTATGGTAGCCGTGTTGCTACAATGCATATTAATATACTATATATATGTATAATAAAATCACTGTGACGCTTTTTGTCAGTTTACTGAAAAGAAATGCAGCAGCACAGTAAAACAAATGAGTAAATCAAATGTCACTCTAAACGATGTGTAATTATAAAACTACATGTCCCAAAGGTACATTTGGGAAAATCCAGAGGAAATGGGGCAAAGAAATCACCGGCACGGCCTGTCTAAAGTAAAGCCCATCAGCGGCTAAGTGCCTCTTTACCTCCTTCAACCACTAGAGACGAGGGGTGGGAAAATGACCTTCTGGCATTATGAACGGGTAGAAACAAACCAAACACACGGCACTCATAAAAGACACACACTTTATCAGAATGTACTGTACTTACAGGGGAATTCAGTACAGCACTTTCTCTTCCACTGTCAGAATGATGAAAAGGTTGCTCTCCCAGAGAAAAAAACAACAACAAAATAGATGGTGAGAGGGACAGATGTGAGCTTGGTTATAAGTCTCCATCAGCCCTGTAGATGCCTCTCAGACACTCCTGGGATACACGGAAACATCTGGAAGGAATTGTCAGTGGAATTGATGCAGCACCAAGAGTAATAAAAAATGAATTTCCCTGCCGCGATATAAACACAAATGACCTGAGCCATGATGCATTTGCTTAGATCCTCTTTGATCCCCTCCACCCTGTATCTGAGTCTTGCCCACTCTTCCTGCCGTGTGTTTCTTAAGCAGTGTGCATACAGTTTGAGCAAAGTCGACAACCGCAAATAGTCCCGTGGTTTGTACGGATTCGGCCTTGGTCTTACGAAGCCTTCATGCCTGAATTAGTCACAAGTTTCTGATGTGAAACACCTGTTTAGATTTGTTTAAATTAAAAAAAAAAGCAGATGGCACATTATTACCTTCTTATAGAGATGTAACAAGCACCAAAGCTGCTGAACAATCTTTAAACAGCCTGCACGCTTTGCTAGACAAGTAAGAGAGAAGTAATACATTAAACATGAATTGTTCGAAGGACACAGACTACATAAAAGCATGTGGTGACAGGGTCAGAGGCATTGTGCGCGACGTGAGTGGAGGGGACAGATTTGCAGAGTCTTTTAATGTGCTTAACGTTGTTTAGAGCTCAGTGATTTGAGATTACTACCACAGGGGGCAGCCCCAGGGCATTTTTATGATGAGCTTTGGAAAAATGACGTTTAGCTCTTGAAGGTGGCCATCTCTTTCTTGTGCTTGCAGAAAATCTTTTAGCACTACAGAAAACTTAAACCGAGGAGCTGCTTATTCAGATGTTGTTTGAAATGTTAGCTTTCCTGACACACCCAGGTCTAGTGCACACACAAGTAACAGCCGCTCTGCTGCTGCTGCTAAGCGGGTCAGTGAGGTGTTTAAGTTGTGGCCTTGAAACTTGTGATAAGTGCCCCCGTTCAGCCAACTCCTGCTCCACAAATGATTCCTGGGCTACGAGTCAGGTTCCAGCCCGCCTCCGGGGACCTCTTCATTATCTGTCATTAAATGTTTTTAAGTTTGCATAATTGATCTTCTCCAATAAGTCTTCATTGATTTATGGAGGTCTGGGCTGAAGGAGGAACTGGTTAAAAATTCATAACCCTGCTACGCGTCTTCACAATCCATTAGCTGTTCCTGAACCCAGAGTCCTTCCATTGATTGACCTTGTGCCGAGAATCTCATGGACTCTGCATTTTTCCCTCTTTTATTGCACTGTGGGAAGAGTTATGTTTCAGCTTCCCCCCCCCCCCCCCGCAGATAGGTCTTTTCTTTGATTTTTACCCTCTATGCTGCTGGATGTCTTTCTCTCTGTCTTCTCCCTCCCTCTGTTTCTGTTTCTCCATCTAAACTGAAGTCCTTACTCTGAGACGATGAATAAATAAAGCATGTTCCATAAACAGCTTTCCACTATTATTTAAGCTTCCAGGACCTCGCACTCTGACAGGCTCCCTTCCCCGCCATCAAATTCAAGAGTGTAAATTTTCTAAAAGGCTCTGAATGTTTTATGATGATTTCAGGGAATGATGGAGTAATAGCTGAATAGTGAAGCTATTACTTTTAATATTTATATTGAGTGCTTTGAATCATTCATGTGACAGGATGTAAAATCAGAGCTGCGGGACGTATGTACTTCACAACCACTGCCACTTGGCAAAAAATATTTGTTTTCCTGAGAAGTCTGTTCCAAACTGTTGTGAGCTACCCATCGGGGCGTGCGGGTGACGCTCTTTTTCCATGAATTTTAATCTTACCTTGAGAAAAGGCAATTCTTGAAAAGCATTAGTTCAGATATGGAGTATGTCTGAAAGAAATTGCAACAAATCTTTGTTGTGGTGTGTTTATAATTCAGAGGTCAAGTCGCCTCAGCGCTTGAGTCTAAACCTCTTTTATTCTCCTCATACTCTGTAATCCTGAGTAATGTTTGCTGCATGAAAGAACAACATTTATGGAAGCTGAACTTTGCCTCAAAAAGAGAGCTGTTAAAAATATAAATAAATCTACCAACCAAACACAAATTGCCTACATACTGTTCATGTCATAAATAAGAAATACACTTAAAATTATTATTATTATGTTAACAGTCCTTACAAACTCCAGTTCTTAAATAGAGTGGCGTGCATCACAAGTTGTGCACCTAGGGCATGAATGACCGAATTTAAACTACGGACAAAAATATAAATAAAAATATAATATTATAGTAATATATTAATAATAATAATATACCTGTATAATATATTTTTGTGGGAAAAATAAGCAAGCAAGCATTTGTTTATGCAGTCAGCAGACTTTTTATTAATATTCAACATGGTCTTTTTATATTAACAATTATTAGAAATTAGAAAAGATTTGTGGAGGACCACTGGTAGGACAACAAAAACAAAAAATACGAAAAGTTTTTCCTTATACTGTCATGTAATAGGATCAGTCACCAGCTGCCGATAACTTCTTGAGCCAAACCCATCTGTGAACTTGTCAGATACACGCCTGTAAAGATTTCCCATCACTCTGACAAAATCCTTCCACAGACAGACAGACTGACACATTTATGGTAGGTTTCCTGCTACAGTAGGAGGATTTTACTGCCGTGATGTCAAAGGTGAAAACAGTACCAGCTGCTAAATATATATTTGTAAGCCAGATCGAGTTAATTCATAGGGAGTTGCAAACACATAGGAAACAGAGTGGAAAGGGGTCATGGGCCTTGTATACTGTAGTTATTACTCTAAAAGTAAAGCAGTAATGCATATTGTTGCATATTTATGGGGTTTTTACTCAGCTATCTGTTGTTGTTGTTGTTTTAATTCCACAAACACAAACATGGTGTATCATTTTCACAAAACAAGCTTTGTTTCTTAACCATGTGTGACTGTGAGGTGCATAATTTTGACTAATCCGTCACATCATCTAAAAAATCCTCCAATCATTGTCAGTGATTCATCATGTCGATTTGAACTATAAAAAATGTTTAATTTAATTTGTATAAAGCACAGTTTTAACACACACAGTCTTTGCCTTTGTCTATTGCTGTCATGAACCGAAGTTCCGAGCGCAGGCAGGACCCAGTAGCAGAACACACACACTAGGGTAGGAGCGAATAAAGAAAGTAATTTTTATTGCAACTAAAGGTGTCCCGTGAGGGTAGCCAGAAAAACAACGTATGAAACCAGAAGAAACCGAGGGACCGCACAGGGAACGCCGAGAGCGGGGCTGTGAGAGGCTGTAAAACAAAAAGAGAGACAGATTACTGGGGTGCGGAAAAAAGGCAGCATACGAGGGAAGGTGGAGTGTGCGTCTCACGGTGATAGCCGGGCCGAGTGAACCAGAGGGGGGTGGAGCTCCAAAAGGGGTCGAGACGGCGAAGCTGAATGTGAACCAAATCTCAGGCGGACAGGTGGACAGGTGGACAGGCAGGTGGCTCGAAAACAAAAACACGCCGAGTTGTGATCTGGGTACACAGGGAAAAAAAAAACAGTGTTAGGTCCGATGGAGAGTTTGTCATACGAGTTCTTTTCCCGCAGGCGTACGTTACCGCTGAGAGGCGACTATGGACTGGCGTGGAGCAGCAGGTAGGGCAGGATTAAATAGTCCACCTGGTGATCGCCTGGGATGGGATGCAGGTGTGGGGTTAGCAGCCACGCTCGTGGGCGTGGACATCCCAGCAGCACCCCGGACGCCGGGCCGCGGACCATGACAGTACCCCCCCCTCAAGGGTCGCCCCCAGGCGACCAGCCGGGACCCCGCCTGCGGAGAGAAGCACGGAAAGCAGAGATGAGACGAGGGTCCAGAATGAAGGAGCGCGGGACCCAGAGGCGGTCCTCGGGGCCGTACCCCTCCCAATCCACAAGATACTGCCAGCCGCGCCCGCGCCGGCGCACATCCAGGATCCGCCGGACCGCATAGGCCGGATGGCCGCTGACGAGCCGGGCGGGAGGAGGGGGCTCGGAAGGAGGGCACAGGGGGCTGAGGCGGACCGGCTTAAGTTGAGATACATGGAACATGGGATGCACACGCCGAGAGGCCGGAAGCCGGAGCCTGACTGCCACCGGGTTGATGACTCGGTCCACTTCGTACGGCCCGATGAAACGGGGAGCCAGTTTGCGGGACGTGCCCCGGAGCGGGATGTTCCCAGCAGCCAACCAAACCTTCTGTCCCGGCTGGTAGTCAGGGGCTGGGGCGCGGCGACGATCGGCGTAGTGCGCCTGTCGTTCCTTTGCGCGCAGGAGGGCGCGGCGAGCGCAGCGCCACACACGTTGGCAGCGCCGGAGGTGATGAGGGGCCGACGGGACGGAGAGGGACAGGTCCTCTTCCGGGAAGAGCGGAGGCTGATACCCGAGGGACGCTTCGAAAGGAGAGAAGCCGGTGGAGGACGAGGTGTGAGTATTGTGGGCGTACTCCACCCAGGGCAGGTAAGTAACCCAGGAGGAGGGGTTTTGACTGGCTACGCACCTCAGCATAGTCTCCAGCTCCTGATTAAGGCGTTCAGTTTGCCCATTGGATTGCGGGTGGAAACCGGAACTCAAACTGACCTTGGCGCCGAGAATGGAGCAGAAGGTCCTCCACACTTGTGAGGTGAACTGGGGACCGCGATCGGAGACAATGTCCAGGGGAATTCCGTGGAGCCTGAAGACTTCCGTGACTAACGCTTGGGCAGTCTCAGCAGCCGAGGGCAGCTTGGCTAGCGGGACGAAGTGGGCGGCCTTAGAAAACCGATCCACAACGGTGAGGATGACACATTTTCCAGAAGAGGTGGGGAGACCGGTAACAAAGTCGAGCGAGATGTGAGACCAGGGCCGGTGGGGAGTAGTGAGTGGGTGGAGCTGGCCCATGGGATGTTTCGTGGATGATTTATTACGAGCGCAGACGGCACAGGCAGACACGTAGTCCCTCACGTCCCGTAGTAGCGATTTCCACCAGAAGTGTCTGCTGAGGAGGCGCGCCGTTCTGCTCACGCCCGGGTGGCACGCGAATCGTGCTGTGTGGATCCAGTGGATGACTGCTCCCCGGGCGGCGGCGGGAACGAAGCGCCGTCCTGGCGGTCCAGTCCCTGGGTCAGGGTCCCCCGGGAGCGCTTGGCGAATGGTCTCCTCAATCTCCCAGGTGAGAGCACCCACCACGCAGGAGGCAGGCAGGATGGTGGCGGGGGGGGCGCCTCGCTGTCGGGGGAATACAGACGGGAGAGCGCATCGGGTTTGATGTTTCGTGACCCGGGACGATAGGAGAGTGTGAAGTTGAAGCGGGCGAAGAATAGGGACCAGCGAGCTTGACGGGGATTTAACCTCTTGGCGGTTCTGAGGTACAGTAGATTTTTATGATCCGTCCATATAACGAAGGGCTGTTCGGTCCCCTCCAGCCAGTGACGCCATTCCTCCAATGCGAGTTTTACCGCTAGGAGTTCCCTGTCGCCGATGTCGTAATTCCTCTCCGCGGGGGTGAGTCGGCGTGAGAAAAAGGCGCACGGCCGGAGTTTGTTCAGGGGCCCAGACCGCTGGGAAAGAACCGCCCCGACTCCCGCATCAGATGCGTCGACCTCAACAACAAACTGTTTAGAAGAGTCAGGATGGGTCAGAATGGGTGTGGACATGAATAATCGCTTCAATTTAGCGAAGGCTGCGTGGGCCTCAGGGGACCATGTGAAAGACACCTTGGGTGAGGTGAGTTGGGTGAGAGGCGCGGCCACCTGGCTGTAGTTTCGAATGAAACGGCGATAAAAATTCGCAAACCCCAAGAAGCTCTGAAGCTTCTTTCGTGTCTCCGGAACCGGCCATTCCAATATTGCTTTGATCTTCACCGGGTCGGTCTTCACCTGCCCACCAGCGAGGATGTAGCCCAAGAAGGAAATGGATGAGGCGTGGAACTCACACTTTTCCGTTTTTACGTACAGTCTATTTTCGAGCAGCCGTTGTAGCACGCTCCTCACATGGATGCGATGGTCCTCGAGCGTCTTGGAAAAAATCAAAATATTATCCAGGTAAACAAAAACAAACACGTTCAGGAAATCCCGTAACACGTCGTTGACTAGGGCTTGAAAAACCACCGGGGCGTTCGTTAACCCGAACGGCATCACTAGATATTCAAAATGCCCTAGTGGGGTATTGAAGGCGGTCTTCCACTCGTCGCCTTCACGTATCCGTACCAGGTGGTAGGCGTTCCGCAGATCTAGTTTGGTGAAGACCGTAGCTCCCTGGAGTGAGTTAAAAATAGAACTAATGAGTGGGAGGGGATATTTGTTTTTGACGGTGACGTCATTCAGCCCCCTGTAATCGATGCACGGGCGGAGCGTCCCGTCTTTCTTTCCCACGAAGAAAAAACCCGCAGCCACGGGAGAGGATGACGGCCTAATACGTCCTGCAGTTAGCGACTCCTGGATGTAATTCTCCATGGTTTCTCTTTCGGGGCGAGACAGGTTGTATAATCTGCTAGAGGGCAGCGATGCACCCGGGAGCAGATCGATAGCACAGTCATATGGACGGTGAGGCGGGAGTGAGAGCGCCTCATCTTTACTGAACACCTGCTGGAGATCGTGATAGTCGGGGGGCACGGAAGAGAGGTCCGGCGCGGGTGGCAGGGCGGGCCTCCGTTCCGTTGAGGCGGAGGGAACGGCTGACCTCAGGCAGTTCGCCAGACAAAACACACTCCAGCTCGCGATACTTTTTCCGGCCCAATCTATGTGTGGGTTATGTCTCTGTAACCAGGGGTAGCCTAGGATAAGCGGGGTGTCAGGAGCAGGAAAAGTGAAAAAGGACAGCTGCTCTTGGTGGTTACCTGATGTGATTAACCGTACAGGCGCGGTTTGGTGAGTTATGTATGCAAACACTTGGTTGTTTAATGTAGACGCAGGGATGGGCGGTTCGAGTGGAGTAAGAGACACAGCTAGCCTCTTAGCCACCTTCTCATCCATAAGGTTCTGTTCCGCCCCGGAGTCCACTAACGCGGGGCATGTAAAAGTCTGATTAGAAGTCACGATAGTAACGGACAGTAACAATCGGGGTCTAGTAGTGCTTAGAGTGCTGCCCACCCGTATCCCCGGACTCACCGGTGGGCCGGGTCGTTTGGGCGGACCGGGCAAACAGCGATGCGGTGACCGGGCCTCCCACAGTACAGACATTCTCCAGCCCGAAATCGGCATTCCCTCTCCTCCGGAGAAAGCCGAGAGCGTCCGATCTGCATGGGTTCAGGCGGGGGCGGCGACGGAGAGCGCGCACACGCAGCTAGGGGCGGGGGCGGAGAAACGCGAAACCCGGGGCGCAATACGGAGCCCATAGGCTTAGACCGCCGCTCGGCATCCCTCTCCCACAAGCGTCTGTCAATCCTACGGGAGAGGGAGGCCAATTCATCAAAGGATCTGGTCTCCTCGTGAAAAGCTAGTTGGTCCTTCATCTGGTCATTTAACGACCGTAAAAAAAACCCACGAAGAGCCGAATCGGGCCAACCCACGGCGACCGCTCGAGTACGGAATTCAACCAGGTACTCCGCAATACTGCGCCGCCCCTGACGGAGCCCCAGCAACTTCTGCGCGGCATCGTCCTCCGATACCGGAGGGGAAAACGTAGCCTGGAACTCCTCCAGGAAGTCATCGTAATCGCAATCGCGAATGGGGTGAGAATTTAAGTAGGCTTCAGCCCATGCTAGAGCACGCCCCCGTAACAATCCCACGAAGTGGGAGATCTTAGCAGTATCCGTGGGGAACGCGTGAGGCGTGCGACTGAAAAACAAGGAGCACTGGAAAAGGAACCCCCCACACAGGTCCAGCTCCCCGTGGAAGGGTTCCAGCGGCGGAGGCGACACGCCGCGGTGCACGGCCTAGTTTGTAATTTATTCTGAGTGTCACTGAGCTCTTGACAACGGTCTTGGAGAGACTGGAGCTGCTGATCGTGGCGACCGAGGATAGCGCCCTGTTTATTAATAGCGGAGCGGAGTGGATCTGCTGGGTCCATACTGGCCAGTCCGTACTGTCATGAACCGAAGTTCCGAGCGCAGGCAGGACCCAGTAGCAGAACACACACACTAGGGTAGGAGCGAATAAAGAAAGTAATTTTTATTGCAACTAAAAGTGTCCCGTGAGGGTAGCCAGAAAAACAACGTATGAAACCAGAAGAAACCGAGGGACCGCACAGGGAACGCCGAGAGCGGGGCTGTGAGAGGCTGTAAAACAAAAAGAGAGACAGATTACTGGGGTGCGGAAAAACGGCAGCATACGAGGGAAGGTGGAGTGTGCGTCTCACGGTGATAGCCGGGCCGAGTGAACCAGAGGGGGGTGGAGCTCCAAAAGGGGTCGAGACGGCGAAGCTGAATGTGAACCAAATCTCAGGCGGACAGGTGGACAGGTGGACAGGCAGGTGGCTCGAAAACAAAAACACGCCGAGTTGTGATCTGGGTACACAGGGAAAAAAAAAACAGTGTTAGGTCCGATGGAGAGTTTGTCATACGAGTTCTTTTCCCGCAGGCGTACGTTACCGCTGAGAGGCGACTACGGACTGGCGTGGAGCAGCAGGTAGGGCAGGATTAAATAGTCCACCTGGTGATCGCCTGGGATGGGATGCAGGTGTGGGGTTAGCAGCCACGCTCGTGGGCGTGGACATCCCAGCAGCACCCCGGACGCCGGGCCGCGGACCATGACAATTGCTTTACATTTATTCCGCATGCATATGTTCAGATGTTTGACGTCTTTTGTGTAGTCTGGATTTTCCTTTTCTTGCTCCAAGATTAGTTTCCATAAATTGCTCTCACTGTTAAGCAGTGAAAAAAGAGACTGTATATACTCAACTTGAGAATTTTCCCCCCTGTGACCTTTGTCACAACTGTCAACTGTTAAACTCTTTATTTAAAGTGCCAGCATGCAAGAAAACTCTTGTGACATTATAGTTGTCAGGTGGTCTTGTGCAGATATTACAGGCAGAGGTTGGAATATGGGGTCTTCACAGATTTGTAGCCTTGGTTTTGGTGTTGTTTTGTCCCTTTGGCACAGTGAGCTTTAGTATGTGTATCTTGTGCTGTGTGGAGCCTGGCAGTTAAAGGCCAGTTTATTCTTGCGGGTATCAGGCAGCCTTGTCCTGAGGGAACGAGCTCTTTCATGCACAGTTAGTGCACTTGACTCAGCATGGAGATGCTTTCAGATGGAAAAGCCATGTTTAGAGGACGTCTTATGAGACATTAAAGCACTACTGTTCCATTGTTTTAGCTCTTCCTAAATGTCACTTTCCTCTCCTGAGTCTGCCCTTCACCACAATGTTGAGGGACACATCACAGAGGAAGAGCTTTTCTGTGGTCCCACTGAGGGTCCATTTGAAAAGAACTCTGACCATTACTGTCATCCTTATCTGTTTACTTTCCATGCAATATTTATTGAGAGAAAAGCAGGACAAATCAGGAAAATTATGGCCTCTTTAGAATACATTTTTGCAGAGTTGCATCATTTCTTCTACTCCAGATCAGTTGTTGTTTTTTTTATAGCTAATTCTTAATATGCTGTGGTCACTCACGACGTTAGGGAAGACACATCAGTAAAAGCATGCTATTTCAGTTCTATTCAGCTTCCAAAAGGCAAATAATATTTACTTTAACTTTATGTTATGACTGTTGGCTTGACATGAGCAACACTTTCTAAAAATAACACATACTGCTCCAAAACAGTCCCATTTGTAGTTTTCACAGAAAGAAAACAAACTTCATGCTTTGAATTTAAAAATACTTTTAGGCAGAATAATACATATATATGAGAATATTACAGGCTGAGTGGAGTCAAGAGGTCTGTTTCTTTTAACAAAATGAAACCTGCTCAGTTTGCAGTGATATGTTTATGGCCTTGGACTGACAAAGATATCTGTGAGTGCTCTGATTCACACATTTTCAGCCATCACAACAGCAGTCAGGACTGAGGCAACCTGAACAGTGTAACACAAATCTAACAAGACTCTTTTTATGGGTGCACTAAGACAGAAAAAGGAGAGCTGAGCTCAATAACTTTCTGTTTCTTTAGGTTTACATCACAATTTCACTGTTGCAGATTTAATGGTTGGATTGGTTGGTTGCTGACTCATTCCAGTGACGGCAGGTGAGTTTCAAAATGAAATTACATTTGCAGCACGGACTGAGGTGTGTGGTTTTTCTCTGTTCTATGACGCTGTTTAAGGTGAGCGATAATTACTTGTATGGGCTTAAATGCTGGGATACTTGGGAAAGAAATGCTGTGATGTTTCACATAGATTCGCCTCAGATTTATGTCACTGAGGATGTGTGGAGTGCTTTTCCAAAAATGACAAGTTTTGGGGAGTAGTACATACGTTAAAAATTAGTAGTTTAGTAGTTTAGCTTATGGTTGATCACATTCAGATTTGCACAATTACAATAGTTTCATTGCTTATCTGCCATTTTTGTGTCATTAACTACAAACATCTTAAAACCATTTTAGTTTTTATTGCGCCTTTAGCCTACTTCTGTAATGCAGTTGAACCAACTTTGACAAGAACTGCTAACCTCTACCATATTTGTCTTTTTTTATTTCTGTAATTCAATAAATCAAGTAAAAGCTTTTGTGTGTTGATCTACTTTGAGCAAAGCTGTCTGCTTTCAGCAAAACGGTGGAGCTGACTAGCTTAACTACCACCACCAAGGAGCTTTAGTGTCCCGATGCTGGGTGCAGTGTTGGTCAAGTTACTTGAATATAGTAATTAGTTACTAATTACTTCTCCAAGAAATCCCATCACTTTACTGATTATGTATTTTCAAAAGTAATTAGTTACTTTTTAAAAACATGATACGCAACCTGAATACGTAAAAAAGTAATAGAACTTTCAGCCCAATTCTGTTTTTTCTGCATAATCCACCGCATATAAAACAGAATCAAATGAAAAAGTCTCTTTTTAAAAATTGTTTAATCTTTTAAGTTTATGCACATTGCATCGAACAAAAATTAAATTTTATGCAACAGTCTTTGACTGGAAGAAATTTGTTTTACATTTAAACCTATTTTCTGCATGTTCCAGCATATGAAATACAATAATGTATTTCATAATCTTTTAAATAGATGCAAGTAAAACACAGAAAAAGATAAATATAATCAAAGATTCAGCGGCACTATGTCCTGTCGCTCTTAAATCTATTTTCACCTGTTTAGCAGGAGTGGGGCGGGTGGAAGTTTGCAGCGCCCCGCTGCGTCATGTCAGTGGGCGGATCCGGGGGTTTCTCTGTGAATTTCAAATTCCCTTGGCGGCTTGCTAGGTGCTTGCTCAGATTTGAAGTTTAATTTTTTGCTGTAGAAAGAAGTTTTCTTCTCACGCAGAGTCTACAATAGATGCTAATGTTTTTGTCACATTTTACGGAACAAAACTCAAAATAATGTAAGTACTTCCAAACTTTAAACACCGCATGGTCATACTCTGTCCCGCACTCCATATTATCCATTGTTGATCTACACACGTCTGTTGCTAGCACGCTCGTACGTCATTGTCATGAGACACTCTCACAAACAAAATCATGGTTTAGTAATGCAGTAATGCAGCGTGCTTACGGGAAAATAACAGTAATCATATTACTTTTTTGCAAAAGTAATCCCTTACTTTACTCATTACTTGAAAAAAGTAATCGGATTACAGTTACAGCCCATCTCTGGCTGGTTGAGAGTCTGATTTAAGTGCCTAATTAGGTTTGTTGTTGAGAGCATTTGGTAAATCGGTGAACTTTGTCTACTCATAGCAAAGACAAAAAACAACATGTTAGCATATAGTTGCAGGTGTATGTGGGACTTTTTGCCTGCACCGCTTTCATGCGCTGCATATCCATGAAAGATACTGGCTCGTAGCCAGAAATATGAAAGTCTGACTGTCTGGTCACTAGTCAGTGCTGAAAATGTCTGTAGAAATGGCTTTATTTGTAATATTATACCTATTCTGAACTTGACACGATCTCCTCTATGCTATGATAACTAAAAAAAACTTAAACATGTGCTAAAACTAATGAAAATCTAACTAAAATGAAACCTTTTCAAACAGCAAAAACCAAAATGAAATCCACACTGGAAACTAAACTGGATTGCAAGCAAAAAGTCATTATGAAATAAACATGTAAACTAATTAGAAAATACAAAACTGTAATAACTGCTCGTGCAAAGATCAACAACTGCACGCTAACTCAAACTGCCTGAGAAGAAGCTCAAAGATCGGACTCCGTGCTGCCGCTAATACACTCAGTAATTTTCTGCAAGTGTAATTAGAGATTTTCATCATGCGTACATGACAGGACTAATTAGTGGGTTTGTTTAATTGCTGCCATTGTGTTGTAAAAGTATACAGAGGACTCTCAAGGTCTATTTAATATTCAGGTGCAGCAGCATTGTCAACATTCTGTGTGAAGCAGTCAGAGGATTTCTTATCGATCCAGTGCATGCGATACATGCAGGCTGCATTGTGAAGCCACAGTGCACTTTATCCACATAGATGATTGACAGCCAGTTATATTTACTCAGAAGAGAGTGAACCAGTGAACCTGGTTAATAAAACATTAGACGTGCCTGAGAGGCCCGGCTGAAACGAGGGGTGGGGGAGAAGGGGTCACTGGTGTTCAACCACTATCACGACCTCAGAGCGAGCATGGGATCCCCGCATCCTCCAAAGCACATCACAGGGGGTCCATGTGGCCTCATTAAAATCAAGGAGATCACATGTAAGGACCAGAGGAAGAGGGCTAGTCCCTGCTCAAAGCGCCTGGACTCCCAGGGCATTACGCTTTGAGGAAGTGCCACTGGAGAACACAGGGATAAAGCCTCAAACCGCTAAAACAATGGACATTTAACTCAGCCTCTGCACTCTCCCTTTTCCAGGACTCATTCAGTTAATGCTTCAAAGAAAGCGCCGCCTCAGTTACGAAGCTACCCTGACTCGGATTGGAAGTGAGCCATGTCAAGTTCACCTGATTTGATTTCTTAGATAGCCTCTTTGGATTGGGAGATAAAGGCTGGCAGCTAGCTCTGTTGTGTGGTGGTCTGAGCCCTCTTTACTTTGGATCTACTCCATACTTTGAGATCTGTTAGATCTTCACTGTTTTCCACACCCTGTAAACAACAGCCTTTTTCATTCCATTCATTACCAGGGAGAAAAAAACACTGATATATGCAGCTAAACTGCATAATTGGGCCTTGGCGGAACCTTTTTTTATTGAAGTATTTATTTTTCATGATATTTCAATAATTTACATGGTTGATTGTGTAAAGAGTGGGGGAAGAGTGAGCTGTTAGGCCCGTTTTCGAAGTCATTGCGTTTGTTCAGCTGTCTGCCTCACTGTCGCATGCATTTCATCTTTTCCCTCCTTTATTTACTCTGGTCTTTGGATGCCTTCCTAGTCATGTATTAAAGCTTTGCAGCTTGGCGGCGACAGTGCGGCTGTCAGCGCAGGGGGTGCCGCTGCGCATCATCACTGCCTTTAATGGCTCGCTTCAAGTTCTGACAAGGCTACTTAAAGCAATGGGCTTAGCAAAATGAGGGGTTGGGTGGCTGGTTCACTGTGGGATAAATAAACTGCTTATTTTTGTTTTAGTCTTATACATTGCCAGTGAGCAGTAGATCCCTTTTGTAGGTCATACTTATAGCTGACTTTCCTGCTTAAAGAAGTGGGTTAGAACCTACTATACAAGACAGTATTCTCAGAGACCATTTACCATGTTGAGATGTCATTAAAAAGCTGCTGTCAAATTCAGGGGCACTTTCTGACCAGGTCTGTAGTGAGAAGAACACCCATAATGAATGGGTGGCACATAGAGGGAAGGAGGAGCAGGTTTGTTTATGGATACAGTCTAAGCAAGCTCTTGTTTGGGGGACAAGGGTTCACGGTGAGCAGAGGGTAATTATGCTCCATCCGGTGGCTTCGGGTTGCTTCACAAAACCTGACACGGGAGGGCAGGCGTGCCAGGCGAACAGGGGGTGAGAGAGAGGCAGGAACAAACGGAGGTGACAGTGATATTATGGTGCTTGCAAATACACACGCACACACACACACACACTGCATAAACACACCATCCGTGTAACTGGCATGTGCCCCAGGAAGGCAGGGATGCCAGGGAGAGAGGAAGCAGCAGATAGTTAATTAGGGCTTGGATACACACTCTTAGGGCTCTCACACCTCACTCACCTCCAGCCTGCTTCCTTCCTGTCATTGTTCCCTGCAGTTCAGCCACGGAGACACACACAACAAGATGGCCCCCCAAATAGCTGCTCCCTCTATGACAAGTTTAACTCAGTAGTGTTGGAAGCACCGTGTGTCAGTGTGTGTGTTTCGCTGGGTTGCGTGTTCAGTTCTAGTTGTACATTTAACCATTTTTACTCAAAGAGCCAAAAAAACCCCCCAAAAAAACCACGGGACTCCAGCTGTTTATTTACTCATTATCCAATTATCACTCTCACGGCTACACTGCTTGGAACAGTGAAACTTTCCTGTGAGAACAGAAGTGCAGATCATGCTACATGTTGAGCACACACTCGCCCCGGTTGACAGCAAATAGATGTGACACGTAAGGTAAGAGTTGTGCTGTGTTATGTTGGGAGACAGTATGACAGATTTTGGACTGTAAGCCCACAGTGAGATGCAATTCTCAGAGTACTGAATTTACCATATCTATTTCAAATTTGTATTGTGTGTGCAGTGTGTGAGTGTGGGATAAAGTATGGAGATGATCTCTGTAACCCTGTCTCCTACAAAGTGTCCTATATGCAGGTAGTGTCTAAGGTGTTGCAAAGTTATGCATTACTGTAAACACATTGTACCTTACAATAATCACTAATATAATAGTTTCCTGTGATGTCTACAGTGTTTGATTGTTGCAAGTAACCACATTGCTTTTAATTTATCATGCAAAAAGAAAAAGTGATGGTTAAACGCCATCGTTGCCAATATGACATCAAGCACCTGAACAAGTAGCTAACACAAAGGTAATGGCTAAAGAACCCCAGGCTCAGAGTAACGCTCCGTCTGAGCGTCTGCAGACCACAGCCAAGCTTGATTTCAAAGTGACACTCAGTAAGTGAGGAACTGTTGTCATAGTAAACAGACTTTCCTTCAGGTTCCACCTTTTTGGTCAAACATTTATCTTCTTTCTTAAGTTAGTTTGATTATTTTTTACAAAAATGTTAAAATATAACTAAAAGTAAAGTATGGATTACTTTGTATTAAAGCAATACGAGTCAAGTAATGCATTACTTTCTTTAAAAACCTCAAAAGTGATGCGAAGCTGCTTTTTTTCTTCTTTCTTGTGCACGCAGCCCAACAGTGTATACTGATCATTTCCATTCCCAAACACATTTCAAAGGAGGTGTAATTGCTGCCTGTTTTGCTTATCATATATTCGCATGCCATATGCTTATACCAAACAGTTATTTGTAGCTGTAATCTTTTCTTTTAGCTCTCCCTTTTCACTATCAAACACAGCTGCATTAAACCGTTTCCATATAATACACTCAATTTAAGCTGATACAAAGCTAATATGAGAGAGGGTTCGGTGTGCTGAGAACCAAATCAAGTCGGTTCCCTCGTTCAAGTGGTCCCTTATGGGTGCAGTAATGTCTACCTGGTTGTTCTGTTTTTCATCTACAACTAACATCACTTCCTACTCAACTGTGTAAAGTTATCTGCTATAGTATAAGTTCCAAAGAGGAGCAACAAAGGCTCATTACTTGTACACTACTCCCTGCTAGCACTCCCACAGAGTAATAGGCTGTCTTGTACTGATGCCAAAATGGCCATTGTGCAACAAAGCAGCAGACGGTGATGATGCAAAACGATAGTCATTAAAGCTGGGGTTTGCAATGTGTTGTTTGGAATCATGAGATAAAACATTTTAGCGTGTTTTAATTGAAGTAGTTGCAGAGGCTTGACTCGTGCACCTACTCTAACCTTTAAAAATCGTAGCATGTGACAGGAGAATCTAAGGTCTTGACTATCATGTGAGACTACAGATGACACGAAGACACATACCGCTGTGAGACTGCATTGGACCTGCAAGAGGAGCAATTCTGGCACTTCTGCCTTTTAATATCGTAATAATATTCTGATTTGTAATAGTCCTGCATTCCTATGCATCGACTTCGGGAAGTCTAATTGTATCATAGCAGATAAAGCCAGGGGCTGGAAATTAAAGCTGACTTGTAATAATCAGTTTGAGAACAAAATTCAAGTGTATTCCTACTCCTGGCGAATTTCAGTACTAATCTCGTCTTTTAGAGGAACTAGCATCTGTCTCTATTCAGTTGGTTTTAGTTCTGAAAAGATGGGAGAGTTCCTGTCATCACAACAGTCCTGAAACAGATGGTGAGTGGAACCTCACTAACCCACACCCCACAGGAATTACAGTCAAGTGTTCAGATGGCTGGCATGCATGTAATACCGGGCAATTTTGTTTTCAAATATGGCAATTTGACGCGTTTTCATGGATTGAAGAACATTTGTTCTCTTTTTACATGGTCGTTCTTTTATTCTTTGTCCCTGTGTGGAAGGTAACTGATGTAAACAGCTGTGCATTGCCACAGGCTTTTCGTTTAAAGTCTCTACTTTAACTAATCAAGAGTACAGTAGAGTGCGGCATCAAGGTTTATTTTCTACAGATAAGAGAGGTGATTATTATGTCAAGAGAGTTGATGTTTTCAGCTAATTTGATTCCCAACCTGAGCATGGTGTAATTATTGACAGATTTCAGGTGTTGCCTGTAACACCACCGGCAATCCATCTGTCTTCTCTGAGATTTTCCCTAATTGGCAAAACTCAATATTTAACTCCGTATGCCTCTAAGTGCGGCAAAATGCACCAAGCTAGAAATTCAGCTCCCCTTTTACGAACGAAATGTGTTTGCGATTTAAAAAAGTAAAAAGTGATACAGAATCCGTGCTGCCTGTGTGATGTCACGTGAACGCGTGTTTGCACTGATTGAGGAACATACAGGCTGGCTCTTTGGCAGATGTACAGAACATCATGTATAATATATGTGTACTCGTTCAGCTATGCACAAAAGCCAGATGTTCTTTCTATCAACGGGTCCCTGCGCCGTTAACATGTTGGAACACGGCGGCGAAAACCAAACAACAACAAACAAGTGTTTTCTGTTACCAACAGCAGCCATTTTGGAACAAATAACAAAAGGACTTTTTGGAGCTCTCGACAGCAGGAAGCCCTAAAAGGTGTGTTTTTTTTTTATTATTGTGTCTCTCTTTCTTTCTTTCTTTCTGGATCAGGTTAATGAGGGATTTTTTTTTCTTGTTTTGTATCGCATGTGAGGTTTGCAGAAGTCTCTTGGAGTGTGGTTTTGGCAGGGTGACAGGGAGCTCTCCCAGGGCAAAACAAACAGCTGTGGCATATGGGTAGGACGAACAGCGCAGCACCACTTCTGAGACACACGCAGGAGAGGACGAGGGCGTCGTGGGAATGTGAAACGTAACCTGTCTGTGTTTAATGGCCTGGTCAGTCACGTTCTTGCAAATGGTAGCGGCAGCAGCAGAAGCCCCGCTCGGCATTCATTAGGCCTGAGCTTTGCAGAGGCCTGAGCTGTGCCCCGCGATGAAAGCCCTGGTGTCAGGCGTGAGCTCTGATGCCACGGCGAGGGAGCGTGGTGGAGGAAGAGGAGGAGGAGGACGCGTGCGAGGGGGAGAGGCTGCTCTGCAAAGACCCACCCCTGGGTATCTATCACACACAGCCATCACTCGGGAGCAGAGTAGACCTGATAAATAAATCAACTTAGAGGCCCAGTGAGGTTTCAGGGTCTATTCCTCTTTATGAGTACAGCAGGGTGAGAGATGGAAAGAGGGAGAGGGAGAAAAAAAACTTTGACTTCTTCACGCCTTGGTCCCAGTAGGCATAAGGACCAAAGACACCAACTCTGTGATTCTTTCAAAAATTAAATATATTCACTTATCTGAAAGGCCCAGGCTCAAGATCCTCATCTTTTTCTTTAACATCCGAGATAAAAGTGTGAGGACTTTCCCATTGGCTTTCAATCGGCAGCTCTTTGAAAACTCATACTTAATGATTTGAAGGTCTTTTAGAACTTACTTTGGGACAACAATTTCTGAACTGTCCCTTTTATGTGGAGATGAGTAGAAAAAGGCCTGTATGAAAACATCAGGGAGCTTCAAATTACCCCAACTTTAGAAAGAACATTGGTTATCAGGGCTTAATTGAGCACGACTGACTTTACTCCAAAAGCCCCTCTTTATTTTTAATCCACTCCCCAACGTTTTATTTGTGCTGTTATTTATTTATTACAGACAAAAGTAGAAGACGTCTTGGATTTGGTCGAGTTTCTTGGCAGTAACTTTACAGACGGGGGGGGGACATTGTGTTTACAGTTTTAAGGCGCGTTCGCAACAATGCTGCAGTGATTCGAGCGCTGAGGTGAGCGAGAAATGAAAAGTGCCGACGAGGGTTTAACCTTTCCAACCCGACGTGGCTGCTTTTCATCTTGAGAGGTTCAAATTAAATACTCGAGAGCTGGATTTTGATATTTGTCCCCATCAGAACACCCCAAGGAACAAAACAAAACAAAGACTGAGTTGAGAGGAGGAGGTGGAGGTGCGTGAGGAAGGTGTGGCTGGCGGGGGGCACAGTACAATCCTGAAATTCCCCATGCACTCCATTTCAGTTAGAAACTTAATGGTTGTGTTTACCTTCTCCCCCTGAATGTTTTCTCTCAAGGCTCTCCTTTAACATACTGTATTTGACTCTAGGAAACATTTCATTCGATCTTATTTTCCTATTGCTTCCTCATTCTGTTTGTTCTCGGCTCCTGTTAAGTTTGCTGCAGTTTGGCAAGTGTTACATAGGCTGAATGGGAGACGTGTCTTAAGGCACATTTCTCCCTGACAGAGGCTGCTGTATGAGAGGGGTGACAGCGTCGGCGGGATATTCTTTCTTCCTTTGTGGTTCAGATAAGTAAGCATGCACAACACCCCTGTGATTAAAATCTCCTTCTGATATTTCTATCAAGATTTCTATTAGGAGACAGACAGGAGGGAAAGAGGCTGCCAAAACAGCACGCAGATGAGACAAGCATATACATCCTGAGAGTGAAATCCCATTCAAGAGAGAGCGGAGGGTATTTAAAATATTTAAGCCAAACTCTTTGGCTTTTTTCAGCTGTTTATTGTTTGTTGATTGCTGGCATCAGAATGCATTTGCTAGCAGGGCTCCCAAACCTGGAGCGGCACATCTCGTGCAAAAGCGCGGACTCGAGGAGAACAGGACAAATTTGACATATGAGGGACGGATCCCTGCCACGCACTTGCTGACAGTGCTGCATTTCAGCCTGTTTACAGCACTTCACAGGCAGAGAGCAACAGTCACCTGTCAGCTCCTAAAGTATCTGGTAATTGTGTTTCCACCATACAATTATGTACGGTGAGCCCACAAACAGCAGCCAGCTTTAGTTCTGTTTCCTCGTTTCATATTTTCACCCATGTCTGAGACAAAAGAGTCATTTACATTTCCTTGGGCGAGTGCTCTCTATCACCCTCCCCCCCTTTTGTCTCTCATGCTCTCTCTCTCTGTCTCTCACTAACAAAAGCTTATTTAACCCAAGGTTAGATTACAACAGTGAGGTGATTGCCTGGCCCTCTTCCAGCTCCCCATTATCAGAGGGGCCACCACCTAATCTGGAGGAGCAGCTCTTCATTAATGTATTATTAACAAGCCTGTTACAGTGTAATGCAGGAAAAGGCCCTCCACTGGGGATAGTCCTAATGGGGAGGGCAAGAGTGCGACTAGTGAAGCAGATTACAGCGAAAGGCCAATGAATTGGGCTGAGAGGGGACCAATGAGGCCTGCCCCTCATCATCCTCTACAATGGATCACAAGGAGTCATTTTACCAATTAGTCTAATTGCATATTTGGAATGTTAAAGACAACCGGGTTTAATTGAAAGACACTCTTCGACCCCCGCAGCGATGGTGCCGTAAACAATCTCATCCGCACACATGTGGCGATGAGATGACGAGTGTCAAATCACTGAATCATTTAATATCGATGACATCGAAACTGATACGTACGAGAAACTGTTGTGATAGAAGCACACCAGACCCAATATTACACTTACTGCCTTCATAATACGTCATATTTTAAACTCGATTGTGAGCGAGATGTTTAATGTTTAGTGTATTATTTTAATGTATATATTGATTGAATTTGGAAAAACTGCTTTAGCATCAGTGAACTTCATTGCTCCCCACTTTTCACATTTGACACTACTCTGATTTGTTTAGTCTTCTGTTATTAAAAAAAATGACTGCCCTTAAGTTTTTTACTCTCAATGACACATACCGAGGCAATTGCAGATATCACACCGGGCTCTTAATGTTTTAAGATTCTTATGAGCAAATTATCTATGTTATTGAGAAAATAATCAGCATCTTAACCAGCATTGATTTTAAGGGGTGTTATATATTTTCATTACTACCAAGACGCTTATGTAGTTTATTTTGAATAATTTCCCAGTACAGCAATGTCCTGTCAAAATCTTGTGAGCACAAATGAGTATTAGCGGTCCACTTTAAAGACATCATCATTGGCCTTTGTCTAAGAGGTAAAGACAGCCTAGGCAAGACACAGTAGTGTCTTGTATTGTCAACAAGATTGTCAGATGTCTTTAGCTGTGTCTGGGTCCAAACTCGGCTGCAGGTCCCAAAGTCAAACGATCACTGCGGCATTACTGAGAGTTGAAAACTGTCTAAATTCATTCATCTGTAATAAAATGATCAGCGTTCTGCTCTACCAGGTGTAACAATTAAGTTTAACATCCAGGCATCCATGAAAACAAATGCAGGGGACAAATGCAATCGTGTGGCAGTCATTAGCACAACTGAGATAATCTATCTACAATAAGAGGTTAGTTATTAATATACTGCTGCATTGCCTGAGCTGTAGTTACATCGTGAGGTTTTAAAAACTAAGCTTTATAACGAATAGCGGAAATAAAAACTGAGAGAGGCCGACAGTGATCACTGACTGTTTTTAGGAGCTTGTTGAGAGATACAAAGCATTAAAAGATGTTAAAAACACGATAGCCTTAATAAATGCAGAGTAGTTTGGTCCCAGAAGCAGGATTCATCACGTTATCACATCATCGCTTAAAGACTGGATAGCCTAAGCTTTGAAAAGGAGTTTATGGTAATAGTAGCTCATAATAACTTCGATAATACTGGTACAGAGCAGAGATTTCTCTATTACCTCCATGCAGGTAATTTTGTCTGGTAATGCAGCATTCTCTACAGTTGAATATTGTAAATAGTGATGTCTCCAAGAAGAAAAAATATGAACAGGCTTTTATACAATGCTATGATATGATATTTTTAGGTAAGAGAAAGCTCAGTTACACTTTGTTGTTTAAGTTTGCCTATAACTGATAATCTGTGAAAAATTGTATTGTATGAAGACCCATTGCTTTAGTTAGTACTCAGTCAACATAAAGAAATGAATTTATGCACTGCCAAATACCAAGATGTTTAAATTCAAATTCTTAATTTAAAAGTGTTCTGGTGTTTATTTTAATCATATTGCATTTCGATTGTGATAGTTGTGGATGAGTAATGTGTGATTTGTGTTGTGTAGTGTTTAGCTATAGAATTGGCCATAAAGATTGGAAACTGGTATAAAATTTCAAGGGAGAAAGTTCACATTCGGGACGAGTAATGATGATTCTGCAAAATTAGTTATACAGTTGGAACACTAGAATAGTTTTTACAGTAAATGAAATTCTAATTTAATAGTAAAGATTACAGCAAATAATGAGCAACTCATCCTTTTGTTGTTGGAGCAAATAATAGTTAATAAAAAATTAGTCACCCTAATCCTGCCTTAAACTACTTTGTTCATGTCATGTGACTACCAAAAAACATTGCAAACTACATCTCCAGATTCCTCCTGCCTTTAAGCATGTTACTCCCTCCACTCTTCACACTCCCTCTCTCCTGTCTAATTGACTTCATGCCTGTTCATGAATAGGATCCTGGTTTCCACCTGCTCTGCCTCTATTCACAGCGTAACACCAAATTCTCCTGTGCTCTCACTCTATTAACAGGGATCATACCCAAGTTCAGTTCCCCGCTATTATTGCTATTATTGAGTTGAATCTCATTTTCAACTCAATTTAACCTGGTCCAGCTCAGGGGGAATGCAAAAGTTCTCCCTCTGCCTTAATTATGAGCATAGAGCTCAGTGGTTCTCCTTTTGAATATTTTTTGGCAGTCAGAAAACAACAATCATTGTCCTGTTCATACACAGAATATACTGTATGTTTGCTGCCAATTTTACATGAGAAAATTAACCAAAGAAGGCTATATTCTAATATACTTTGTATCCTTATGAGTGTGATAATTGGTGCTAGTGTTATAAATGGTATGCTTTTTTTTGCGACTTTCCTGGTCTTTTTCAACTAGAGTTAATAATTCAGCGATCTTTATACAGTTAGTTCAAGTGACCTAGATAGCAGATTTTTTTAATGAAGTAGTCTCTTGTTCCAAATTCCACTTGCTTGCATTGAGATACCTATTACCTGGCTTCACTGTGTCACAGCTAGCTTTCACCCAGACTCCCTGAATTGTAAACTCCCCAATAAATTGACTCTGGAGGTTCGGTGTCTGTGCCTATCAGACAAGATTGTCAGATAATGTCATTCAGTGCTGCTGCTGCTCACTATAGATATACGTGGGGATGAGTGTTGGCTCTGGCACCTTCACATTCTGTGTTCTCCGAAAGAATTTGGCTGCTCCTTGATTTGATCGCCCATATGGATATTCATGCGCCTTAGCGGGCGACAGGTTTAATTCACATGCAGCATCGTGAGATAGAGGGTTCCCTCTAACAAGAGTAAGAGGTGACGTTTATGTGGCATCCTTGAGGAGGTTGTCTGTAGCTGTTGCTTTGAGCTCCCCTCAAGCAGATACACAGATCCTTAGCAGAAACAGTCTGGCTCAGTGTCTAATGGTACACCAATACCAGGTTCAGCGTGATACCAAGGCTCCTGTCTGCGCTACTTCCTCCCAGCTATTGAGCACTGTTACCGGGCCATCTGTGACTAAGTACTGTGCAGTTACCCCAGTTTTTGAGCGTTACCCCCAGCACATCTATGATCTTAATGAACCCACAAGCTTTTTACTGTCAATCAATAATTGAACAGCCACTGAAGGAGCTTTTTCCACAGCTATTTGAAGGGGCACAAGGGTGGCTGACTTTACCCAGCAATTTAAAATGCGCATCGCAAAGCTTTGGCAGACTGAATACATCTGCTGCTTCCTCTGAGGAGGATGCAAGAGCAAATGTTCCTGTTTTATTCTACAGGGTAGTATTTTTTGCTTTTGGAGGGGGGAACATATATTATATTGAGTGTAATGAAAAAAATCTTTTTTTAGCAGCACATACACAAACACAAGGCGAATTCATGGTCTCAGCCGTTTTTGTCCAATCTTCATTTTCACCTAATTCGCACCTATAGGGATGCATCTGACTACTATTAACAACAGGTCATAGGCCAGCCCTGCACTCCACAAGAGGTAACACCTTCAAGCATCTGTCAAGTCAGGCATGATGTCTATTAACATCTCACTGTGATTGAAGCTAACGCTGAACTCAGTTCATTCAGTGGCATTACAGGCACACTATGCAGTGCATTTTACACAGTAATTAAACAAATACAAATATTCAAACATTAATTACCCCATTGTCAAGTCTGAACACTGAGGTTGTGGTTATGTTGAGGTCGAAGTGAGGAATACAGGGTGTGCACCCTAAAACGCATTCACAAAATACAGCAACATGTGGAAACACTTTGCAAATAAAGATACAGAACAACAACAAAGAAGGAAAAAATCAAGAAACATGCTGCAAATGTTAAAACACGGATCCAGATCTAACTAAATACTGACAACATGGGCTAATTCAGAGCTATGCTGTGCAGCAAATACAGAAAGCACAACCAAGAAGGTGCAACCAGCCAAGTACAACAGAGGCAGAGTGCGAAATTTGCAAGTATAAGAATTTTTATAAATTGCTACTAGAGGGAAAAATAGTTTATTCCATAAAGTGAAACTAAAATCTCCATTCATTTATTTATGATTATTTTAGCTAAAGCATATGTAATAAAAGCTTTCTGAATTATTTGCATCCCACTATAATAAAGACTGTGTAATGCAGGCTGGCGTAACACTAACATAGACATACAGGGACTCTGTTTTCCCAGTTTTCTCTCTCCCGATTCTTCATTTCTTATTACTGGTCTCTTAATTCTTTGATTTGGAAGCTGAAAGACTTAGTTACAGTTTGTTTACCCTGTAAGGCTACCACACTGCAGCTTTTAGACATTTTTCACTTTTCTTAGTAGCAGACTGAATTCACAAGGAGGCACCTTCACCCAAATCAAAGACAATTTAGAGCCATGGATTGTTCTCCCTTCCAGCGTGGGTGGATCTTAGAGCTGCTCTGTCTCTATACTAGAAACACAAAAAATATAGCAACAGAGCAACATGCACAAAAAAACCCAGCGCTAAATACACTTGGGAGTTGTTGCTAAGTTCATGAAGGTTGTTCTTGCATCATGATGTAACACATGTTAGCTGCTACTAGGCTGTATACACTTGCCGTGCACCCGGTGTGTAACGAACATCACGAACAATATATAAATTATACAATCGAGATGTTAATAATGAAAATCCCAAATGTGAACTTGCTCGCTTACAACCGCTGACCGGTGACTAGCAGACAACTGCACCACAAGCGCTTGTGTTTTCGGTATTGATTCATTTTGTACTTACTGTCTTTGCAGCACTTGCTTTTCTTCTAAATCCAATTCGTTGTGGAATTACTGAAAATGCTACGAGGTCTTTTCTGCCATCGTACACACAAGATACCCAGGCTCCTGTTTGTGCTGTCTTGCAGCATCGCACTGAAATGATCTGCTTTTAAATACTTTAGGGAGATAACATGACTTCCAGCCACCTATTTATTCATATTTATTTGACTGAAATGAGGCATGAATCCAACAGCACCAGTGAGTGCTTGTGAAACTCTTACTATCAGCTGGCAGTTTTCTTGGGTTACTTTTAGTTGGAAGGTTAAGCAGCTGAGCGCAGAGTTTTTCTTCCTGTAGTGTTCCCCACATGGGCGGCAGGGGAATACCAGAGGAAGTATGTCCCTTGGTTCTCTTAGCCCTCTTTATCCTGAGACTTCCACAAAATAGACCTTAAACCACTTTAGCTCTGCCTTATGGTATCATCATTGAGTCACTTGTGACATGTAGATGCACAGGGTGCTGGAGATCTACAGATTCATCCATTATTTATGAATTGTGTCGCAAGGATATAAATGCTGCTATCTCATTGTGGGGTACTTGGCCTTTCGAACCCTCGCTTGCAGACTGCGTCATCTATTCACAGACAGTGATGCTGAGCTTTTCATTCTACTAGTGCTCATGTGGAGAGTATTGCATCTGGCAGGGGAGCTGGTCCAGACTGGACCTGAGTTGTTTGTTATGTGAATTTCCATTTTTGCATTATTTTATGAAGACTTGAAGAGTGCAAGCAAACAACTTTCAGATCCGCCTGAGGCCAGCCCTAAGAAGTGAAAAAAGCCATGTCCTGCATTCCTCTGGGAACCACAAATCCTTCTCCACACAAACTTCCCCTTAATTAGTTGGACTGTGCGTAATGGGAAAACATTAGTATTATTATGAGGGGAAAGGGAGTTTGAGTGACAAGGTCCTGCTCTTGACTTTTGTTGAATTAAAAGAGGATGGCTATCTGAGGTTTGGTATATTAAAACGGCCATTTGCATATTTGCAGCTATATTAAAAGGGATTAGCTGCAGCCAGTGAAGCACAACAAACAGAGGAAAGAGGACGGCATGGTTTAATATCACAAATGACACCCAGGGAGTTACCCCCTAGCTCCAAGCCTGATTACGGCTTCTTAATTAGGACAGCTTCTCAACTCTCACACATTTTCTTCCCCTGCTCCACCATGTACAGCACGAGTTTAGTCCCAGATTCAATATTTACCCTGCACTCCTCTACTTGTACCAGGAGTTTTTACCAGGGATAGAGGGGTGAGTTGGGGGTAATATTAATCATGAAATCTGCTTCTCGTATGCAGGTGCAAACCAATTAGCAGGCTGGCATTTAAAGGACTTTGACTGATATTTCGTCACAGATGAAATCAGTCATGTCTAAATGCCTCTCGCGCAAGTTTTCATATACTCATCTCAAGTGTTGCGTTATCGGCAGCTGCGTGTCAGCAGGTTCGGTTGCTGGCTTCCTCTGACACCATACACTTGCACACGTGTGCTGTACACATTCTGTGGCACAGCAACAAATTCATTAATGTTTCCTGGCTGGGTCGACTGTAAATCACTCTGCAGATAGGCTCGGCTAATACATGTGACTATGAATACGTACCACATGTGTTTTTATGTTATTGTATTTTTTACTAGTTAAGTAGAGACACTGATAGAATATAATCAGCAGATTCAGTTATGGATTGTTTGGATTATTTTTATATTTAAGCAAATATAGTTATTTAGCTACACTGGGGTTTTTTTCAGTTTAAGATTTACATGCAAAATCTAAAAGATCAATAAAACTAGTAAAAGTTATATTATAAAATTTGTCATTTAATACAAAATGCAAAGAAAACATAGGGTGTCTGTTCATCAGTTGGATCAGTTCTTCTAGGTGTTCAACAACATCAGCATCCAGTTATTCATGAAAAAAAGACTTACAAAGTTAAGCAGAGTTAGCAATAAGCTAGCTAGCTAGCTGACGTCAAAAGATCACATTTAACTGCAGGTTGTGGTATTTCTGTTTAAAAAAATTAGAGCATGGCTAAAACCAAATACCAGTCAGATATTCAGAAACTGGGGGTTTAGCTGAATTGAGAAGTTATTTTGAAGAGCCATGTCAAGGCTAGCTAGGTATGGTTAAGCTAATTTAAATGGTTAAGCTAATTTTAAAAACAGAAACAACAATGGCTGTTGTATTTGAAAAGATTATGGTGAGGTTTAAATTGACTTCAATAAAAGTACACATCGAAGATTAATAAGTAAAATACAGGCCTAGAGGATGTGTGAGTGCCTGATTGAGAAAAGTGCCATTTCAAGAAAATAAACAAATCTGCCATCTTTACTGCATTTGAGATGACGTCAAAGATGGCATCCAAAACTGGAGGTTAGTGATTAATATATTTCTGAGTGTTTTGAATTATTTGCTACCAAAAGTTATTTTCTTAAGCTTAAAGTGATTCATGTTAGCTGTCCTAGCTGTGATTAATTAAGCATTAAACTGCTGGTGTCAGGGCACCACAAGCCAGAGTGTGGAAGATTCCTAAAACAAAGAGTGCCAGAAAAATTAATAGATAATATAAGATGTATATTATATAATAAAAGACAGACAGGGCAACAGTCTCAAGTAGCTACAAGGTTGGACCAAGAAAACAGCCATCATTTAACATTAACATGGATCAGCAATAACAGTAATACCATATCTCTGTGAAAGTGCCTGTTCATAGTGAGTATTTTCACCTCTGTTTCATTTAAGTGCATTACAAATTTGCATTTAGACAAATAAAGTTAAACTTTTTCCACTTGTGGTTGCAAATTATGGTTACAAGACAACAAAAACCTGATACTGAGATGAAATTTAACCTCAGTAGTAAGAATAGAACCTCTTTAGAATTACCTGGGTAATGTTCATATAGAAATGTTGTCCTTAGGTTCTTCAATGTCACCTGAGATACATGCAATGCTTTTTGTTTTCAGGAAGTTATTAAACTTGGCTGTGTATTTAACTGTAGCTAATGCCCCACATAGATCTATAACATCACACTTACACTTCAACCTGTTTTGTGAAGCCTTTTAATGCATTCCTAATTTTCCTGTATCTCAGTGTAGAAACACTCAAAACTAACACTTGCAGACAGCATTATATATCTCAGACTTCAATGTTAAACATGTTGTTATCCTCACTTTCTGTTGAGCCATTGGAATCACAGAGGGGCCGCTGACCTGCAAAGAATCAACTTGAACCACTTTTTTTTTTTCTTCAGTCACCATGGAGGCCTAGGGGGGGTTAAAGGTCAACTGTCACAGAAGCCACAGAGGATCCTCTTGGGTGAAGATCCTTGAGACTTTTCCCTTAAACCAGGACACCATGGCCAGGTTTCACAGGTCTGCCCTGCAGCTGCCCCGGGGCTTGAATACATCTGTGTGTTTATAGGATGGTGCTGTACCACTAGCCACAACCCCCCTGCACCCCCGGACCATTTCCCAAGTCAATGTTACCCTTGATGTTAATGTTTAAGTGGGCTTACTACTTTTCAACCACTACATATGGTGAGTTGAAACTCATACTACAGGCAGTGTGTCTGCTCGCAAGTTTTGTTGACACTAACTTTACTGAAGAAAGTCATAAAAAATACTTTTTGTCAGGATCTGATGCACTTCATAATGCAAGGCAACAGACTAACTGTTTGACTTGATACAGTAATAGTAGGCCACACAACAAGAGATAAATGAGATTTTGCTCATTTGCATGTCATTCAGTGTCGGTAAAGCGTATAGTAAGCACTGATTGGGAATCCACTCAGCCAGAACTAAACTGTGTTTGCTCTATCCACAGTGGAAGGGAAAAAAAATCATATTAGCAAAAATAAATGTTGGTGGGTTGTTAGAGAGTCTGATTGTGTGTGTCTCAGGCAAATTGGCGGTAATGAGTCAAGAGACTGCACTCGTTCACATACATTAAAACAGCGATCATTAGGAAATTAGGGCCTAGATTAATCCTGTTAATGACACACTGGTGCTCATGGGAAAAAAGACGGCCCCAGATGTCGAGATGCGGCGCCGTGATGAAGCATCAACTGCGTGCGATGGCTCCGGCTCTAGCTCCCCCCTCCCCATTTCTCTCTGCCTGACGGTAACGTGGGGCTGCTCCTGCACAGTGCCGCCACTTGAAATGCAAACGGGGGGGGGGAGTGTAGCCGACTGCTAATGAGAGCAGATCCCAGCGATAAGGAGCGAGAGAGAGAGAGAGAAAGAGAGAAGGAAAAGAAAAGGGGGAGAAGGGAAAGTGAATAAATTTAAAAAAAAAAAAAGAAGCGATCTGAACTGAGGATAAGACGCAGCAGCAGGAACTCTGATGTCCCCAATTAGGAGGGATGTCACCCCCTGTCTGGGCCGCAGTAATAAAGCCCTCACTCTGTATTCTGAATCACATGGCTCCAACACTGTTAACATTCTAATATCTTGGGCGTGCGTGGTAACATTAATTACTTGGCCATTTGGATGGCTCCTGAATCTCCTTAATGTTTGCTTCCAAATGGAAATCTGAGCTCGGGCTTAGGAGTGTTACATTAGAAAATAATAAGTAATATTTACCCACCCAGCAAGCAGTCATGCCTGCTCCGCAACTGGTTCAATTTCTCCTATTGACTGTTTGGATATACTGTTCTCCTATACAAAGACAATTATTCTGTGAATTTTAACAAGAAAGTGATCCCTGGAAATGGTGTCTTTTCCCCCCAGTTTTGGGTCCTCTTGGATGTAAAGCCTGCTGTTTGAGAGAGGCCATACCGCATTTAGATTTAATTACAGGTGTTTGAAATCTATGCAAATCTCCCCAATCTATTCCTATCAGGCAAGTCCAATAATTGAAGAGAATCTTCCCAAACAAGTGCTGCTACCATTAAAATTCATGGTCACCTTGAAAGGCATGTCTGCGGCTGAGAATCCCATCAGTCGGCGCTTCTCTCTCACTGACAAACAAACACTTTTGTTCTTTAGTTGCTTCAATATATATAGGCCTACCACACCAGATAAGGAACCAGGGAGGAATGAACATCCTTCAGACTCCAAATGGTCAACTTTCATCTGGCGGAAGCCGTGCCTACTGTATTGTTTTCAAAGTGTAGTGAACCCAAAAGAGAAAGGGTAAAGCCATTTTGGTGTGTGTATACAGCAGAAATGTGTTCTTTTGGGGTGGCAATACAAGAGAAGCCCCGGATAGAGGAGAAAAAGATTACAATTTTCCCCCCATGTTGTGGTGGCAGAGCTGCCAGCGAGAGGCTGAGAAGAGCAGCGAATGTAATGGTTGTATTACTGCACTCGGCGATGCATTATTAATGCAAACGTGATCAAGGCAGGTGGACAAGCCCAGGAGAGATAGCGCTGCTTAATGAACAGCCCCCTCTCTCTCGGCAGAACAAGGCCTGGCAGCTGTTAGTGTTGCACTGTGAGGTGTGAGCTGCTGTACCTATGTGGTTAAGGTAGCCCCTATTTAATTAACAAATAATCTGCAGCCGCTCCTAATTGACTCTCTTCATAGACCGGTGCGCGTGTCAGCGCCGTGGTCATGCCCACCTGCATTTTAAATGGAAACGGATGTTTAGTGCCGTTCATCATTTGTTTTTTCTCTTAAATCATTCATGCGGCACAAAGTGTGTGTGAGAGCGTACGGAGTAAATTGGCTGAATATGTATATTTAAATATAAACGCCCTTAAAAAGCATTTTGTGTCATACTTTAAGCGTACAATGTGACGTTAAAGGTATTTCTTGGATGCACCGGTTAGGCCCCCGCAGCCGTATATTTTATAATATAAAAGCTGTAGATTAAATGTGTGTGTATATATATATATATATATATATATATCATTAATTGCACATTTATCTGCATCTATGTGGGGTCCATATGTTCTAAAAACTGACTTCTTACTTACAGTAAGCCTGAAACAGAACAATATCTATAACTGCAGCCACTAATCCTGCTGAGATGCTACGCTTCTTTTGAAAGGAGTGCATGTATGGAGCCTCATTGAGAGCCATATGATTATTTAGAGGCTGTTAAATTCACACGCAGTATACACGGCTTGTGGAAGCGTTGCTCATATGTACTGTAAGGACTGCTTTTATAGAGAATAACATCAATTTGACTTTAAATTTTCATTTAATTTTTTTGGAGCGCGCACGCGGCCCTGTCAAAGCGCCGGCTTCCTTAGCGGATGTTTTCAAGTCACATACTGCCCCCTGCTGCGTGCACAGAGTATTGCTGCACATCAGTTCCTGGCAGTCTGATCCTCTGGGAGAATCTGCTGGATTTAGAGATGCATTGTGGCAAACATGCAGTGAATAGGGTTAGGGAAATGCATGATTGTCCAAAAAGTGTTTTTGTTGTTGTTTGTGTGTGTTTGTGTGCTTCTGAAAAATACCACAATAGCAGCCTTTTTAACAGGGGAAAGCTTGTCAAACTGAAGATTTTTTTTCTCCCCCAAATCTACTTTTATTGCAGTTAAACTCTGTTGAATATGTGCTGTGTCTTAATAAAAGGTAAAAGTCAGGGTTAGGATTGTGTAAATATTACGTTTAGGATGCGCTAAAAGTTCACAGAGTAAATGGAATGCAAAACCATTTTTTAATAATTATGCTCTACTGTATTTAGTAGCATGTACATATTTAATACACATTTAATACACTGTGGTGTTTGTAATAAATTCCTTTGACCCCTAAGGTAATGATGGTTCCAAGTAGGTGAACACCCCCCACCCAGAGCATCATAACCTGTGTTGTTTTGCAAGAAACTGCAGCTTGCAAAGGGCCTACATGGCCCTGCAGTAAAGAAGGAAAGATGTAAGGGCGTACATCCACAGCCAGTGAACACTTTAATAGGGATCTCAGTTCTTGTTTACAACAGGCTTATGAGGACCTGGCAGCAATAATGTAAAAACTAAAAAGCTGGTTGTACAGGTAGATTTCGGTCCCATTTGTCCAGGTATGATAAATTAACAGATCAAAGACACAAACAGACACACGGATTTATCCGTGTTCAGCTCTTCAGACCGGGGTTAATGGAATACTTATGGATGTAGTGCGTCTGAGGCTGTGGGAAAGATTGAGGTGGAGGTGGGATTTGGGGTCGCAGTGCAGATCACCGCCTCAGTGAAGCCCTCGCTAACCGTCAGAGCGCATCCCTTCGTCAGGCTGGATTAAGAGCATGTCAGGCTAGATGGAGCAGATAGCCGGGTTTATATATCACGAAGGACGGACATACCACAGCGACACTGACACACACATCCTGCCCTTTTACAGAGGATTTTGTCACGTAACAGTTATTTATGACTGTGGATATGAACAGACATATGGGCAAATTATTCTAGGATTACATAGATGATGCTTGAAAGCCATCATTGTTATGAATTTGAATTAGGCGATAATATATTTGGATGTGATGGGGTATTATTTTATAGAGGTGGGGATAGAGCAGTAATATGTTGCAGCTGTTAGCTCAGATGTGCGGGATTTGCAGTCTGGAGTGATTTGAATGGTTCAAATTGGGAGTGCGATGTGTATGTTCAGTTCTACAATAGGCTAAAGAAACCATGAGAATCCTCCACATTCCTCCATTTGTAATGAACAGCGAAGACTCAAAGTGTCAGTGTTTAGAACTTGTTTAGATTTGATCAGCTCTGAACTCATCCCAAACCAAGGTAAACCTAACTGCAGCGTCTGTAGCACCAACGCGAGCCAAGGGTACAATTGTATCTCAGAACGACTTGTCATTATACTTGGGCTGTGCAAAAATAAACATTTGGATACCGTGAAGCCAAGAATTGATTGTGGCTTTGGGGAGGGTAACATTGTAGCCCATGTAGCTTTGCCTGAGGCTGAAGCTTACCAGTGCTTTTATACATAGTTTATTCCTACCTGTTCTCTCTCCATGTCTTGGACCTGTATGATAGTATCTGCTTCAATTCCCCAGTCTGAGCAATCTGTTTGAATCCACAAGGTTGTGAATAAAACAAACCTGCTCTCCTGCTCAGCTTAGTGTATAATGCAGGACCTCGCCATTGGTCATGAATTGACAAAGTCCACGTAGAGCTATATCCCGCACCCTTACCTGCTAGAAATAGCCATACAGCAGATATGCTAGTATCAAGCAATGAGGTGGGAGGTATTGCATGACGGCAGAGCAAATTCCCATTGAGTAGGGAAGGGAAAACCGAGAAGATGAGCAGAAAAAGGGACATTCTTTTTGGAGGGAGTAGACTCCTGAATTCACCCCCTGAGGACCTCGGTTCAAGGTGCAGAGTGGACACTGGACAGGAGTGCGGGGTGAGGCATGCTAACAAAGCCACAGCCACCAGCCTGGTCTCAGGGAGGCACTAAGCCTGAATATTTCATGGCTCCTCCAAGCACAAAAAGACTGCAAAACTGACCCAGCTCATTTGGAGCCGTGTGCTTGCTGAAGGTCAGGACCTGAAAACAGAAAGGCAGAGGCAAAAGACTTGTTTGAGAAAAAGGCCAACTATCAACCATACTGCTCAATGATATAATTTTGTTTTTGCATTTTGGTTGTTTCTCTATCAGTGTAGATTTACAGCTGAGAACATCAAGTGCATGTATCATTGTCGAGCACTTGAGACTCACGTTCTCTCCAGAATAAATCGAGTTGGTTCATTAGATTGATGTATTTTTCTTCTAGTTGTAAATGCATAAAGTTGCTTTTTTATTATAGGGAGCCTTGACAAGGTGGGCGTAAAATTCACATTCACTCACTTCTCCTAACAACACAAAAGAGAAAACAATGGGGTGGTTTATACCCCGCAGACCCTAAAGGGAGGCGTTTAGCTCCTTGTGACTTTGTGTGCAAAGCAACCCAAACTCCCCGCGCTGGTGCATGGCAGAGAACAACAGCAAGAACTCAAGGGCTGTCTCTGACAAAAGGGAGCAGGATAGCGGTGTCTGAAACCCTCGTGTACCTCTTCTCCTATTCCCTCCCTAATCAATATCAAAAGCAACAAAAACGCAGGCGCGAGGAAGACACAAAAAAACACACGCAAAAGCAAACAAATGCCTGTTCAGTGGGGGGAGAGAATTAGAGCATGGTGCCATCTCCTCGTCTTACCTGTCATTATCTGCTTTAGCTCTTAATGAGTGCTCCTCAACACTTGGTCACATCACATTTGTTTTATACAAGTCCCTTTGAACAGCTGAGAGATATTGAGCCTCCTTTGATCATAGAATCCGTCTGAATTTCAAATCAGAAATGAACCTCCCCCCATATCTCGAGCTAGGTCGTCTCCACATTTTCAGTCACTATTTTGTTTGTTTATACTCCAGCAAAGGAAAAAACAGCGAGTGAAATAAAAAGAAAGAAAGAAAATGTGATAAAGAAAAACTGAAGATGTGGGAGCCGGCAGCATGTGGGCTGTATACATTTTGTTATTATTAATTAATGTTTATGAATTTAACAATGAAATCTTAAAAGAATGAAACAGAAGCGCTGCCACAAGATGCTGCCTATATATATATATATATATATATATATATATATATAATTTTTTTTTTTTGCTTTTTGCTTTTTTTGAAGGCAGCCGTCCTCTAATGATGACCCTTGGCATGCTGTGGCACCTGGGACCTCCCCTAGCACAAGGGAGGCTGATGAAAATTAGCCCATTCACATTTCAAACAGAATTCGGCCTGGCCCCTGATCACAGTGCTGGGGCCCCCCTCACGGTCCTGCAGAGAGAACACGCACCACCAAAAAAGATCTCCACCCGGCCAGAGCCTCTCCCCTGGCGATCATTGCGGGAACACATGGTGACATGACTGTGGGACGCGAGGGGTCTGGATGTACTCCGGCTGTTATTCCCTGTTAAAAGATTTAAACCATTGGGGTATGATAGGTCCCTTTGATGTTTGCTAAGCATAGAGCTAGGGAACAAGGAAGAAGGAGAAAGGGGGAGAGAGGTGGGGTGAGGTACAGTGGTGATGGTAGCGGTGATGCGGGGCAGAGGCTTGTTACTAGAAGGCAATCATCTTTGTGGAGTCACACCAGAGGAGGGAGGAGACGCGCAGAATCTCTGTTTCAACGCTGCTACGCCGACAAAGGGAAGATAAAAGACAGAGGTTGAAGCCGAGGCCAAGACCCACTGTGAAGCCAAGATTACTGCCAGCACAAAGTTTTGGCACTTCTACCACTACAGCAACTTTTACGTTCCTAATTGCCCCAATTTGGCTCTTGTATAGAAGTGGGAAAGGGTAGCAGACATCACAGTCATAGTGATATTTTTTTAAACTACAGGAAGAGTTCTCATTGGCTCTTCAGATCAGTATCAATTTCAGGTATGTACGTTTATGGTAAACCGTTACAACTTGTTGTTCTTGATTGTGTTGGGGAAAAAAACAAGTTCAGTGGGACTAATTATTCAACAGGTTGTAAACAAGCATTTAGATTCATCTGGTTTATTTGGAAAAGTGGAAAAAATGGTAAAAAGCAGAGTTATTAGTAAAGTTTTTGTGCACCTCACAATTGAAAGCAAAATGTATTGCTATAAGTAAATGTTTCAGGTTTTTTTTTTCTATTTGTGAACTTTTGTTGGCAGTAGAACTCTAGCTTTGCAGCTATGCTGTCATTTTAATTTTTACTCAATAAGTTAAAAGTCTGCAGGTTTCGGGTATATGTCTTATCACAGTGTGCCATAAAAAATGAATCATTATATATAAATTTTTAAATAAATGTAGTTTTCATAATTTGTGTGGTTTAAATAACATTTTAGATCTCAGCAGTCAGTTAATGTAATATAACCATAACCCATAACCCAATCAGAAGCCTGGTTTCAGCACAAAAATGACTAAAATTAGTGCACTACTGCAGGCATCTAAAAGTGATTGTTGAAAAAGCTGAGTGTATAAGCATGTACAGCTGAGTTCAGCTTTTCTATAAGTAAGAGCTAGAATCAGAATGTGCTTCAGGTTTAGAAGAGGGTGGGTTTAAAAAAACAATCTCACCCACCAACACATCTAAGGCTGAATAATTCACACGGTGCATCTTGTTTAACTTGTGTATGAACAGAAATGTCAAAACATTCATCTGTGGTGTGTTCATGGTCAGGCCAGCGCTGTAGTTAGGCTAAGAATGTCACGACTTCAAAATGTAGAAAATACCCATATGTTCAGAACTGTTTGAACATAGTGTCAAAACTGGGTATCTGTGTTAATCTGTGTGCTAATTATGCAGCAAATCATGAATAAAGGATTTTAAAGTGTTATCGTCTTCTTCATTTGAAGTTCAGGTTCGTCAAAATTTATTCCAAGTATAGAACTTTTTTTTAAATGCTGGTAAAAAAAAAATATATATATATATATATATATATATATATATATATATATATATATATATATATAATGCCAGTTTGCATCCATTTAAGAAGAATAGGATATAGGAAGACATAGTCATTAGAAGAGCAGTAATTTTACAAAGAATGGAAATGTGATGGAAATGTTGGATTTGTGATGGTTTCTTGTTTCAGTCTGCTGCTATATTTTGTCTTCCAGGTGAAACAGATTACAAGAAATCCATATATCCACGAATTTACAAATGCGTATAAAAACACATATGTATACATATATACATGCCCATATTTATGCTGCAGACCCTACCATATCTATCAGCTAAGGTCCTTAAATGCAACACGAACCCTGGTTACAGGTAATTGATTCATATTTGGAATTTGTTCTTAATGATGCTCCTGTGCTAATGTGACGAGAATTAATCAAAGACGATGTGTTTGTCATCTGATCTTTAGCTTAACAGCCAATTAATAGTTGATATATTTATATCAGTAGGAGAACTTTACTCTCTGATGAATGAGTAGATCATAATTATTGGAGCCTTACATTTGTCCTGTGTGTATGCCAGCATGTGGTTGCATCCCCCTTCCCTTCATGGTGCAACGTTTGGGAGACAGATGGAAGACGGTCTCAGCAAAGGGAATACTAAAGATCTGAAAGCGTTTTAGGAACAATTAAAATCTTTGATGGTTTAATCTGTTCACATCAAAAGCACCAATCCCTCTGTTTGATTTTCTTTTGATGACACAGTATAAAACTGATTAAGCCAACGGTTAGCAAACACTTTTGTCAACCACAGACTGAGAAGAGAAATGCTATACAGTATACAACCATGGCGCAAACTAAACCATGTTGTAATCTGAAAAAAAAAAGATCATTTAATAGACAATAGATGCTTAAAACTAGAATTCCTTTAGCAATTTTCAAGTAGAAAGTCAACTTAAAGTACAGCACCATGGACTTAAAGTGATGTAAGTGTTTTCTTTTTTTTATTATGGATGCGTGGATGATCTTTTGGTTAAATGTTTGGCTTCACCGGACGGGTGGAAGAATTTTGAATGTTCACAACATCAGAGGATAAGGATCAGGAGCCTTATCAAACTGCCTAAGAAGCATTATTCTGACCTATTTCATTGCTGTCTTTGTGCATGTTCATTAGACAGTTAATCACAGGAGGGAGTACTTCATAGGCAAAGGGATTAGTTGAGTCAGGGAGGCTTTTTGACTTTCTGACAGAGCTCCACCAGGTCACACCTCCTCACTTTCCTCCAGAAACTTAGCCTTATTTGTTCCCGTGATACCCTCTCAATTTAACATTCTCCAGAAAAAGAATTCATTTACTCATTTCTAAATGAACAAGGCAGTCATTCTATACAGATATGAATGTGTCATTTTCTCCATGCGTGGATGCCGGTTTCAATGCAATCACATCGCTGTCATCAAATTACAGTCCAGTAAGAACTGTCAAACCAAAAGTGTTTTCACAGCTATTGTTTTGCGAATTTACTTTTCATAAAACATGTCTTTTCCTTTGTAATTTACACATTCTTTAGTTGAAGTCAAATCAGATTCCTGCTTGTCTGCGTCAGATGACCTTAGACCACTGAGATTTGCACTTGTGCATTGCATGCGGTATGTTTACATTTGTCTAAAAGCAGTGTAAATTGAATTCTGCTGTATGTTCCCGACACTGACTACAAGTGTAAAGTGGTGTGTACAGAGATGTACATACCACTCCTCTGGGGCCCAACCCTCCCTCATTGTTCCATCAAGGCTCAGGATGATGGCTCTGAGAGCAGGAGGAAAATAATCAATAACTCACATGGCATCCTGCATCCAGGAAGACTCTGCTGTAAATTAACTTGACAACGGGGATGAAAAAGGAGAGAAAGCTCCTCTGGATATCTGTTTGTCTGCTCTCTTCCTCACAAGCGGCGGGGAAAGAACTACCAAACGGGGAGCAATTGAATGCAAAGTGCTCGTTTTCTCGCCGACTTTTCTGCAAGCGCAGCCTACCCCCCGACCCCTTGAGGCGAGACCAGCAGAAACCCGCATCAGATCAGAAGGTGACATATCAAAAACCATGTCACAAAAAAAGTCAGTAATGGTTGCCAAAGATGTGGCAGCAGTTCTAGTTTTCCACTGGGCTCTTTCTATTGCTCCCCTGTCTATTGGGGTTGTATGGTATCAGAGGGAAACGCACTCTCAGGCCTGCCATGTAGAAGCGGGATTTGATCTTGATGGCTTTGTGACAGTTTGGGATGAGGGATAGCGGTTAGTGCTGAACAAGAGACTCTGAGCTGATCAATGGGACTTTTCAGACAGGCCTATGTGCAGAGAAGTTATGGGATGGTACCTCTGTGCTGCTAGAAAGCTCCCTTTTCCACTTTCTCACTTGTTAATAACCACTCTATCTCTCTTCCTTCAGTTTTTAAGAGCACAAGAAGGCAACATACACAGGCAGCAAGTGACCTACTGTCCGCTTCTATTAAAAATTAAAAATAGGAAGCTTATGTTAATGACAGATGTAAAATAAAAGATCCTATCATTTAAAGAAGTAACATAGAGATATTAGTTGCATCATTATAAGAACAAAGGCTGTCACAGAAAGCATAGTTGGTCACGTTCAGTGGCTGGTGGTAGCTAGTAGCTAGCTGTAGTTTGGTTTAATTAGCTAACAGAAATTCAAACTGCTATGCTTCACAGTAGCATTTACCTGAAGCTTATTCGACAGTTGATAAATGATAACTTGATAAATATTTCCTGTTTTTAAGATTTCTTCCTAAATTTCATCAATAGGGGAGACCGGGGATAGTTGTAACGTGGGTCAGTTGTAACACTTCAAATTTCTCCAATCAGGGCTAAGTTTAAAATGATGTGACTCATCCTGTGCATGCCCAATTCAGTTCTGCTATCACATGTGAAAAATCAGCACATTTTGTCAAAAACAGACAATTTAACACCAAAAAAAGTAATTTGTATACCAAAAAGTAAGTTTTTCTACTTTATTTCAATTTCTAATAGCATTATCTGCTTTGCAGTTAAAGTCATCAAACTTAAATTATGTTATTTGTATGTCTATGGGGATATATTCTGTGTAGGTCTTTAGTGCTAATGTTTTAGCCGTTGGCTGTAATGTTAGCTAGTTCATGGCTATAGGAGTCTGGGTCAGTTGTAACAGCAACAGTCTGGGTTAGTTGTAACAATAATGCAGATGTTACAACTTACCACACTATTACTTTAACTTATATTAAACAAGTTGGGGCAACGACATCAGCACAGAGAGGTTCACTGGTCGCTTTTGTATATGTGGTTAATGCCATTGGCAACACAATTCCTCCACTGTTTGTGTTCCCACACATACATTATGCAGACCTCTGTGTCAGAGATGAACCAGTAGGAAGTACTGGTAGTGGAAATAAATCAGGATGGGTGCAAGAAACAGATTTCCTCATCTTTCTGAAGCACTTTGCAAACCACACCAAGGTAAGCCATGATAAAAAGTAATGGAATTGCGATGCTGGTGAACAACTACATTTTTTCAGCTTCATTGTTATGTTCAAAATTGGTGCAAGAGTTGTAGGTTATAATGCCCACTGAGCCAATGAGGCCAAACTCAAGGAAGACCAACCAAAATTAATGAAATATTCAGTTGCAGAAAATTCCATAACTTGTCTTTTTTGGGGGGTTGGAATATGTTCAAAAGCTAGATTTCTGCATTCTGTCACACACACACAGAGCTACATAAATGGATGTAAGTGCATTCATGTGTTGAATAAACAAAGATTACATGTTAATATTTTGTTAGTACCCTTATTTCATTGTGTTACATTTTACCCCAGGATATGTTACAACTAACCCAGACTATGGGGTTAATTGTAACATTTCACTCTTTGTGTTTGAGACCATACCATGCAATGGGTAATTGTGCTGCAGAGAAAATAGCTGTACTATTTAATAGCAGAGACATGTAAATACTTTGCATTACATTTTGAATCCACTACCTTAAAAGAGCTCCAATTTACAGACAGAAATGTCAAAAATGTTACAACTATCCCCGGTCTCCCCTACTTTACTGAAACAAACTGGTGCTTGGACACGTCTTTCACCCTCTGCTGGCAGTGGACAGATACAGTAGTGACCCTGTTTCATCCTCAACTGTGACTCATGAATAAATTACAATAGGAAGATGTTCTGTGACCAATAAATAAATGCATAAAAGTTCATATTTTCCATTTTTTTAATAAGATTGTGCCATCTTAGGAAATATTTGAAATAAAAAATGGGATATTCTTATTTTTAAGTCTACAACCAATTCTCTTGATATTAATTTTGCCACAAGGCAAAAAAAAAAAAAAAGAAAAAAGAAAAAAATCAATTCTGCTAATATTTCTTTTTTGCCTGTAAGACAAAAAAAAATGCTGTGACCAATGAAGTGCCATAGATAGATGACATATCAAATATGACACAATAAATCATGCTCATAAATTATTCAAATTTTCTATTTTCTCATAAACAGAAAAAAAAGAGTGTTCTGCCCTGTATGTGTCAGAGCACATACAGCGCTCTGTAAGTACCTGCATCATTTTACATTTTTTCATGAATTCTTTCATGCAACATACAGTGGGGCAAAAAAGTATTTAGTCAGCCACCGATTGTGCAAGTTCCCCCACTTAAAATGATGACAGAGGTCAGTAATTTGCACCAGAGGTACACTTCAACTGTGAGAGACAGAATGTGAAAAAAAAATCCATGAATTCACATGGTAGGATTTGTAAAGAATTTATTCGTAAATTAGGGTGGAAAATAAGTATTTGGTCACCTCAAACAAGGAAAATCTCTGGCTCTCACAGACCTGTAACGTCTTCTGTAAGAAGCTTTTCTGTCCCCCACTCGTTACCTGTATGAATGGCACCTGTTTGAACTCATCATCTGTATAAAAGACACCTGTCCACAGCCTCAAACAGTCAGACTCCAAACTCCGCCATGGCCAAGACCAAAGAGCTTTCGAAGGACACCAGGAACAGTATTGTAGACCTGCACCAGACTGGGAAGAGTGAATCTACAATAGGCAAGCAGCTTGGTGTGAAAAAATCAACTGTGGGAGCAATCATCAGAAAATGGAAGACATACAAGACCACTGATAATCTCCCACGATCTGGGGCTCCACGCAAGATCTCATCCCGTGGGGTCAAAATGATCATGAGAACGGTGAGCAAAGATCCCAGAACCACACGGGGGGACCTGGTGAATGACCTGCAGAGAGCTGGGACCAAAGTAACAAAGGTCACCATCAGTAACACACTACAACGGCAGGGAATCAAATCCCGCAGTGCCAGACGTGTTCCGCTGCTGAAGCCAGTGCATGTCCAGGCCCGTCTGAAGTTTGCCAGAGAGCACATGGATGATACAGCAGAGGATTGGGAGAATGTCATGTGGTCAGATGGAACCAAAGTAGAACTTTTTGGTATAAACTCAACTCGTCGTGTTTGGAGGAAGAAGAATACTGAGTTGCATCCCAAGAACACCATACCTACTGTGAAGCATGGGGGTGGAAACATCATGCTATGGGGCTGTTTTTCTGCCAAGGGGACAGGACGACTGATCCGTGTTAAGGACAGAATGAATGGGGCCATGTATCGTGAGATTTTGAGCCAAAACCTTCTTCCATCAGTGAGAACTTTGAAGATGAAACGAGGCTGGGTCTTCCAACATGACAATGATCCAAAACACACCGCCCGGGCAACAAAGGAGTGGCTCCGTAAGAAGCATTTGAAAGTCCTGGAGTGGCCTAGCCAGTCTCCAGACCTCAACCCCATAGAAAATCTGTGGCGGGAGTTGAAAGTCCGTGTTGCTCGGCGACAGCCCCAAAACATCACTGCTCTCGAGAAGATCTGCATGGAGGAATGGGCCAAAATACCAGCTACTGTGTGTGCAAACCTGGTAAAGACCTATAGTAAACGTTTGACCTCTGTTATTGCCAACAAAGGTTATGTTACAAAGTATTGAGTTGTATTTTTGTTATTGACCAAATACTTATTTTCCACCCTGATTTACGAATAAATTCTTTACAAATCCTACCATGTGGATTCATGGATTATTTTTTCACATTCTGTCTCTCACAGTTGAAGTGTACCTCTGGTGCAAATTACTGACCTCTGTCATCATTTTAAGTGGGGGAACTTGCACAATCGGTGGCTGACTAAATACTTTTTTGCCCCACTGTACAGAATAACACAAATACCAATCTGCAGTTATGGAATTATGATCATATAAAATGACTGTTAGTACAAAAAATTATTTATTTCCATTGAAATGATGGCACCACCAGCAGGTGAAATTTCTGTATTCTGTTTACGTGGGAGAAGGTACTCTTTGAATTACGGCAAGGTTAGTCTTCCACATTAAGGTCACAGGCTTGCTCCTCAGAGATGAGGTGGTCTTAAAGGTCCCTCCTACCTGTTCACAACACCTAATCAAAGAGCCACAGACAAAGCCACAGATGAATGAACCACGTAGGGCACCCAACTCCAGTGCCATGAAGGCAGGTCTAAGAGGTGAATGGTCACCAAAAGAGAAAACGCGTTAAGGATCAAATGCCAGTGACCACGTGAAATCAAAGACAAAGACATACAGGAAGGCACCTTTTACCATTTAGAAGCATCTGCAGAGGAAGTGCAGGTTTCATTATGGATGTAATGGAGAGCGGGCCAAGGTCAGAAAGCAATCATCATTCTGACACCTCACCCAGCAGGCAGCGCTACTCCTCAGAGCACTGCCATGCAGCGCCGGGAGAGCCATCTTACACATAACAACAACAGACGATGGAGGCCAAAGGCAATGTCACAGGCCACCCTTCCATCGATAGCACTGCAAAGGACCCGTAAGAGAGCTTTCTCTTAGCAGAAAATAGAGTCTGTCAGCGTGCAAAATTCTGGGGCTTCGTGTCAGAGATCTCAGTCCAGTAAGTTATTTTAGGTGCGGATATTTGTTGGCTTGACATACTGTACATCTGAACTAGCTGAAGAAGCAGCGAGTCAAGAATAAGTGCCTCTTTTATATAACCACATCAGAGCTCGGCATATGGCAGGGCCTGTGGTGGTGTAAAGTGAAGACAGGAGGCAGAAGAGTGCAAGCCTTGTCCCAGGCATGAGCTGACATCCCTGTAGAGGAGCCCTGTAATTAGCAAGGCTAATGAAGAATAGGGCCGAGACTAATGTCCCCGCTGACCTCTGAGCCCTGTTGGCAGGGCGAGAGGGTGGACTTCAACAGAGAAGAACATGATACTATGCTATAGCCATTAACCCTGACCCAGCACTCCCCTCAGGCTTACATCTGGTGCAGGACTGGATCGGTACCAAGTCTCAGTGGGCAACAAGACTGAATACTTGGGTCCACAGGTAATGAATTGCCAGATAGGTCCTATTATATCTCATCTGCTCCAGTTCACTAACTGTAAATTCAACCTTTAGAAGACAGTGTGTTATTACCAGGTTGTGCTTTTCATGCCGCTGCTGTTGACTTAAAAACGCAATTCAAAAGTCCATCCGAGGCATCCTCAAGAGTGCTTGTTTAAAGTCTGCACACCGTGGGTATTCCATCATTATAAAAACTGCTGTTGTCTGTTTTGCACAGCATGGGTCCTCACACTGTGATTACATACTGGAGGAAGACACCTGTCACATGGAGCTGTTACTAGCTGTTACTAGCTGTCATGGCTTCTTACAGATTGGTTGCTGCTCATATGAATGCGTGGAGAAAAACTTACGACAAAGTGATTCTTGAAAAGTATTATTTTGTCTTTGTGAATCAGAAACAAAATGACAAATTCTAAAGAGGCAAAGCAATTACGGGGGTTTCACATCATCCCAAGTTTTTGGTTGAGGCTGTAATGTTGCTTGATTGATGATGAGATACAGAAGCTATACAATGCTGAATGAAAGGGCTGTCCTATATTATACATTCCCATTACATTAGTTGTGGTGATGCATTTAAACAACAGCAAAGCAACATGACTGACACCAGACACCATTACAAACAAAAGTCCCAGCTGATGTGTTTCAAGCTTTCCATCTAGAAGAAAGATAAACTTTGAACAGTGTAAAATAATTCTAGTAGGAAGCAGTATAAAGTCGTGATAGTTATTATGAGAACACCTACCATCGAAAAACATTTGAAAAAGTTAATATTTTAATCTTACATAATGTTGCAATAGTCCATTTACTCCATGGAAAAACCTCTCATTTTGACCCCATCTTTAAAAATTTCGTTTTTTTCAAAGAAGAAGGTGATATTCACTCATTCCATGTTTTATTTTGGACTTCCCTTATACACATAGGACCTAAACATATTGGAGTTTTAATTTATCAATAATGCAGTAATAATCGTTTCTTATTGTGTAATAATGTCTGCACAGGCAATTGGCTGTGTGCACTGCCCATGTCTGTATAGATTCACTGCTAATTGGGTAACAGCAAAAGAAAGCAAAGTACTTTAAAAACTGTTGCCCACTTTTTCACACCATTGCACACAATTTCAAAGAAACCGTCTAAAAAGTTGCACAACATTTTCAGGTTTTAACATTCTCCAGATGTGTGCACATTCAGTTTTATATATATATATATATATATATATATATATATATATATATGGAGAGAGAGAGAGAGAGATACCAGACAAAAAATATCATGCTATGTTTAAAAAAAAAGGTTAATCTCTGATTTAATAAGGTTATTTGCTTTAAAATATTCTAACAAACAGTAAGAGAATTAAAAGAAAATGGTATTATTAAAATTGAGTTTAAAAGTGTGCACACTTTTCCCATTTTTAACCTTTTGCTATTGAATATAATGAATTTAAAGAGGTTTTTTGTGGTTATTGTTATAATTACAGCTGCACTTTAAAGTCTTTAAACAGCGGCATTATGGGAAAGAAAAAATATTGGAGGATAATGAAGTTTGAAATAGAAATACATATAATGTGAAATAAGGCTAAAAAACACACTAGCTTTGTCTGTATGTCTGATTGATTAGACCAAGTTGAAGAAAAGGACGGATAAATATTGTATAAACGAATTTATTGTGTAATGTGAGCAATCAAATTAATTAAGGGGTCCACAGCTGTTGGAGGCGAATAAGGCCATAAATTTTTCAGTGCTACCACTTCTCCCTAAGATTTTACAATAAATATTTCTGGAGGTCTTGGATGAATTTTTCATGGCTGAGTGGGGGAGATGAAAGGCGAATGAGGGATCCAGGGGACGGGAGCTCTCTGCTGCTGACACACCGCAGAGAGGTGCATCGGCTCCAATCTTTATCAATGAAACCCAACCGGCAGTATTGCTTTAATTACCCTCCTTTGTCAAGCATTCCACTATCAATAAAGAAAGGCTGGGCCGCGCGGACGGCTAAAGGAGGAGCAGGAGGGGGAGGAAGAGGATGAGAGGGGGTGATATCATGAGTTCCTCTTGTTTTCTTGCCCTCCCACTTTAAGAGAGGAAATGATGTAACTGAGCAGTGATTGAACAGACAAACCTAGACCACCTCGTCATGCCACTGCAATACAACTGCAACCTTTTTGTTTTGGTGAGATTTCCTTGCGGTCATTTAAATCCCAGCAGTGTGGTGTCAAAAACAGCAGCAACAACTTTAATTCAAGTCACAATCATTTATTTATCTATGATATCTTTACAGGAGACAAATCAATAAAGCATGCAATTGCCATATATAGTATACTGCTGTATACTCACTGTATACTTTATACCATAAATGAGTAACAGATGCCATTGATTTTCATGCTGTTGTCTAGGCATGAGGTATAGCCCGGATGAATAAATCAGAACTGGGCACAACTTGTATCTTCCCCCTCATTTGGTATTCAGCGAGGCTCCAGAGGTAACTAATTCAGGGGAGACATCTGTTTGGTGGGCAATACACCAGCAATATTCCACCTGGAATCGCATCCATAAACAGCATCCTCATTTTCCCCCTGAACTAAAATACGCAGAGCAGCATGTGGTGGTAGTGGCAACAGTGTAGATTATATCCATGTATGCCCAGGGTATGACACTTATACCAGGTTTTTTTAAAAAACAACAAAAAAACCATAGATTTTGAACATCTTTATGTGGAAGTAAAGGGGATGTCTGGTATCCAAGAACAGCAATTGGTGTTATTTATTATCATAAGTAACTACATTACAAATAGTACAGTACCTGCTGGAAATATGTTAAATCTTGTAGACTTTAGGTCATGAATATTTTTTCATAGTTTGAGCTTGGTGTCTTAGTCCCTGTTATGGGAAACTGCATTATTTGCTTACTTGGGGCTAAGTACGTGTTAGCAAACAATAGCCCTTTGTATGAGGCTATCAAGGAGAGAAACGTTAGCATTTTTTAGAGGCAACTTGAGTGAAAGATTCTTCAGTTATCTAGACTGCATATAAAAGATAGACAGAGCTGCCATGATAGCACCCTTTCATTTGTGGACAACCATGAGGCTTGGTTAGCAAGGTTCATCCATAAACTCTATGGTCACATCAAACAGATATAGATAAGTGCTAATTAGTGCTAAAAGGGTAACATTCAGTGCTAGAATGATACAAGTTCTGTAATCAGAAGTGAAGTAAATGTTGGATGGGCTATCACGGTTAACCCCAGTGTGAGCCTTTTAATCGTAGGGCAAAAATAATACAAACAAGAGGTCCAGATTAGTGACTCTTTTCCCAAGGTGATGCACGTCAGATAGCTAGCAGTGCCTTCCTATTATTCAAAGCAACCATACCCCTCACTAATGTATAGCTTTGAGTCTCAATAAAATTTAACTAGGTGACCCAGGATATATGCATGTTGATTTGGTAAAGTTGGACATTTTAACATGGGAGACTATGGAGATTAACTCCTTTTTGGAGCGAGCCTCAAGCGGCCATAGCAGTAAATTAATGCTCTCTGTGTGAAGTTTGGATTTCCAAATACTTTCTAACACATACCAGTGTATGGAAATTATATGCCAATAAGGTGTTCTGTGTTCTACTTGCAATGGTGTTTTCTCTCCTATTAATAGAAAAGAAAGCAGGCTTACAGGCAGCTTCTTTCAGTAGCGAGGAGGACCGATTGTTTAATTCTGTTATATTCTCACCAATCAATGCATTCACTTCAAAGCGATGGGAAACGCTTGCATCCAAAGTAGATTGATCAGTTCTAATACAAGTCATTAACATACAAGTTGTTAACAAGTGAGGCCTCTGTACTGTATCTAGGAATCAAGAGAGTCATCGATAAAGCCAATTTAAGACTTTTAGCGTCTTAAAAGCGTGAGTACGCACTCCTCCACTCCACAACAGGATCAACCACTGTTAAACCGTTTTCTTCCTCTCTCGCTCTCCGTTTTTCTGTCTGTCCTTCGCTCACTCACTCAGCCTCAGCCACTTAGCTTGAAGCCTGTACTACTGCATGAGACCACTGGTATACTTTACTGATGTTAAATTTATAAGCCAAACTGAGGGGAAAGTATTAAACAACCTTGTGAATAGCCGGGGTGTGCTTTAACCGAGGCGGCGTATCTTTTTCATCAACAAAAATAACTCTTCAAAGGCAGTAAAAGCATGCTTAGAAAGTAAAAGGCCATTTTAGCAGACGAGTCCAGCAGTGGGAGGAGTGAAAACAGAAACAATTTAGTTCCTGATAGCCCCCCACACCCCCACTCCAGTCCTCCCTCCACTCCCTGCCATCCACAAACCCTGACCGCAGCACTAGCAACGCGGCACATATCCCACCCCTTAAAAAGCTAAATCAAGGCTTTGAAAAACATACAGTGTCTTTAATAATTCAAGCATTGGTGGGTTTGAATAGCCTCTTTAGCATGGAAATATACAGACTCCTGATATAAGATCAGTCCCTCAGGGGGCTCCCTCACCATCTTACTGCATTGCGCCCTTTCTTAACTGCAACTACCTGTCTGATTACATTAAACAGAAAAATGTAAGATACGGGATTGTACGGAGTGTACCAGCAGTTTGAAAAATATATATTTTTAATGGGTGTACATAATTTTTTTTAAAGGAAAGCATTCTGAACTTGTATAACACTCTGAATGCATGAATCAAGCTCAAAGTTTTGCAGTAAGGCAATTATTGCAGTTGACTAGCATTTTTACTGGGGTTGTGGACTAACACAGGATTGTAAATATTTAACTATCTTTGCACCCAATGCACATTCATATTTCATCAGGTTTCTCTCAGTTTATTCTCAAAGCAAAGTGTTGGACTGCATAATTATTTCAGTTTAGCCATTTTTTTCAACCTATTACGTCTATAAATACAGGAATTTGAGTTAAAGCTCCTCAGAGGGCTAATTTAAGAAAAGCATGCATTAATTAATACAACCTAGATGGAAAGGAAGAAATCCCTAAGTAAGTAAGCTGTTGGCAGATATCAAGGATGAGTTTTGCCTTCAAAGGAAATGGGGATGGATTTGAGAGGATGCAGAGGTTTAATCAATACTGTTGACTCTGGAGGTTGGCAGGTGTGGTTGGTGTGTAACTCTCAACAGAAGCATTTCCATCATCCAGGAAGAAAAACTCAACGTGGCCACTGCGGAAATCTACTCCCAACTTCCTAAGCCCCTCGGATGCCATTCAAAGTGTTTAATCTTAGTGTTTAATTTTGCCATTTTGCTGTGCGAAAACACGGTAAACTTGTTTATTCATATTCATTTTTGTCTTTGTCTTTACTGCAGTCACGTCAGGGTACAGACGAGCATGTGACCTTAAACCTTTTGTTGCACGCTTCCATTTGTGTGTATGTCCATTCTCACATCCGATGTGTGGAATAATGAAATAAATATCGAAATCTTAAATATTTTAGTGCATTCTAGGAGTAAAGTGGAAGTGTTTTTCTGACAGACCTTGCCTGCATCCCCACGCCCCCTCCTCTCTATTTCTCTTCACAAATGCATTGTGTGCACCGGCCGGCCCAATCCATCATTCAGCGTCTGGCGGGAGAAAAAGCACTTTCCCAGGGTGGGTGTTTTCTAGTTCTGCCAGCGCTGCTGTTTCAGTGGGCACCCCTGAGACCTCGCTGATGGACACTCTGGTCATCACTGGCAGGGTGCTTTGGGACTCTCTTCAACCTCGCATCCCTCCCTCTGCTTTCCCCCCTAGTTCCCCTTCTCTCTCTACCTCAGCCTGTTCCACTCACCTCGTGTTTTCACCAGCACCTTCCTTTGTCCCAGCAGTGTTGTGCACTCCCTTTTTGACAATGATGACTATTGTACCTGTCTGAATTCTCTCTTGCAAAGTGGTTCGGCCTTCAGAGACCAGCCACACTTTGTTCGAGGGCTCGGGCCTCTCAGGATGAGATTTTGACCGCATGAAAACAAATAAGCTATAATGATGTTAGCGGGGAGGTAAAGAACCCCATTTCACCACGTAATTGAAGTACTGTTTAATCAATCATTGCGTTTAAGTAGATGGTTCCATTCTGGAGGGATTCTCAGTGGTACAGCCGAGGTTCTGTACTCAACATCTCTCTCTCAGTGTCTCCCGTTCAGCCTCATTTTGCATCACAACCAGGCAGAATGCATAAAAAGAAGGTTTTGTGCATGCATGTGCTCAGAACAATTATGTAGAAATAAATCTATTCAAATTGAAGTCTGCTCCAGTTTTACTCCGACAAACTGAGATTTGATTTCCAAAATGCTCACTCGTCTCTTCTACACAAAGAAGCCAGCGGGGAGAGGGTGCAATCGCTGGAGAAAAGTGGGCTGGAAGGCAAATCTAGGTGATGCGTATGTTAGAGTGCCCCTGGGTCTTCCATGGGTAGGTAGGATCTGACAAAAGAGATCTGTACAGCAAAAAAATCCTCCACTCTGCTAGAGCATGGGAAATTAAGCCCAGATAAAGATTCTCTCTTAAACATACTCCCTTTTCTCTTTTCATCCCTCTTTTTCCCCCCTCCCTCTGCAGTGGCAGAAGAAATTACCCATTGTACCATTAGATAAACCCAAACAGCCCTCTCCGTAAGACCTCCAGTTCCTTGTGCAGTCCCAGCTTGGCGTCCCTCGGGTGTTTGTTCAAAAGGAAAACTCCGCGGTGCCTCCGGGGGATGTTTAACTCATTGCAGTGGCAAGTATTTAGAGAAAACTCAACAAGTTTGAGGCTGTCAAAGCTAGAATCCAACTGTCAGGCTGAATTATGTCTCCAAGGCGTCTGATGTGAGGTAATGACCAATTGCATCATTTTGACAAACCCACCATCGATGAGAACTAGGGCAGACGGCGATTGCTTTTGCACAAGTGTTTCATTTGAATTTGAACTGCTGCTGCTAAGTGCATTAAATGATGCTGATTAACTAAGATTACGGCTGCAGCAGGGATGTGATTTCTGTTTTGATACGGAGCATAAATTGAGGCAGAGCAAACAGTTTTTTGAGTGGCTGATGAATAATTGAAAGTCAGCAGAGGGTACATCAATAAAGTGGTAATGAGGCGTATTTGTGTGAAATTTCTAATTCTCAAACTCTGTCCCTCTTCTAGCAGTCTAGTACTTCCATTATTACTGCTACTGTAACTGCTGCTACAGCAAATTATGACTGCTTATTGTTAGTGTTGTTATTAATTGCTACCTGTCTCTCGTGTCCGTGAGGTATTTTTAAAAAACATTCTATGTTTTCATATCTTTTCAAGACTAACCCAAAATAAATTGCAATAATTTAAATATCTTATGCAAGGTAGCTGTTTCTTCCATAATTAACTATCTCACATTTTCATTATCACAAATTAATTATTTCACCGTGCCATGGATATTATTCATCAAATGTAGGATATTTTGGACCTTAACCACTAATTCCCACTATTCCCAAACACTGTTTCATGCCCTGTGCCCATTTCTACCCCCCCCAAAATAATGGTGCCGACTGCGGTTGCATACCTGCAATGATGCGTATCTATTTAAATAAATCCAAAATATATCCTGAATCCTACTTTGGTATCAGTTTTTCATCATATCGGTTGTCATGTCATGTTACTATCTCATCCTAAAACAGAATATTTCCAAACCCCAGCCTACACCCTCACCCCTATTGTTACTATCATTAATTGACACATGGTTCCTGTCGTGTCATGCAGCCATTTTAACCAGTGCTGAATTATTCTTGAACCTTGTCCTAGACTCTCTAACATATCCCTAAATCTGACAAGTGATGTCTCAGTAGAGGTATTTTTTCATGCCCAGTACCTGTTTCACCCCCAAATAGAAGAAATTTTAGTTCTTAACCAGGGTTAGTATTATGATTGTAATCATGATTTTTGTCATGTCATACACCCATTTTTTTTTATCATGACTTCTCCCAGTCTTCTATCCTGTTATTATTAGTAATAATATTTTTTAAAGCTTATAACAGAGCTGTTTTGTCATGCCGTTTAACTATCTTAATCAAAAACAGAGCTGCCACATTGCTTCAGCTATTTGAGCTGAACTTGTGCCGATTCAGATGCATTTTGTCCTTTGATATTGTCCGGTATATAATTTGTGTTCATGTAATTTAAAAGCTAATCCAGGAGTGAGTATTGAAAGCTAGCCTAGGCAGTAAATGCTGCAGCATTTCTTGTTCATGCAACATAATTCTGTCAATAAAGATATTTTCTAAAATATATAAATTGCAGATATCTTATTTTCACATACACCAAAGCTATTTTGTTGTTATAGATTTCATTCAAAACAGATTCTATCCTAAACCCGGCCCATATTACTATATTTGTAGTAGCAATAATAGTAGCATCAGTACAATTAAACCTGTTTCTTTTTCAGTTTACACAACCATTTCATTCAGACTACATTTCTTTATTGTAACCCTAAGTCTGGCTTAAGGGTTAAGGAGCTATTACAAAATTAAAATAGACACTAACCTTTAGGTACACAAAGCACTTCAGATTCTCTGTGTTACGTCTGACTGGCAGGCTTTCAAAAAGTGAGCCTGTGGTGCCCTCTATCTTTGAGTGAAAGTAGAAAAGAAAGGATTACTGGTCAAATGGAAGCAATTATTTCTTGACAGTTTAATTCGGTTGCAGTCATTTGCACTTCACTTAAATTTTTATGACAAGCAGGCACTAATCTACGATTAATATTAAACCGAATAAGAGATTATTTTCCCCACAAAGAGGTTTCTATGTATAACTATGTATAACTGATGCTGAATAATTTGCTTTGAGAAAATGACAAAAGCAACACTTTGAATGTTTTTATTTACAACAGTGTCTACGGGTCACTTTCTTTGGAGTAAAACTGTTCCTTTGTTCTGCCTTTTTCTAACACAGTTGTGGCATGTTGTGTCCATCTGGAGTACTGTTGACCTTCTGCGAGGCAGCTAGCTAGTTAAAGAAGTCCATTTTCAAGGCTGTTCTTGCTCATATCAAAACTCCATTATAGATTTTACCTCCAGGGGAACCCAGGGCTCACAAGGTCCTTGGCAATTTTACCTGAGGAAGAAGCTAAAAGGATTTGAATCTCCAAGGATGGGTGAGGAGGAGGAGGGTGTGAGGACGAGAGTGAGGGTGGGATGCGCACCCCAGGACCCGAGCCCCTAATCTTTCTCTGCCAAGCAGGGAGCAAAGCAGAGCAAAAATGGAGATTTGAAGATGGTTCAGTGACACTGAACCCTGAACATCAGGGCCTCCAGAATTGGTGGAGGAGGCAGACAAACCTTGGAAAAACAAGAGGTGGAAAAGAAGAGCTGAGAGATTGTTGTCGAGGGATTGCCAGGGGAGCTGGTTTCTGCTCCCAGAAACAGAGCATCCAATACATTTAACATATATGAAAGAACAACAGCTCTCTCCTCACACCATCCTTAAGTATGTGTACTAACAAGACAGATGGAGGCCAAAGATGCAGACAGATCACATCAGGACATCTGTCACTTTATGGCAACAGCCTCCTTAATAAGTGACAAGGCTTCCTCACCCGTGGGCAGATGATGGGGGGAGGCGGGGGTTAGTGTCTGAGCAGTGGCTGTGCAAAGCAGCCGTCAAAGTCATGCAGTGCCCCCTTTTTTTTTTAAACAACTTGTTCCAATTACAGCCAATCACATGCGATATGTGCCCTTGATTATCATCCTGGGCAATAGACATCAAAGCTGCCTTCTATGGGTGCTGACATGTGGCTGTGCAGTAATTAGTGGACTTCACTGGAGAGAGTTTCATCACCAAATGTTTTCAATATACTGAATGTCTTAATTTGCAGGGAGGAGGGGGGATAGAGGGGTGCATTCATGTTGGGAGAGAATAATGCCCCACAGAAATAATTAAAGCATAATTACAGCTCATCAGCTGTGCAAGTGCTCACAAAGTGCCGTCGCTGAAGATCTGCCGCTTTCCTCGGGCTATCAGACAAGGAGCAGGCCACATTCACATCCAAAACTCACAGCACAGCCCCAGTTGGACCAAATAGATCCTTGTGTCTTATTACCAGAAATACCACCAGGAAAATGACATAACAACCCAAATTCAAATTAATTTATCTTGCTGTTACACTGGTGCTTATTATCCTCAATAAACACCTGCTATTGCTGAGAATATGTTGTCTGCCAAGGACAAACCAGGCAGCATGCATCAAACCAGGAAGCCCAGAATGCATAGCAGGTCGTTAAAGCAATAACTTGTCTCCTCGGCTGACGTGTCAAACTCTATGCTCTGTGCAAGACGGAGATGCACAGATTGAGGAGCCAGTCAACCTTTTAAATTGACATCATGTTAGCTCTGTCCCCAGGATGAAGCATGGCTATGTCCCGTGATGACCACTTCATACAAATATGGCTGGCAGTGCAGTCATGTAAGGAGCAAAGTGCACGCTAAGTGTTTGTGACGAGTACTAAGGCCATTGCTTGATCCCAAGGAAGTAATGAAGGCGGGACTATAGGCCATGTGTTTTCTCCATCCACCTGATGGCAGACTTATAACAACCCGGGTGTCAGGCCGACTTAAAGTCATGCATCCTCTCTCTGCTGCTGCGCTCAGAGTTATCGTGACATATGTTTACCCCTCCCAGCCCAGAGCTGAGGATCCAAATGGCACAATGGTTGCCTTCAAGTCTGCTCTGATGATGTTACCCGCCCTCTATGTAAATCTGTGTTCATGTGTGAGTGTGTTTGTTTGCATGTGTGCATGATCTGTACGAATGCCAGGATAAAAACAGATCGCCCTCTAGAGGTGAAATACATGCAGAATGAACCATAAAATCACCATAATGATGCTGCTTCAAAAAAGAACATAATGGTAAACTGAAACTCTGCTGTTAAGATGAAAATTTACATATAACACATAATATGTTGTAATAACATGTTTATTATACATTATTTACATACATTTTTACGTTTTTAGTATATGCATCATAACATAATAAGTCGATGAGCACACCAAGAAACAGTTAAATCACAAATCACAACAATAGTCACCCCAAGAACCTTTATATTGTAAGGAAAATGCCCTACAATAATAAAGAGAGAACCCCAACATTCAGAAAACCCCCTATGAGCAAGCACTTGGTGACAGTGGAAAGGAAAAACTCAATTTTAACAGGAAGAAAACTCCAGCAGAACCAGGCTCAGGAAGGGGCGGCCATCTGCCATAATCGGTTGAGGGTGAGGCGAGTAAGACAGGACAAAAGACAAACTATGGTAGCGAGCAAGGAATGAATAATAACTAATGATTTAATGCAGAATGTGGTATTAACACAGAAGAAAAACTCACTGCGGCACACCATTAGAAGCAGCCGATGCCTTCTGTTTACTAAATCCAAATTAGGACATGGTTCCACAGAAGTGGGGCCTGAAAGCTGAACTGAAAATGTGTGTTAATTTACCTGTTATTGGTTTAGTTAAATAAATGCATTCAGCTTATATCTAATTACCTGTTATGGCATCAAACATTCAGGAACTTTTTGTAAAGAATGTTGTATAGTACATATATGACAAATGCAAGAAAAACAAAACGCCCCTTTGTCATCATGTAATAACCCCTTAGTGATTCACTATATCTATATTATATCATTCAAGAGCATGCTGTTAAACAGTGTCACCAGTTAGTAAAGGTATTAACTGGGACAGTGACCAGCTTTCAGCAAGAACCTGTGTTGTTTTCTGTTTCAATCAGTTTTGATTAGTGATACAGTGCTTCACATTGGTATCGATATTAATACTGATATTGGTATCAGTCCATTACATGACAAAATTACAAGTTTGGATATCAGAAGTAAAACGGTATAATCAAACAAAGATCAGGGTAATCAAAGATAATCAAATAAACTTTGAATGCACTAATGGAAGCTGCATCTCAGGCACAGAATATAAATGATGCTTGGAGCACAGATGTCTAACTCATAAACCATAAATAAAAGCTGGATGTTACACAGAGAGATTTTCTGATTACTTGAAGCCTCAAAGACAGTATCTCTATCATTATGTTTTAAAGTCAGGTGTGATTAAATGGTAAATGGCCTGTATTTATATAGCGCTTTACTCAGTCCCTAAGGACCCCAAAGCGCTTTACACAACATTCAGTCATCCACCCATTCACACACACACTGGTGATGGCAAGCTACATTGCAGCCACAGCTGCCCTGGGACGCACTGACAGAGGCGAGACTGCCGGACACTGGTGCCACCGGGCCCTCTGACCACCACCAGCAACAGGTGAAGTGTCTTGCCCAAGGACACGACGAAGGAGACTGTCGAAGCCGGGGCTCGAACCAGCAACCTTCCGATTACAAGACGAACTGCCAACTCTTTGAGGGCTTTGAGGGCCCCACTGCATGGTCATAGGCCTGCACTAATCCCTACTTTAGCATCTTGGGAATCATAATTTACAAATTAAAAATAATGCTGGATTGAGTAAGAGTTGAAACTAGTGACTGAGACCATGAACTCATCAGGATACTATTTACTTTACTGTACAGTCAGCCTGTGTTGGTCATTAGAAAGAACATTTGTTTAGGGCACTTTCACGTTGCTATCACTTTTCAGACCCAAACGATGCAATCATGTTTATTTCTATTTTCACAGTCTATAGTTGTGTCCACACACAACTATATCAACAGCTTAGCTCTTTAAGGGAGGGGGAAAACAATGTATTGATTGTGTATTTGCATTTGCAGATGTTCAAGGTTGTGATATCAGTACCAACAGACATGAAAAGGGGGGTGTCGAGCCAGCTGTAGTATAAATAAACCTTCATATATCAACATATATCCACAATGGGATGCTTCCTCATCTGAAGGTTTTTTTTTAAATATTTTTAGTTATATTGTAGGAGGCTATATTTTTGGATTTATATTCCATATACTACCCTGTAGCATTGCCCTGCTTTCATGACTTTTTGGAACTGACACAAGTTGCACATCTTAAGTAGAAAGCAAAATTAGGCAATTAATTTTGTATGCCTTAAACATGAGAGTCGTGCCTTATTGGTGCTCTAGAAAGACAAGCTGAATGTCAGGAAAAATAAAACTTAAAAATATAACATGTATAAGATAAAACTGCATATTAATATAAAATAATAAAATGGGCATGGAGCATTGTCATCGTAGCACAATGATCTGTGGCAGTGTGACATGATATAGTTCTGTGATATAAGAAGGTCTGTTTAACAGAGATGCTGAACTCATTTAGCTGGACCACCTACAATCCTATTTAATTTCAACTGGACTGGACCAGGAAAATACTGAATGATGACTTCTAAAGTTTGTTTTTAACCCTCTTAATCAGGGGCGCCACTAAGGGGGGCCCAAAACTTGCTGGCCCTACCAGTGCCGCCCAGTTACACAATTTAGAGATGATAAATGACACAGTTTTTGTTATTTATTAGTAAATTAAGTGCAAATCACTACAGTTTAATTTAACTGGTCCATGTTATTGTCTGATAAACATCTTAGAATAATAAGATAAGATGGATGTTTGAAAGCATATCCAATGTAGTAAATACTACTTGGAAAACAAAAACACACGTAGGAACAAATTATTTCCACAAGGGGGCAACACTACACAAGAAATGTATTATTATGTAGTTTCAGAAAGTCTTCCACATTTACAATGTTTCTTTATAGTATGAAGTGTATCACGTTTGACACCAAATTAAATATTACAGATAGATAGATAGATAGATAGATAGATAGATAGATAGATAGATAGATAGATAGATAGATAGATCTATTTCATTAATTTCATCCTGGATAGCTTTGGCATGTTCTTCCTGTTATGAATCCTCTCCGCCTTAGCTTCCTCCCACAGTCCAAAAATATGTCTATTAGGTTAAATGCTCATTCTAAATGGGCTGTAGGTATGAATTTGAATGTGTGAGACTCTTTCTGTGTTGACCCTGCAATAAACTGGTGATGAATGTAGTACAGGGGTGGCCAATTCCAGGCCTCGAGGGCCGGTGTCCTGCAGGTTTTAGTTCTCACCTTGTGTCAACACACCTGAATCACATGATTAGTTCGTTACCAGGCCTCTGGAGAACTTCAGGACATGTTGAGGAGCAAAATTAGCCATTTAAATCAGCTGTGTTGGTTCAAGGACACATATAAAACTTGCAGGGACACCGGCCCTCGAGGCCTGGAGTTGCCCACCCCTGATGTAGTACATAGGCATTACTGGTTTTAACAGAAACTCTGTTAAAAAGCAGAAGGTTGTCAGGTAAAATGTGACTGTTGCATTTTTTTCATGTAGCCCAGGTGTGTGCAGGTGTCTGGTAAAACAACATGTCAGCAGTTTTCTTACTGGTGGATGAGGAGAAAAACCTGTTCTGGCTAAGCAAAGAACAAACAAACAAAAAGAACAGTGAGATATGAGACATCAAGGCTTTCACAACACAAATATACAGAATAATTTCACATTTTTGTGCATAAAAGTATTGCAGTGCAATTTTATTATAATTTCTAGCATTTCATAATAGCAATAATAACTGTATAGCATTCCTTTATTATGTAACATAGCGCATTTTAGAAACAGGTTTACAAAGTGCTGTGCAGAAAAACACAGAAAACACAATGTAAGTACACAAAAAATACATGAGAAATATACTGATCAGAACAGTACAACATAACTAGACATAACAGTTAAAGTAAAAACAATAATTAAACAAAGCATCTTTGTGATTTGGCTGAAAGGAATATGGTGTCTATTGATTAAAAAAGAAAAAAAAGATTAAAGACTGAAGCAGTAGCAAAAGAGGTTAATGGAAATTTCAACATATAGGTGTACATCTTCAAAATGCACGATAAGCCTAAAGAAGGTGGAATACGCTTAATGAGAATATACAGTTAATTGTGGTTTATTGGTTAGTGGTAGTACATGAGGAGGGTGAATAACAGTGAAGGTAAAGACTCAGCTTGTTGTGCATGAGAAGTGAGGTTCCTGACACTAACAGTTTTGAAATGTTTATAATAACAATATAGATGAAGTTGAGATTTTTAAAGGATTCAAATCACATCCTCATTTACAGTCTCCATGATAGATTTGGTTTTGTAGTTTTAAGCACATCTCTGTAATTGTAACTGAAATGCATTGAAAAAAATCCAAAAAGCGATGCCACTTCCCATAAACGGCACCCTGTTATCGCTCATACAGATTCGATTTGAAAGTAGAGATAAAGTGCTTGATAAAAACAGTAAAACCAGTGAGCTCTGTTTATTATCCAGGAAAATGACAACATTGCTTCTGGAAAGAGATGCTTCTGTTAACTTTAAGTATTAAATATAAAATGTTTGTTAAAAGGGAAAACAGCAAAAACAACAGAAAATAAATAAGGCACACACAAAAACAAAGAAACTAACGTTATCTGATTAAAGTGCTGCCATTTTTGAGAAATAATACTTTTTTTGTGAGAGTTACATGAAAAGATTGATAGAACGTATTCATGCTAAATATAGAGCTACAGTTAGCTGAGCTCAACATTAAAGATTAAAAATACAGAGAAACCACTTTATTTTGTTCAACAAACAAGCTGAATACTGTATGCTACTTATTTAACTTTAAATATGCATGGATTTAATTTCATGGTCAGTTCACAGATTGTAGCGGTTTCCCCATTTTTCCAATCTTTTTGCTAAGCTACGCTAAGCTAATCATCTCCAGGTTGCAGCTTTATACTTCATTGTCAGATCTGGCTGGAGATACATGCAGGCATCAATCCTTTTAATCTCACTCTTTACACAAAATACTCATAATAAAGTTAATCTTAAAAAAACTAACAAATTAAGTCACAGCAGTAAAAGGGGTACACTTTCAATAATATATTTTTTCCCATTAATCTACTATAGATGTTTGTGAATACTATGATTAAGAAGTATAAGGTGTTTGAGGTGCTGCTATGCATTTACAGTAACTAAAAATAAAAGGAAAGGGGAAAAAATCAAGACAAGACACAAGCCATGACATTTCCAGTGGTACCAACCCTGTATTTGCTATGTTTACTGTGTATAACCCTAAAAGCCCAACATGTGCACTAGCTGTTTTCTAGCACTAATGCACTTAAAAAACAAAGACTTGAGAGAAAATGGCCAACATTTGATGTCATATAGGATGTAACTACCGTCCATCACTTAAACATTTACATCCATTAGCAAAAGAAACACTGGTTTCCTGATTGATGCTCTCTTTTACTTCAATTGGAAGTGAGTCAAAGAGATGATCCTCCACAATCAGGCAGCTCCTGCGAAGGAGGGAACACTGACCGAGCTGAGCTGGGAGACGCTCCAGACAGTTTCCCTTCAATTCCAGATGTGTGAGCTGAGAAAGTTGGCCAATTTTCTCTGGAACAGAGGAGATACAGTTGTGGCCAAAGCATAAAGTCCTTAGTTTGGTGCATTTGAACAGTTGCTTGGGAAGTGCCTCGACTTTGTTACCGGTAATGGCAAAGTATAGGAGGTTCTGGAGAAAGCCCACCTCTGGTGGGATTACCACTATAGAATTATGGCTAACATCGAGGTGCCGCAACTTGAGAAGTGTGAATAATGGTGAAGGCAGAGATTCCAGCTTGTTGTGTGAGAGATAGAGCGACTCCAGGTTTTTAACATGGCTGATTGACAGTGGAATAGTGATGATCTTATTGTGCCAAAGTTTGAGACACGTTAGTCTTTTCAGGTGCTGAAAGCTGATGACCTCTTCAATGGTGCGAATGTTGTTGGATTTGAGATCAAGTTCCTGAAGGTTGTTCAAACTGAAGATGGCGTGAGGGATTCGTTCCAGTTCACAGTTATGCAGTTCCAGTTCTGCAAGGTTCATCATTTTCTTCAAACTGTTCAGCACTAAGAGCTTTGTACCATCATTATGAATAACCAACTTTAACAGATGTGGTGACAGATCGGTTATGTTTGTAGGGATCTTTGTCAGGTTGCTTTTGAGGTGCAGAATCTTTAGGTGCCTGAGATCTCGCAGAGACTCAAGTCCAATCAGTTTGTTGTTTTCGGAGTTCAGGTTACCCACCAAATAGAGTTCCCTTAAATTTTTCAACATGTATACCCAGCTAGGAATCTCTGCAACATCTGTGAATTTGACATGAAGGCATCGGAGGTGATCACGAAGGAAAATGAAAGCTGTCTGCTCAACTTTGGCAGGACAGTGGTAGAAGTGCAGGTCCTGAAGGTTTATCATTTGTGAGATCTTCGCTGTTATTTTGGCTTCTGGGATTAATTCTAGTTTCAGAATTTCCAAGTCAGTGAGATCAAACACAGCATCCGGAACTCCAGATAGCATGAAAAGATGAAGTTCCAACTTATCTTGAGGATTGCGCGTCACATGCTGGCGTAACTTGTCAAAGGTCCATTCATGGTTCAGGCTGATTTCGCGAAGTTTATTCTCACTCACCTCAGAGAGAAAAACCCCAAAACGCTTTGAATACAGCTGGTCGTATTGATCAACCATGTGGAGGAGGAATGCAAAGTCATTTTTAACATCAGGAATGTCACTGAAGCTGCTCTCCTCTCTGACCTTTTCAAAGGAATACTCTTTGAGTGGTCGCCGAAAAAGCCAGAACAGTGTGTATATGCAGATCACGCCATAAACGCATATGAGAGCAATATAACTAACAAGGAGCTTGTTTAACATAAATGCCATGTTATGTGTACAATGGAACTTGGTATATCCAGTCAAATGCTTTATTTCAGGCTCACACACATGGTCAAAATCTATATAAGCAACAAACGTCATTGTGTAGCACAGGATCAGAATAAATTTCACAGTTTTGATAACTGTCTGTATGGCATAGAGTCTATAAATCAAATCACTGTCTTCCACATGAGCACGGAATTTCCGAACTTTCTCAAACAGGGCCTTCGCTTGCTCGCCATCTTTCTTGTCCAGTATAGTCATGGAGGGAATTTCACTTACAAGCTTTTCAGCAGAAAAGGTAACCCCAGATTTAGTCAGCACCGGAGCGGACTGGTTCGGACTTCCCTCCTCGCTACTTGTGGACAGATGTTTCAGGAGAGAGGAGGCCCTGGCCAGCCTCTGCTTGTTCTCTGACGAATCCTCGCACGCAGTCTCAGACAGAGCTTTGGTAGTCCAAGGTGATTCAAAACACTTTCCCAGTATGGAAACAAAATGTTCTACTTTTGAGCTTGTTTTGGGGTATTTGAACCAGAAGTTGCTACTGACCATCAACACAATAGTGTGAATTAGGGCAAGGTATGGGAAATATTTTGAATACCAAGGTAGGGCGACATGGTAGCACATCTGGTTGACAAAAACATACTGCTGAAAATCCAGCTTGGTCCTGACGCCTGTAGGATAGGGCTGTCCGATGGTAGCTGGCTGTGTGAAGTGAATGGTAGGCGTGACGCTATCGGGAGGCCTTTTAGCCATGAGAGGAGCAGCTTGCTCCCCAATGGCACTCTCTTTGTTCCAAAAGCCATTGGTTGGCTCTGGTGCTTCAGGTTCCAAGAAACCCCCGGACCGCTCTGGAGTTTGCTCCAGAATGGGAAGACAAACCACTTGGTCCTTAGTTAACTGCATCGTTCCAGAAAATATGGCCAACATCAACATGACAATACCAAGATAATCCATGAAGACATCCCACCATGGCTTCAGTATTCTGTAAGTTGGCTGGATGTCATTCAGGGAGGCTACTTCTGTGAGCGTGAACATTCCTGCAACAGAAAACAACTTTAGTAAGAAAATGTGCATAGAATTATATAACAGTTGATGTTTTTGTACTGAATTGTTTTCACATAATGTCTCGGTCCATAATAAACCCACACATGAAGGAGTCTTAGATGTACCTTGTAAGCTGTTTACAGATATCCTCATCCCAATGGTACTCTGTAAAAGCATTCCCCGACTTAAAGAATTAAAGAAATTGGGGAGGTGACATGTTGTAGATGTCACGCTGTAATGGACAATTGCAATTTAACTGGTCCAAGCGCAACCTTCTAACCGTTAATCCTGCCTTTTGTTCACTTACATTAAATTGACTCCACTGCAATCACATTTATTCTCGTAAAGCTGGATCCATTAGGGGTTTAGTGAAAAAATGCACAGCTAGTATCCCTGTCTCAAATTTCAGCTACAGCTACATTTCTCAGGAACATTTAGAGCAGACTCAGAGAAGACAGCCTCTTGGGATTGTAGCTTTAGAGAGGAGCCAACACTTGAACTGACACATGATCTGAGATGTCAGTGTGCAAAACAAACGGTGCTGTCTGCAGAGCAGCTGTAAATCCTAAGCATCTATTGCGTCTCTTTTCTGTGCCTGGTTTTCTCTGCACTTTACTCCGTGACACTGTCATAGTGGCTCTAGAGAGGCTCAACATGCTGAATACTGTTTGAGCACTGAAAACACGTGATACACAAACAGCTGCTTCGGTGTTGCTATTTAAAGAAAAAAAAAAACTAAATATAATCGTTTACCCCTACGAATAAATCTGTTGTGGTTAAAGCATGAAGGTCACTGTTTTCCATGGGGCTGCAGAGCAGGCTGAGACCGGCTCCAGCAGCAAGACGCATCCATGCACTCAAAACAAGGGGTGGGGGATGTACGTGACGCCTTTAAACGCAGCACAAAAAATCTTCGGCTGCAGAAAATCACCTTCACATTAAAACAGTACACTCCGTGCAGGTTTAATTCTCTGTCCAGCTCCACTAAATTTTATAACACCATACAGCCTGCTAACGTTATTGAGCCAACGCACTGCGGCTACATTTAAAGACCTTAGATGATTTACACTCAAAACAGCCGCATACTCACCTTCAGGGAGTCTGATCCGGTTTTGCGGATGCCAGCAGTACCGAACAACGCCTCTTCTCACTTGCCATGTTTCCCTGATGAGATGAATCCGTCCATTCTTCGCACTAGTTCAACCGTGGGCCTGCCGGCAGAGCTGTAAGCAGCTTATCTGACTACCCCTACTCGGCTTCAGATGGTACGGTCCTCTGCCTCTGACTGGGCGAAACAGCCCGGCACGGCAGCACCAGCTGCTGGAGGTGAACACCGTTTGTTTGATATGCTCGTTCACCGGGGCCGGACCACCTCAGGACTTTGCACCAGGTCCGCGAAACTGTGCATTTTTTATGCGCAGGTGAAATCTTCCCTAATATTGCGCATGTTTTCTGTTCCACATCAGGACCTGATACGACGGCACAGAGCGTTTTGAAGCCCTTGTTTCAATTGACAGCAAGTGCAGGATGACCCACTGAAGTTAGGGACCGTGGCAAAAGTGCAAATGCCACATTTAAAACTGGTTTACCAGAAAAGTGCAAGAAAACACTCAATTTTCTGATTGTCAGCCTTCACTTTCAAACGGGAACATGCGAGCCCTTTTTTATTACACCTTTTAATTAATAAAAAAATCTTTACTGACAGCTGCAACCAAGCCCCCTTTGTTTACAAAGGCACATTGCATTCACCAAAAGGAAAAAACGTGACCACATCTTGTAATTACAGCTTACAATTTATGGGTAGAAGATTTCATGGGCTTGTAATTACTAAATACCATGTGATAACTGTGAGATAAGATTTCTTTCATTTTCCTTTTTTTGTAGATGCAAAGCATTTTCATAATTGCTGAATCAAATAACATTACTTTAAAAAATCTTACTGAGCTTGGATGTTTTTCCGAGATAACCATCGAAATTATTTTGTAGACACTTCATACCAAATACATATTTTTTTTATCCGAGGCCCTGTGCAATTTCAATAATAATCTTCTTTACAGTTATTAATCCTCAACAGCCAGCAGGTGATGCTTCATCCAACAACACAGTTGAATACAGGACATTGTCCTTTGTGCTGTTTCCTCTTTTAGACGCTTTAGATTTTGCATCACTGGTCAGTAAACCAATAAAATCAAAACTGTATTGCATTTTATTTGCAATATTCTGACATTTAAAAATTCCAAATGACATTTTTTTAAAAACTCAAATTTTATTGGTCAATGACATAAAAATACTGTTCATGAAAATGCATATTTCTTACGCTGCATATTTTTTGCTCACACTTAGAGACAAAGACAAAGACCAGTGTGACATCATCCTTCAGGCTTTTAATGCACTTTAAAATGACAGCTTCCTACAATAGAGAACTGTTTAATTCTAGTTTCATTCTAAGTTTCTAGATTCTATGTATATTCCATAAGAACTTTCCTCTTTTCCTGTGATCCATGTGAAGTAACAGTCTCTTAGATCTAAATATATACAGTACAGCCTAAGGCTACTGGCCTACACATAAATGTGTGGTCATGAATGTGAAGATTTACATTCAGTCATGACGCAGTGACTGGAAATAGGCTTTGCAGAAAGGCTTTAACAATATGGGAAATAAGCTTCTTCCTTCTCCACAGATAAAAGAGAAAAATCAATATCACTTTATGTATATAAAGCTAGAGGCAGCAGAGAGTTATTTTATCAGAGACTTCAGGGAGAAAGAGCTGACCTGGCTGTATCAGTGACTACTGATTAATAGACAGATGTGAGACTAAAATAAAACTTTTCTTAAAACTTTTAGAAAGAAAAGGAACACTTTCTCATAACGCGGAACTCTCTCTTTAAGATTGAGTAGTGGCCGTATAAAGTGTCCCTGCAGCAGCCACACTCAATGTGACAATAGATGAATATGTCATTTTCCTTCAGTTAATAAAACAAAAGAACAAAAAGATATCTCTAGCATGTTTATAATGCTTAAATATAACAATGACTTCATATTAAACAAATGCTCTGAATTGATAGACAGAACAAACAGCAGGCACTACGGCTACAGTAAGGCATCTCACTCAGCCTTCATTTGATCCCTGACATCTGAAGGCAGAGTTTCAAACAGTGTCTCCTCAACTATAAGGCCACTGCGCTTCAAAGCGCGACAGAAAGCAAGCTCCTGTGGCAGGAACTCAAAGTGGTTGCCTTTGAGCTCCAGGTAGGTCAGAAGAGCTAGATAGGATATTTTTGGCGAGAGTTTGGACAGCGAGTTCTTGCCAAGCTTTAGCGTTTTCAGCTTTTTGCAAAAGAACAGTTCATCTGGTAGATTTTCAATTTTGTTGCAAGAGACAGAAAGGTACTGCAGGCTCTGAAGAACTCCGATTTCTGGAGGAATGAAACGGATGTCATTGTTGGATAGGTCCAGGTAGCGCAGCTTGTTGCACAAGAACAGGTGTGAGGGCAATATCTCAATCTTGTTGTGGCTGAAGTAGAGGTGCTCTAAGCTGCCGAGTTTTTTGATATGCTCTGGGATGTACATGATGCTGTTGTACCAGAGTTTGAGGCAAGTGAGCTTCCGCAGATGCTGGAAGCTGACAATTTCCTCTATCGAACGAAGGTTATTCTCTTTCAGGTCAAGCTTTTGCAGACTTGTTAGGCTAAAGACTGCATGCGGAATGCGCTCCAGATCACAGCGTACTAGCTCCAGCTCTATTAGATTGGTCATCTTTTTCAGGTTGTTGAGCATTACTAGCTTAGTGCCATCGTTGTGTAAATAGAGTTGCTGCAGATGGCTGGAAACATCCACAATCGACTGGGGTATCTTGGTTAAGCTGCTCTTAAGGGAGAGTATTTTGAGACACTTCATTTCCCGCAGAGACTCAAGAACTATATTCTTGGAGGCATCAGAGCTGAGGGACCCAGTAAGATAGAGCTCCTCTAAATTTCGCAGGCCATACATCCAGTTTGGAAGTTCTCTGTTGTCATCGAACTTCACACGAAGCACTTTCAGGTTCTCTTTGAGGAAGGACGTAGCAGTTGTGTGCAACTTTAAAGAGCACTGGTAAAGAGACAGCTCCTGAAGATCTTGCAGCTGTGAGATTGAGGCAGGGATGGTGACATTGTTGATTAGTTCCAGCTTGAGTGACTGCAGCTCTGTCAGTTCAAAGACAGTGTCGGGTAAACCAGAGAACATGAACAGCTGTAGTTCAAGTTTGTTGTTGGAGTTGGTCTGGAGTCTCTGACGCAGTTTCTCTGCAGTCCACTCATGGTTGAGACTGAGCTGTTTCAGTTTGTTCTCACTGACTTCGGAGAGAAAAACTGCAAATCGTTTGGAATACAGTGGGTCATACTGATCAATCATGTGAAGCATGAAAGCAAAGTCATTCTTGACATCTGGGATGTCACTGATGCCCGTTTCCTGTCGCACATACTCGAATGAGTATTCTTTCAGTGAGCGGTAAAACAACCAGTAGGAGGTGTAGAGGCTTGTTAATCCATAGACAGACACCAAGAACAGGTAACAGCAAGACAACTTAGAAAAGAGATGAGCCATGGTGTGATTGCATTCAAAGACTTTGTAGCCTGTCATGTTCTGGATCTCCTCGATACCGTTGCAACGTACTGTGTTATTTACGTTATTTACTAGAGCGCTGTTATAAGCAATGATCACAAGGAATTTAAACACCTTGAATACAGTCTGGCAAACATACATGAGGTAAAGGATATCTCCTTCCTCAACATGCAAACGGAACTTCTTCACCTTTTCGAACAGAGCTTTAGCTTGTTCACCCTCCTTTTTATCAAGAACACTTGCTGATGGCTGGTCAACAACAATCTTTTCGGCAATAGAACGCAGGGACTGCGTCTTCTCGAGGCTGCCTTCCCCCGGAGACATAGGAATGTTAGACCTAGAAGCGGTGCCCTTTTTATGATCCTGTTCTTCTGGATTTTCTCCAGACACTTCCGACAAAGCTCGTGTGGTCCAGGGAGAGTCGAAGCACTTGCCAAGCATAGAGATAAAATGCTCTATTTTAGAGCTTGAGCCAGGGAATTTGAACCAGAAGTTGCTACACACCATGAAAACTAAAGTGTGCATGAGCACCAAATAGGGAAAGTATTTGGCATACCAATGCAAGGCATTCTCATAGCACATTTGGTTGATGAAACTGTACTGTTGAAGATCTAGATTGGTCTTCAGGCCTGTTGGTACAGTTGAGGTGTTGGACTGCAGATGTAATGGTGACTTCAACCCTACTTCACTGCTGTTGTCTGAAGGCAATGATATTCTCTGAGGAAGGCATATAATTTTATCGTGCATTACCTAAAATGAAATAAAAAAATATATATATATATATTAGAAAGAAGAAATGCATAATAAGGCTCAGTCAGACACAGAAATGAGTGTTTTTCAGATTTCATGCAATGAAGGGTCCACAGTTAAGCTTTTGTTAACTTAAAGGTGAGCCTTTGAAGGAACTACCAATGAAAGCAAAGGACACTGCTGATTGACGTGTGATAAATACCATTAGAACACTAGAATGTCCCCTAGCAATCAACCGTCAGGTACAATCAATGAGCAACAAGCCTTTGTGGCTTAAAGTGCTAAATTGTTTCTCAGTTACGTTTCAAGGGTAATTTGCTTTCCCGAAAATAATTCACAAGAACATTTATAATGAGCACATTTTGACATTTATATCCTTGCAGGTTTCAGCAAACCAGCCATAGGGCCAAAACTGGTAACCCCGGAAACGGAGGATTAATCATAGGGTGGCTACAGTTGTCAAACTGCCTATTGGGTCTGTTGTAACCTAAACCATGATCTTTTATAACCTATGCAAACCTAAACTCGGTAGTTTTAATGGCTGAGCAAGAAAACATTTCTCAAGAGTTAAAATATTTTATGCAAGAAATAAAATAGTGGTGCCAACCCTCGACTCAAGGACATATGATCCTAAGACAGCATCATATGTTTGTCCTGAAGCAAGTATTACAGTATTTTTTTTGCAGGGAATATGTGTTGAATTAGAACATGCACTGCCTCAACCCAGGAGACATTACGCAATTAAGTAGTTTAGAGCATAATGGTCACTGTGATTGCTTTCCAGATCTGATAAGCCTTCAGTATCATAGATCTTTTCCTCAAACTGAATGTCCCATATCACGTGAAATAACAAAATGCTACCCTGCATCTTCCATGTTTTGCTGGCTGTTACTGGTCTGAATGTTCGCATGGATAAACACTGCTTCTCCAGAAAAAGAGAAGCAAAGTCTTTATGGCATTTCCCATCTTTGATTAGACAGGAATCGATGTCTGATCAAAACACCACACTCACTCCATTAGCTTGAATAACATAAGGAGGTCAAAACGAGTCAGTATTGACTGCTAAAGGTTGAACTATTTGTCAAAAATCAGACACATTTGCACTGTAAGGAGAGCCCTCTTCTGACTGCACCTGTGACACAGATACAAAAAATCCAGTACATCCCAGATACACTGCTGTTTTGATTTCTGTTTTTCTACCATTTAGCCTTGCTACTTTGTGCATTTTCACTAAGAGAGAGCCGTGCATGGATTTCAGTAAGCCACAAAAAGTTACCACATTATTACAGTGCTATATAAAGCATTCTCTCATTAACTTTACTTGGGTGCTCTACGTAACCTGATTGCATGTAAACACACTGAGCGCTATCCACCAAATGGCATCAGTAAAAAACAAATGCCTTAGGCGTTTACTTGTAATGTAAATAATGAAAAACAGCTGCTTGACTAAGAGATGCTAATGACAGGAAATGGGGCTCAGAGGAGGAGATGTTATGTGGACTCTGTTTACCTGTTTAAAACTCAGATTCTCGACCCATTTTAGTGAGAAGTGAGGACATAAAATTAATCACTATAGTAAGCAATGCAGTTGCGCTGCAGATATCACAGACAGCAATGCAAAGTCAAGTCAGTGAAAGTCTCTGAAGACTGACTGATTGATCTGCAGAATTTTAAAAACTCAAACTATACAGTAAGTGACGAGATTTCTGTGTCAGGCAGCGTAATACGTTTACATAACTGACTTATAAACTAAACTTGGCTACAAAAAGAATTGTTCACTCAATTTACAACCAATCAGATCACGTCCAAACACTGTAATGGTGAGAATGGGAAACAATGGCAGCTTCCAGCCTGATAAATTTCCTGTTAACATTTTTCTTAAACTGTTTTGGTATCATTTCCAGGATTTACACTAAAGAGTTGTTCAACATTAAAAAAAAAGTCCCTATTTCACACAGAGAGTGAAGTCAAGTAGCGCCTCACAGGAGTTAGGAGTCTTCTGTTTACTAAAAGTGGCTGGGCGGTTAAAGTTTCCACTGGTACACTCCTGATGGGCTGAATGCCTCCCTTGCTTTACACAGGCTGGGTTGTAAAAGCACATAATTAGTGCTTTTTTGAGCTGGTTCCAAAGCAGAAAGCAAAGCAGTAATGTTGCCATCTGGGAGAGTATAGACTTTCTCTGAGTCTAATTATTGTTAAATTTAATGAGAAAACTGTAGAAAAACTTCTCTTATCACATAAACAGAATGTTTGAATCCAAACTTGTGGGTTACTGTGTATTAGCTACACTTCCATTAGTCTCTTTCTTCAAGTAAATACATCACGGTGAGTCAGTCTTACTGACCTGAAGAGTACATCCAAAGACGCCAATCATGAGCATCATTACAGACAGATAGTCAGTGAACACATCCCACCACGGCTTCAGGACTCTGAACGCTGTCTGCTGTTCAGAAAACTGCCGGAATTCCATCACAGGAATCATGGTGCCTGTTACAAAACAATGGAAAAGAACACCACATAACTCTTAGAGAGTACAATTGGGAAATGTATTAGCCTCAGAGAGAACAATGACATTATTAAATTCACAGGGCATTCCTTTTTAAAGCCACTCACCACCAGTGACTTTTATGATGCATCTTACATCCCTTTTGTTGTTGTTGTTTGAACTCTGTCACATCTTTAATGTTTGGCTAACCATTTTAATTTGGCTTTTGAGTATTCTGCTTTTTGCTTATCAGTCAAAGCAGTTACTTTCCTTTCAAAGCTGCCAAAAATGTTCATTTCTTAGGTTCCATTAAAGCTCCCAAACATTTTTACCAAATATCAAGCCATTTTTCCATTGTTTTCTTTTTAGCCTTGAAATATCAAAGCTTTCAACAATATTCCAGGACCAAGCCCACAGGCCTGGGCATTCATGTCATCATAAAGTAGGGTGGAGAAACTGTTAAAGGACACAATATGTGGACTGCAGCCCAACGTTGTGGGGTAATCAAGGCAATCTACAAACTTGGTCCACATCAAGGGACTGAAACATTAAATGTCAAGGATTTGTGGTAACATAACTGGGTGTGGAGGCTTCCTTCAAAGTCATTATACTTTGACTAACATTTCAATTAACAATGTTAACACTTCACATTAGCTTAATACAAAAATACTGAAGTAAAATTACCAATTTAAACAATCTGCATTCACTAAAAGAAGATTAACCACTAAATAAAAGTATCTGGATATAGATGAGTTTCTTTTGTGCTTCCAGTGTTAACTATTGGCCATACCGGTATGGTATTGGTCCAGAATTTCACAATCAAAACCCTGTATTTTCCTACTTCCCACAATCCAGATAGACTAGTTTTGAACCCTGAACTTTCTCTCTTTGCCCAAACCTCATCTCAAGTGGAACTCTGACATTGTGCAAATGCCCATCTCAAATGTAATTTATTAAGAGCCATTCTATACATTGGACTATAAACATTACTCATTCTGACAAGTGTTTAGACATGAATTTCACAGTCCAAAAGCCCACTGGTTTTGCAGAGTCGGTTCACACCTGGCAACACGATGACTAACAAAACTGATCATAACCAATCACAGCACTTAGCTTGTATACACAACAGCAAGTTGTTGGAGCTATTAATCTCTTTACAGGCTATTTAAAGATTAATTTTGTTAAAACCAGTAGCATGAAAAAGAGCAGTCCCTCACACTGTCATTATGTGGTCACCTTCTTTAAAGTACTGCAGCTGCAGGATCCTGTTTCCAGTGTCTGTCTGGCAGTAGCTTGGTTACACTGTCATTTAAACTGAAGAGGCATGTGACAAACACTCTCCACACTGATTTCTGTAGTAAAACTGACTGAACGATCTAAATAGTCGTCAGATTATAAAGTGCAACATTTGATCATATGCAGCTCCACAGTGGTAAATAGCTACGGTCAATAAAACCTTGTCTTGCATTATTAATAAGTTTAGCCGTAAGGTATTCTTGAACATGTTGCTAAAAGACTGAAGCTTTTAGAGACGTCATGTTTTTCATAGTTCAATTAAGTTTTTTCACCTGGAGTGTCTTTATCGATTCTTCCATTTCACAATCATAACAACAGGAAGGAGTGAGAGAAGCTCTTCAGGAGATGTTTATACGAAACCGTGGCAGACTTTAAAGGGTTGGTTAGGTCACACAGCAAAAATTATTTTTTCTCACTTAGCTCCAAATAACAATGCAAATAAGTGTAAGTTTCAGCGTTTTGAGATATCCATCTCAATGGAATTTTGTTTATTGCATTTTTTTTTATTTGTCTTTAAAGAATTCTAGCAGCTACATTTTTAACTCTGGTTTGGCCACATTTCTACTCATAAAGAAGTTTATGATGTTGACAATTTAATAGATGCTAAATTTACTCAAGTACTGCATGTAAGTAGCTTCTAGAGTCAGCGTAATATGAAACTGTCATTTATACTATGTTGCTATTTGTGGAGGAGTTTTAGAATTCCTGTTTCAGATCCATGGCGTTCTGGCTGGACTGCAAACTGGTAGAAGACTGATTCCATCTTATTGCTGTTTTATTGCCATCTTGCCACAATAAAGTCACTTTGAAGACTGCAACTTATTAAATTTCTGTTTACGTGTAAGGACTCTGGTTCCGGGATACTGAACAAGCTGAAGTCATCCTACTAACAAATGTATAATCCAGCAAACAGAGTGTTAGAATAGTCTAATGTGCTTGATACGAATGCACGGACAACTTTCTCAGAGTCAGTTTGAGATAAGAAACTTCTGACTTTTGATCTATATTTTTAAAGTGATAGAAAGCAGTTCTAGTGACTGTCAAAACTAAGACCATTCACCAAAACAGATTCCTGACTTGCTCGCTGTATTTCAGAGCAAGGGATGATAAATATGAACACATTTTCTGTCTGACTTTTTTGGACCTCCAGCAAATATTACCGTCTGGTCTGTGTTCAGTTCTAAAAAGTTTCGAGACATCCAACAATTAATGTCATCAGTTCAGCTCATTAATTTGTGAAGAGAGGTTAGATCATCAAAGTAAACCATGTACAACTGTGTATCATCTGTGTAAGTATGATAGAATATATTAGGATTCTTTATGAAAGCACCAACTGGGAGTATGTAAAAGTTAAAGAGTTATCGACCAAGAACAGACCCCTGATGGACCTGCATGTGTGTGTGCAGAAACACAATGACATCATTCCCCGCAAACAACAAACTGAATGTGTGTAAAACCAGCAGCACATCCCTAATTTTATAATATGAATTTCAGGGATGAATTTCACTGCTGTCCTAAAAGAAAAAGTTTGGCCTAAACAAATGTATTTACAAGTAAATTCAACTCAGCTGATAACAAGTAATTTGATGATCATTTGAAAACATGTAATTTGATGTAACTAATTTCTTAATAAATTATTTTACATAAGCACTGAATTTTATGGTGTTTTGGGTTTGTTTTTTTTTCTAGACCCTGAGGGCCTCCATAGTTTAATGGGGTGGGGGGAGGGTTGAAAGGGCTTCTGTGAAGCCTACACTGTGTTAGGTAAAGGAAAAATACTGTCTTGGTACTGGATGAGTCAGCCATTGAATTGAACTGACCAGGCCATATCCTTGTCCCTTCCTGACAGGAAACTTGTCTGAATCCCAGATATCCAAAAACAGACATGTTTGGAACACACCCAGCCACAGGCATACAAGAAGTCCTGTCTCATTAAGGACATGGGGGGGAAAAAACCCGCCCGCACTGCGGGACTGGATTTCTCTTTTCTAAGGAGCTACTTTCAAGTCTTTAGACTTTAATGTAAAACGGAAGCGCCGGGAAAAGTGCTCACACAGTAGGAAGAACTGTGATTCATCTTGCAGTCGCACAAATCATCCATAACTCATCCTGTTGGGAGCTACAGTTCGACCTTAAAACGTTTTTAGTGGAGATTCAGTGGTGCTCTCTTACAGCGGTGATGTCCACTTTCCTGTAGGCAGATTGCTCTGTAGCATATTCAGACCCTATTTATATAACCGGGACGTAAAGTAACGGTAATCGGGATAACTTGTAGTTTGAGAGGCGCTCCGCCGAATATAACTGCGTTATTGTAGCTCCGCTGCGCGTTTGGACAGTGAAAATCCGTCTATCGCGTCGGTTCAACATCACTGACAGTGTTAACGGTAAATATTTACCTTCTCTGAGATGCGAGCTGGACTCGAAGATCTGAGTTGTCGGGTTTCAAGCGATGAAGTCTCCGATCATGATGTGCGTGGCCGCCTTTTCTCCTCTGCCTCTGACCGCCAACCTTCCTAGATCCTCTGCCAGAGCATGCAGGCATGTATACTGTGAGCCACAGGGGCGTGGACATCTCAGGAAACCCCAGCAGATGTTTGTAATGCATGGAAACTGCAGCTGGCTGCTAGTATTGATGACAATAGTACTAACATTAAGGCTTATTAAAAATGTATGCATTTATTTGACTTTCAATACAGCTGAAAAGTAAAATTCCTTTATTAAAACTCATCAGTATACTCTCAGAGTATCGGTCTCAAACAGTCAAGTTTTTTTTTCTTTACTCAACTGATTTGATCAGTCTTTTGTTGGATGTTTGTTACATTGCAGATCACAATTAAACAAAGTGTGTTTACAGCAACAACATTAAACTGTTCACGCAAGAGCAAATATGCCAAATTTAATTGATCAAAAATGAGATATGTTTTAACACGGGCCTTTCTAATGAATGCATGGTAAGTATGTAAGTAACATAATATAAGGACTGGCAGTAAAGTTTTTTTTTTTTAAACTCCATAAAGTATTAAATGAAAGGTGCTCAGTATGCAAAAAAAAAAAAAAAATCCTTAAAGATGCAAAAACTTTACTTTATGATTCTACTTTATTTCCATCTGAAATGTAAGTATAGCAACAAAACTGAGGCGACAGTACAAATACATCAAATCCATCCCCCCCAACTGATGAGAAAATGTTGAACGTTTAAATTAACCTTGTTGCACTAAAATCAAGCTGAACAGCAGCAGCAGTTTCATCATTTGCCTTGAGATTCACTTTAAAAGTGCAGTCTCATATTGATTCTTTTATTTTTTTTGTTTGAGAGGTTCTTTGTAGGACATCAGATCAGGAACCAAATTGCTATTCATGCCGTAGGCTAAAAGGGACGGTAGACTTAAAGTGAGAGGAGTTAAAACAGCTCTTTTCAGGCACAGGGTGAACTGAGGAACTCTGAGTCATGCAGCCGTGTAACAGCCCGCGGTTGCTTTACTCTGTTGCCCTTGAATAATTTAACAGTATTTTTATGCTAACTAATACGTGCAGGCCCATGCTCCTGACTGGTGCTTGCATATCCTTCCTCTCGTGTTAGCTTTCTGTTATCATCTCTTATGTTAGCGGGTCGGTTTTGACCCGTGAATTAAATCAGCTATAAAATATACTAAAAACAATAAGTTATCATCCAATTTGTTTCTCATCTCTTGGTTACCTTGTTAGGCTTCCTTATCCATGAAAATGTTGGTTTTAATACTTTTGGTGTGGGCCTCTGGGTCTTTTTTTGTCACTATACCCCTCGATTTCAATTAAAAAAAAATTGTAAAATTAACCTCAAGAGAATCATATTAATAAATAAAAGGTTTCTGTGTTACCTGAGTATTACTGAGGGGTATAGGACACATCTCTTAAATAAATCTGTTTTATTGATTTTTTTCATTTTAAGATTAATAACTAAAATGACATCGATGGTGTTACGGGTCAATTTCGACCCATAGACATTTACATCAAGAAAAGACAAAAAAAGTTTGTTTTTTTTCAGCAGTAGACCTTTAATATAAACTGAAAAAAAGAAAAAGTCCTCTCCTCCTTTGTTTTGGTTATAGCCGTGGGTAATTGTGGGCTTTTTTATCACTTCCCAATGATACAGCTTCACCTCAGTTTCCTTTGTGAAGTTCTTGTCCAAGGTCATATCTGGTAAAAAATAAAATAAAATATCACAGCTGATATTGTGATCCTGCAGTCCAGTGGTCATATGGAGGACCACACATTTTCATTGTTTCTTCTCAGGGGTGCCACTCGCAGCTTTGACTGTGAAAATCTGTACATTCCAGGCATAGTTGGTTTTTGCATCACAGGCTTCCCAGATTTTTCTGCCGTTTTTCCCTTGCTTACTGGGTATATATTGCCGGAAGGGGCATTTTCCTCAAAAAGTGGACAAGACATTCATCCACTGTCACTGGCCCTGGGATGAACATCAGTGGAAGAAGCTGCACCCATCTCTCCCAGACATCCCTGATGGGAGCAAGTTTGTCAGACCTCGGTCTGGTCTCTCTGTTGTCAAATCTGAGGACTCTTGAATCAAAATGATATCAAATGTGTGAAGTGACATCGTTGCCCAGAAAATGTTTCTGCCTGTCGATGCATCCCATAGACGATCAGTGGCCTCATTGCAGCATCTGTACACTCCAGCAAGAACAATGAAAGCATCCAGGTATTCCTCATCATGTCGCCATTGACTTTTTTTCCTTCAAGGTTTATCATAGTAATGATGATTCTTTCTAGTGACAATGGCATAAATATCAAAACATCTCTTGATGTCACTGACTTTGGTCAGAGCAAACCTTGTGATTCCAGGGGTCATTTTGATGACATTTGCAGCAGCTGCCCTGCCATGTACATCATGAGGTACTGAGCTCCAAAAGATCTTACCATTTTTGGACTTGAATCTTTCAGCAGGAGTAGCTTCAACACCAGCGACCTCCACCTCTGATCAGATGTGTCTGTGTCTTCTGGATGATAGTCCACATTGTCTTCCTCCTTAGAAACCTGCCCATCTGAATCGCTATGCTGCTCTGTGTCCTCTCCTTCATTTTCACCAAAAATATGATCCAGAACTTAGCTCACTGTGAATCTTCTTCTCATTTTTTGTATGCTGCAAATTGTAAATGTGCACTCTGGAAGTCAAATGGCCACTCAAATAGTGAATTCACCTCACATGCCCGTGTTTATTTTGTTTTGTTTTTGTGCAGGTATACTGCAAAAAACATGCAAAATAAGAATCCCCTAAAGCTCATATGATTAGGAGAGGCGCTTGCTGTAAGTGTTTTAGCTGACAGTGCACTTATGATTTCAGTTTTGGCTTTAATTATTGCTTTATACTCATAATATTATACCTGGGTCGAAACCGACCCTAACAACACAAAGGTCATAATTTCAACTAGGGCATTTTATAATTTAGTGAAAATATTTTTTTTTATTTAATTTTGTAGAAATAGAGGTTCCTGACAAAGTCAAAAAGCCTTGATACAATAAACAAATGTATGTGATTTTTTTATGCATTTGAAATTTAAAATGGGTCGGTGCCGACCCTAACACGAGAGGAGGGATATGCCCATCATCCTGCCTTCCTCACCTGTCTGCTCCTTATGAATTATACCTGCTGCCAGTTTCATTGGTCTGGTGCCTGGTAACATGCTGTTAATCAGGGCAGCTGTGATTTAAAATAAAAAGTCTGACCCATGCCTTTGTTGTTTACCGTTTTATTCCACTGCACTGCACCGCCTCCACCACCTCCCTACAAAACCCAAATAAAGTACTTAACTCTAACCCTTTTCATTCTGTTATTTAAAGTCACTCCTCCTCCCCTCCTCCCAGTGAGCTGAGGTCGTAACAAGAGGACTCCAAGAACAAAAACATGAATTTGAGGAAATGAGCACAACGGATCCCCATTATGTAAAAGCAGTGTAAAAATGAACCAGTTTGCCTTTGAAAAGCAATTAAGTAAAACACAGATTAGTGAAAGTATTTAAAAGTTCTGTAGCTTCCACCACTGAATTCCACTTTAGGAATTAGAGACTCTTTGTGCTATACTTCTGTTATCTTGCAGGAGAGCTTTTAAGTTGTTTTGAACACTGTTAGCTTTTGTGGCTGTTGCAGACATCAACTAACAAGTATTACAAATACTGCCTCTGTTTCCTGCTGCACAGACTGATAGTGCAGTTCGAGTGAGCTGTTACTATAATGTAAAATATTAGAGTGCCATTAAGACATCGCCTCGTACTTCCCACTGCCATCAATTTTAGTCCAGCAGCACTTCCACTGCATCTTGTAGAGAACTTAAAGAGCAGATGCTACCCGATACCATCTTCTTGAAGGCTAATCTATTCACTTAGTGAATCACTTTGCAGCTTCCAAACCAGTATACACCAGTAATATTTTAATTGTTTTGTATTTTCAAGCACATACTCTTCTCAGTTTAGGTCCAGTTAATGCAGTGTAAAACAATTGGCATGATCTATGAGATAGATCATTTATCACGAGGGAATACATGGCTCAGAATAGTTTTAATTTTCATTACTTGAGGTGTTTTGTGTAGTTTATATCAGTGAGAGTACTGTTTGCATATCCACATAACCAATATGACGCTTTTTCATCATCCACTGTGAAATGTTGGTTTCTCTAAAGTGCTTGGCCTTCTTCCAGTCCTTGTGTATTGACACTAATGCTTTAGGACCTCTATAGATCTTTTTTGACAGGAGCTTTTATGGTTGGAACTTTCTGTTCTTTATTTTATAAAATTACATCTGTGATGAAGTTTCTTTTCTCTCTTTCTCTGGGAACAAAGCTTGATATAGTGATGTTGTGATGGTGTCCTAACATTTGATTTGTTTTTCAGCTCTATGCAGTGTCCCCTTAGAAACATTCAGTGTAGCCATGATTTAAAGTCGAGAAAGCCCCTCTTTGGTTAGAATAACATTACGACTTTTATCACTTTGACTTATTTCTGGTGCCACCTTTCCCACTCTCCCACTGCTACTTAACAAGAATTGCTATGTTGGAAACTTGAAGCACAGCCATATTTGGGTGAACAAAGGCTGCAAGTTTATTTACCTGACGATTTGATCTAATCCACGTCCACATTTCATCTGAAAGCTGTTTCCATGGAAGCATACAGCTCAGACAACCTTACCCTTGTACAAAGGAGTTTGGTTGCTAAATAAAAAATATTGCAAATTTGGAATTTATTTAAATCTGGGAAAAAAAGTTACTACATTTTTAATGAGGTCATTTAGCATATTTAGTTCTACACAAACTTTTTGTATTTTGAAATTTGAATTGGCAGAATTTATTCAAAATGCAATGAAGGAATAAAAAAATGGAAATATATTTGCACATCTTTCTTTTGATAATTTGGTTATGTATTCCTGATTAAATGTAATCCATTTGAAGACAACTCAGTCTATGGGTTTATTAGGAAAGAAATAGTTGGAAATAAATCCATGAAAATCAGTGGGGTTGAGATTTAAAAGTGATGTAACACAAAGTTTACTGTAACTGTAAAAATCATATAAAGCAATAAAAATCTGATCCGAAGGCAACGTGCTGTTGAAAGTGCTTTCTTGGCAGGTTTCTCAGAAAGGCGGTCAGATATTTAATGTCTTCAAATATCCCTACGGACATATGATTGAAAATTCAATAGGGATAAGCCAGAGAAAAGCTCTGGCAAGGCATCCCATATTCCTCTGTGTTTTCCTACCTTGATTTAATATAAAATATAGAAAATAATGTTGTTTTTCCAAATAATAACAGCAGTAAATAAACACTCATTTACTAAAATTTACAGAATTAAAGTATTACAGCCCTCATTTCTTTATATTTTCCTAGGAAAATGTAAAATAGGTGCACAGGTTTAGTTGAACATCTGCAAACATACAAAGAAATACAGAATGTAAGGCAAAAACTGCATTTGTACAAATTTAATGAGCTTAAAAGTCTATATATGGTATGACCACGTTTATTCTTCATCATAGCCTGACCTCTTAGACAAGCTTTCCGGTAATTTCCTCAGGAATAGTTCTCCAGGCTTCTTGCAGGACATTCAGAGCTCTTGTTTCGATGTTAGCTACATTTTGTTCCACTTTCTGTCCAGATGATCATAGACTGCTTCAATAATGTGAGGTCCTGGATCCAGGGTGGCCAACCCATGCCTGATTGTCTTCAGTTGTATGGTTTTCTATCTATGTATGCTTTTAGTGCATTGGCAGCGTGTTTGGGACCATTTTCATAAGGAACAAATTAAACTACTGCCAATCAGATGCTTTCCAGATAGTACTGCATGGTCGATGCTCAAAATGCCAACAATTTTGACAAGATCCAGAAGACCACTGGCTGACATGTAGCCCCAAACTGCATTTATTGTCCAATTCACCCAGAAATGTTCGATAACCTTGTTTCCAAATACAACCCTGCATATCTTGTTACACATTGCCACGGTGTCAGTCTTGGCACAGACTCATAAACAATCCACCCAGGACTGTTTAATTGGATGTGGTGGCTGTTTTGTTAAACGTGACATTAACAGCATCAACTGGCTTATAGCTGCCGACTCATTTAATAATGAACTAATGGACAGAGTAAAAAAAGTGACCGCAAAGACTACTTAGGTGAAATCATTATTTGTTACCCCACACGTGACACAAACGTCACCTCACAGGCCTGTGTGGTAGTAAAGTGCTGCCTTCACGTCCGTTACGTAAACAAATAATTGAAGACGAAACGTGAACTTAGGAGTTTTAACGGTCCTCATGCTGTTAAGTGTTAAGTGACTTTCGTTGGATTTCTAAAAATTAAATAAAGTGTGTATTGCTTTTCCTCATGAGTCGAGCCATTTACTCATATCACTAAGTGTCGCTAAGAGTTAAAACTCGCAAATTTCCGGTAGCTTTAAACGCAGCAGCAGTGACGTCTCCTCCTCCTCCTGACCGCTGGACCTGTTTGTAAGTGTTAAGTAAGTTCTGATCGCAGAGCCAGTGCCTTAACGTCTACGACTGCATGGTATGTGATGTGTGAAGAAGGGCTGATAGCATTGGTTGTCAGCAGAGGGTTATATAGCAAGGCGAAGCTAACGGAGCAGCTAATCCCTAAATCAGCATTTTTGCTACCGTTAGCTTCAGCCAGCTGGTGCTGTGTATTCATCTGCAGCCCACGATAGCACATGACTCAGATGTTTCACTGAGAACATCCACGTTTATGTCAGCCAGCAGAGCTGCATAAACCGACTGAGGGAAAATCAGCAGGTGAAACCGGTTCATGGGTTTTCAGCGTCTCCCTACCGGATAATATCTCCCCGGTATTGCCCAGCAGTACCCGTGATGGGACAGTGGGCTGAAGTGAAGAACATCTGCGCCACCTACTGTTGCAGCTGTAGGCAGTTAGTTTTTTTTATTGCAATGTATTGACCATAGTGCAGAAAATATCAAAGCCCTAAGTTGAAAGTTTGAAAATGAACTTTAAGAAGAATGTAAAGATCCGAGATAACCACGCAGATGTCTTGCTAAACTTAATGTGTATGAAACAAATGCAAAAGAGCAAGTGTTTTTAAAATTGTCCTTTTATTAATTTTGTTATGAATGTATTGAATTGATTTGTTAAAGAATAATTCTCCTGTTACAAATTTACAAAGTATTACATTGAGTGCATTAATAGTTGTTACCACATTTGAAGATTGCCCGATCCAGTTACAGATAATTAATCTTATAATTAAATCTGTCTTGCCACATTTTTGGCTGCACTTCTTTGCATTGAAATCCTGAGGTTATTTTTTTCTTTTTAAAGTGATCTGATGAAAGTAAATTCACCAAAAGGCACAAAGCAAAAACAGCGTTTAACAGTTAATTTGCCAGACTACATTCTTCAGTTTGGGGTGTCGGTGATAACTGATGTCTTGTTTAAAAAATAAAAGAAGAAAAAAGCAGGACTTTGTCCTTTACTAGAACGATAAAACCACAGTTCATCCATGCGGAGGCATCTAACTCAGCACAAAGTCATAGTCACAGCAGCAAAGGTATTGCACAAAGCTACAGGTTATACTGGGAAAGCAGAAGTAAACTATCTCACTTTCTTTTAATTGCCTTTCTTTTTGTGCAGCATGAGCATTGCACGACAGGTCCTGAACTGCTCCAGGTTTACATGTCGATCAGCTCACGTAACCTGCAGAAAGACATTTACTACTTCACAGGTAACAGCACTTTAAAAAGATTTGAACTGAGCCACAGAGGGTATGTGATATGTGGTTGTTAATCGGCAGGATGCACTGATTGAACTGATTTGTTAGCGATGTTTGTAGATGTATAACTGGAGAAGCTACACAGCCACCGAGCAAAGTCCTGAAACGTTGATGTTTTCTCAAGATCGAGCTAGTTAACGATTATTTTACCACCACCCCAATTTCTTCTATGTTGGGTGACTGGAAATGATTAAGTAGTGGAACCTGTCATACTGTTTTGTATTTTGTTGCAGCACGTAATGATGTCACGGCACACACATGCCAAAAGAATTGAAGGACTGGACAAGAACGTCTGGTGAGTAAAGCATTTGTATGTCTTTGTAAGAGACGGCAGGAGTTCTGTTAACAGACCACTTTTGTACCACTTTCAAATATGAAAATATGCCCTTTGTTTGCCCGTTGGTCAGAAATATGTACTAATTTCTGTTGTTTCTAGTGAAGCTTTATTCCTGTGTTACTTTAGGGTGGCTTTCACGGCACTGGCAGCCGACCCATCTGTTGTTAACCTGGGCCAGGGCTTTCCAGACATTCCTCCACCTTCTTATGTCAAGGAAGCGCTAGCGAAGGCCGCATCAGTTGACAGGATGAACCAGTACACCAGAGGCTTTGTATGTCTTTGTGGATCACAATCTGCAGAGTTTCGTGTGTTAAAACTCCCATACCATCTTAATGAATACTGCATTATTATGGTTTTTCTGTTCTTTCACTTATGCTCTGTGTTTATTGAAAAGGGGCATCCATCATTGGTGAAGGCCCTCTCTCAGGTGTATGGGAAGGCCTATGGACGTCAGATTGATCCCTTAAAAGAAATTCTGGTCACGGTTGGTGGTTATGGTTCCTTATTTAGCGCCATCCAAGCTCTAGTGGAAGAAGGGGATGAGGTGAGGACTTCGCTCCCGTGCTTCATATTCACAAACGTTCATATTTACATCCATAAATGTTCTCCCAGCGCATTCACTGTGTAATTTCCCTTCTTCCAGGTCATCATTATTGAACCTTTCTTTGATTGTTATGTACCTATGGTTCGTATGGCCGGGGGCAAGCCTGTGTTGATACCGCTAAGACTTGTAAGTATGGCCATGTGTTTAGTTTGCATCCCCAAATACAACTTAAAACAACCTGCAAAAAAGAATATAACCTATTCTGTACAACATATAATTAAACTATTAACATGAGAAAAGAGAAAATTCACTGTTAGAAAGATGTGCTGTGCTGTAAAGAGTTCATCTGAATTCAGTGCATGGAGCACTGTCTACCTGCTGCTCCGGCCTGAGGATGTTAGCAGATGTCAGTACCTTTAACACAAATCAACATTTCAGAAGTCTGGAAAGAAGACGATCACAAGCGCTGACTGGTTTCTGGACCCAGATGAGCTCGCAGGTAAATTCAACTCTAAGACAAAGGCCATCATCATCAACACTCCCAACAATCCCATTGGAAAGGTAAGCACACAGCTAAGTTATCTGTCACTGTGTTTGAAAAAGCCACTGAGACGATGACCGTTGCTCTGACCAGTTCGTTCCTGTCTTCTTCCTGCAGGTTTTCACCAAAGACGAGTTGCAGATGATCGCAGACCTCTGCATTAAACATGACACTCTGTGCTTCAGTGATGAGGTTTATGAGTGGCTCGTCTACAGGGGACACCAGCATGTCAAAATTGGTATGTGTATTGGTCAACAGGCATTTCTCCAGCTACAAACATGAAATGTAGTTAGGAGCGACGGCCATGTCCAGCTCGAAGAACGTAATCAAGATTGTGCATCAAAATGACGTTTTTTCACAAACTGGCGCCTGCTCCTATGTGTTTTTAAATTATTAATTCTACCTTTATGACTGAACCAAATTGTTGAAGCACATAATTACTTTTTACTTTGTATTTGACATTTCAACATTGTTTTCTCTCTGCAGCAACTCTGCCTGGAATGTGGGATAGAACTGTTACTATTGGCAGTGCAGGAAAGACGTTTAGTGTGACTGGATGGAAGGTAAGTCGTGTTAAGCCATGTTATTATTTAACGATGACTTATTTAATCACTAATCTGACCTTGTTGTGACATTTGTATCTTCTAGCTTGGTTGGTCTATTGGACCTGAGCAGTTGATGAAGCATCTTCAGACAGTCATGCAGAATTCCCTGTACACCTGTCCCACACCTCTGCAGGCGAGTCCACCAAACATCCCAGTTATGCTGGCTCTTGATTGTACTTCAGTTCTAAAGTTGTTTTTCTTGTCAGGAGGCAGTGGCACAAGGTTTACTCCTAAACTATGAGCTGATGGATCAGCCTGAGTGTTATTTCACTTCACTGGCAGATGAACTTGAAGGAAAGAGGGACCGCCTGGCTGCCATTGTGGAGGAGGCTGGCATGACTCCCGTAATCCCAGAGGGAGGCTACTTCATGCTCGTGGATGTCACAGCTCTTAGTGAGTTACTGCAATTTTAAACTGACATCGCAAAACACTTAGTTATATGTGACTTGTGTTTCTTACAGTTTGGTATTGTGTTCTAACTTCAGCTGGGTCTAGTTAACAATTTTCTGTTTTCATATTTATACTGTGTGCTTTGGGGTGGCTGTAGCTCAGGAGGTAGAGCAGTTCTTCTGCTAACTGGAAGGATGGTGCTTCAATTCCTGGCTGCGCCAGTCTGTATGCCAAACATGTGAATTTTAGATATAAAGAACCTCTATAGGAAAAAGTGTCTGTATGAATAGGTGTGGATGGGTAAATGAGGCTAGTTGTATAAAGCACTTTGAGTATCCAGGCAGAGCAGAAAAGTGCCTTATAAGAACCAGTCCATTTACCATTTCCTTTAACTCAAAAAAGAAAGTAATCTCAACCAACGGTTGCTATTGATGTAACAAAGACAGTTACATCATTAACCCTAAAAAATATCTTCCCCCAAAGGAGTTTTTAATATGCAGTGAGCTCAGTGAGTGACTCAAACGAAACTTCACACAACGAATGTCATGTACACCGTTTGTTTTTTGGTGTCCCCAAGTGACCAGAAAATCTATTACTGCAAGTTTGATAAAGTATGCATATGCAGGGATCGACGGGTGCTTGAAACCCTTAAAAATGCTTGAATTTTAATGTTGTCTTTTCAAGGTTTGAAAAGTGCTTGAATTTCAGATGTGGTGCTTAAAAGTACTTGAAACTGTATTTCATTTACCACAAAAAAACTGACCGAATAGTTTTCTTATCAGTTAGAGAAATAAAATAAGTCACAAAGTCTAAAAGTAAAATTTCTCCGCCTGGGCTGCCTAGCACCTCTCCATGTCAGTCTGTTTCAATGTGTGACCCCGCCCCTCCCCCCGGACAGTCGGGGATGAGTGCGCTAACGTGCCTGGAGATTGCTGTTTAAATGAGTGTTTGATGGAAACGACAATGGCGGAGTTTGCGCTCTCGAGTCACATGATAGGTTAGTCCTAGTAAATAATTTTTGAGAATGTGTACATAACACATGCAAATTTTCAAAACTATTACTATTATTTTGCTAGCTATCAAACTTGCTGGAGAAATGATTGAAATGCACTGAGTGTGATGCAGTACGTCAGCGCTGTTATGGCAGTTAGTTATGGCATGGTGATTTATGGAATATGCTGTGAATTTAGCTAACATTACTTAGTAGTAACAGTAATGTGAGTTCACTCAAGTAAAAGGTTTAAACATTAGTCCGATACTTAATTAACCAACTTAAGGCTTAAGGAAATAATGTAATAAGAGGGACTGATCCATATGGGCACAAAGAATAGCCACTTTTTTTGTGCTACCAAATTTCCCTGGTGGTGCATTTTTCTATGTTTTAACAAACGGGAACAAAGGACATTTTTAAATAACATTTTTTGTTTTAATTTTTACATGGCCTTACTGAGGTGATGCTAAGTTAAACATGCATTCTTTTTTTGGTAATGTGCTGGAAAAGCTTGAAAATGGACATTGAAAGTGCTTAAAAAGTGCTTGAATTTGACCCTGTAAAATGCGTATGAACCCTGCATATGTAGACCGTCATGTGGATAACTTATGAATACTAGATCGAACAGATTCCCATGCCTGTGTGACAAAACCAGCCCAAACGCCATCCCATTAATTAGCCGGTAGGCATAGTTGGTAAGGCCAGACAGGTACAGTGGTTGGAGAGTATTACAACATGTTTTGTGTGTACTTGATCACCTGCAATCAGTTAAGTGAGATTTGAGTATAAATATATTATTCATTAAATGTAATTTTCATAAGAAATAGGCTGGAAAAACCCCCAAGCTGCAGCAACTAGGGCTGAACGATATATCGCATTTGCGATAATATCGCGACATGATCAAGTGCAATTTTCTAACCGCAAAGGCTGCGATTATACTCTGGACATGTCCAAATTCATGGGCTGCATCCTCCTGAGGCCGCATTTGTAGACCGGTTACGTCACAGCGACGCGCCGAAGGCTGTCCAAATTACTACCATATCCCAGAATTCATAGCGCGGCCCAGCCAAACTCCAGTTTCCAGCAATGGCGGCCGCTACTAAGTTTTAAAATTACTCATACTAATCTTTCTGGGTCACAAAATAAACTTTTAACATATTTTCAGGCGAGAAAGTAGTTGTGTAAACTAGGGCTGGGCCATATTATACCGTTCACGGTAATACCGGTATAATGTTAGGCAACGATAGGAAAATGAAATATTGCGATAGAATGGGAGTAAAACGCGCATGCGCAGTGCCTTTGTTTTCATACGCACATGGCCGATTGTTGAGTGAAACAGATGAACCAGAATTGGTTTGTAAAAATGGTGCAACTTCCGTGATGTGGAACTGGTTTGGTGTTTGTCCGTCAGATACACAACACAGGTCAAACAACACTGCAGCATCACTTAGAGTTAAAAACTGTCTAAATTCTTTCATCTTTAATAAAACGATCAGCATTGCTGCTTTACCAGGTGTAACTATAAAGTTTAACTTCCAGGCATCCATGAAAACAAAAGTTATTACATTTAACGGAGTTAGAAGTTAGCAGGAAGCTAGCGGAAGTTAGCTCGCTAGTTTCGCTAGTTACCTAAGCATGATATTGCATGTTCTGACTGAGAGATTTCTGAAAAAAAATCAAACGTACAGCTCTGCTATCACTTCCAACATAAATGAAGACAGGAAACTAAACAGCAGTGACGTTTGTAGGGTTACTGAAGTTGGGCTAGCTGGTATATAATGATGTGCTACGTGATCGCTAGCGACACAGCTATGTTAGCATAACATAAACAGTGAAGCTGGAGGACGAACACTAACACTTTTCCACTTATAAAAGTTAACGTGAAGGTTCTTCATGGTTAGAGACAAATGCAATCGCATGGCAGGATGCTGTAAACGGACCAAACTTCAGTCAGGAGAACAACTGAGATAATCCATCCACAATACCAGGTTAGTCATTAATATACTGCAACAACATGGGAATAGAGCAGCTGCCAGAGAATTCAACATTAATGAATCAATGGTACAGAAGTGGAGGAAGCAAGAAGAATGAGTTTAATAAAGTTTGATTTATCGGACTGCTTTGTTTCGCTTAATGTGCCTTATAATCCTGTGCACCTTATGGTCCGAAAAATACGTACTGCACACTGCAGTTTAATGTTGCAAAGCACCTCTTTTTAACTTCAGTGGATATTATACATGGTTATGCTCAGTATATGTCAGCCCATTTCTACTGGAAATGCCTTTTGGTTAAACTTTCAGCAAGGAATTTGCATTTGCACTGTTACATTTTTATAAAGCTTTAATGTACATAAAAACCAGCTTCTTGTTTAAGTGAAAATAAATGGAAGGTTGTCTTTTTGCGCTAGTAATGTTGTGGAGTTGTATTTTGTCTCGCATCAATTATATCGTCGGTTATATCGTTATCGCAAATTTTCAAATATATATCGTGATAAATATTTTTGGCCATATCGCCCTGCTCTAGTGTAAACATCAAATATCTGCTCGGTTTATCAAGATATCCCATATTTGCAAAAGTGCTTCGACGTTTTCAGAGGCGTCTGCTACCCACCAGCTCGACAGCTAGCCGGGAGCTCGAGGGTTACTGATGCGGCCGAGAACGGCACAACTCCCGGCACATCATTTTCAGATCACCGCGGAGTTTCGCTGCTCGGGTTAAACGTAATATATAAGTCACTTAGACAACCTAAAAATGTTATTGTTGGGCTTTTTTCAGTGTTTTGTTTGTTCGTGACTAAATCGGTTTGGCTGAGATTAAAGTTATTAGATTAGATAAAATAAAACTTTATTAATCCCCCGGGTGGGTTCCTCCTTGGTTTTCACACAGCTGACTAAACGTCAAACAGAAAACTTATTAAACAGAAGTATGAGACAGTCGAGAATTTACGCCAGTGTCTGGTTATATTTTAGATAGCAAGAAGCAGACGGCCGAGTTTATTAAACTCCACCGAGACAGCGGTGACGCTAATCAGAACTAGCCTTCTGATTCAGAAGGCTAGACCGTCCAATTTCACGCCTTTAAATTTTAAAGGCGTGTTTGTGTGTGTGTTTATACAATTGCTATTATGTTTGCACTTTATGTGTAATGTTACTGACTGCAGAGATCAGTAAGATGTGTGTATTTTTTATTTATTAGTTTTATTTATTTAATATTATTTTTTAATTGAATGACTGTCTAGTAGTTCACAGATGTCGAAAAACTGAGTGTGGTAAAGCCACATTGCTTGTCTTTGTTTAATAATACAGAAGACAAAGACCTTAAAAAATAATCGCATATCGCATCGCAATCGCAATATTGGGGCAAAAAATCGCAATTAGATTATTTTCCATAATCGTTCAGCCCTAGCAGCAACACCTCAAAAATAACCCAGTAAGGATCTGCTGACCTGACGACTGGTCAGTGAGACTGTTCCTTACCCTTAAAATGTATATCCCCCCTCTCTGTGTTCGTTATAGATCAGGACCTTTCACATATGGATGAGGATGAAGCCTATGACTACAAGTTTGTGAAGTGGATGATTAAAGAAAAGGTAAATATTTCTTCATTCTACTATATTGGAAGCAACATGTTTTTAAAATGTTGGGTTTTTTTGTTGTTTTTTTTAAATGGAAATATATATTTTACACAGAAACTAGCAGCCATTCCAGTTACAGCATTTGTTGGAGAAGAGTCTACGAAAGACTTTGAGAAATATATTCGCCTTTGCTTCATTAAGGTAAACACACAAAGTGTCAATAAACACAGTACCTCTAAAATTATCCAGTGAAGATGAATCTTGGCTGAGGTGCAGTTTTTATTTTTCCTCCGTTTCTCTTAACAGCAAGATAGTACTCTCGACGCAGCGCGGAGCATCTTGAAGAGCTGGACGAAGGTTTAACGGGAGGTGCTTCGGAAGACTTCTACACTAACTGGAAATTAGCCAAATGTATTAGAAGAGTTGAATATAGAGTACATAATTTGAACTGTACAGTGTATTAGGAGAAAGGAAACCCAAATATTGAATAGATGAAAAAACCTTAGTCAGTCATTCTGTTTTTGGCTGTTATTTGTAGAGGGTTAAATCGTGAAACACAACAGAACAGGAAGAAAGAATCTGCTGTAACTGTGCCTTTTCTGTGTCCTTTCCACTAAAGTCTTTCCACTAAAACTATGGGACTGGTTTGTTAAAACTTTATTGTTATCAAATGTTTTGTAAAATTTTAGTGCTAATCATTGGATTAACAGCAATCTGCTGGTACCAAACATCCATAAAGGTTTAAGACTCCTTTTAAAAAGTACAGTTATTAAATGTATTGACAAGGATGCTGAAGATGTAGCTCCCAGGCAGGAGGAAATGGGAACGATATCAAAGGAAGGAGATACATGAATATAGTGAATGAGGACGTGCAGAGGGGTTGATTTATTAGAAGTGGATGTTAGGGATGGAGTGAGCTGAAGGCCGATGATGCACTGTGGCGATCCCTAAAGGGAGCATCCCAAAGAAGCTTGAGAATTAATGTATTGACAAAATTTGGTGTTATTTTGTTTTCTGTTTCTCTGCTTAAATCATTTGATTTGTTCTCATTGGTGCAGTTTGTTTTGCAGTGCAGGCATGCTCACTGTGAAAAAGAACACATTAAGACATTACTAAAAAATAAATAAATAAAATACAGTTAAAAGCTTTATGGAATACATAGAATTCAGTTAACTAAAGTACAGTAAAACCACTCAGAGGGAAAACCAGTTAAATTTTTTGAACCCGTACCAACATCAGCTTTAATGATCCAGGAACAACACCAACACAGGGATACGTTCTTACCTTTTACTCCTAGTTTTGGATGTGAGATAACATTTGAGGACTGTTTTCAACTGTTGGATTAGAAATTCTTTTTGTAATGTATGGGAACAAGTGAATCTCTAAATAATCCTGGCCAAAAACAAAAGGTCTCATACAGCATTGTGATACCACTTGCCTTTGGCATCACAACCATTCAGGTGAGTTCATAACTATCTAGGAGCCAGAAAGAAAAAAGAAGTCCAATTAGGACTCCCTCTTAGTGAAGCTTTTAGTGAAGTCTTATAAGATTTTTTTTGCAGTCATTTTCTCATTTCAGCGTAATGGACTGAGATTTTAATTTTGTAAAAACGGACAGAAATGAGATTGCATGTCAAACTGCTATTCATGCCACGTGACTGTAATCGTGTTGCTAGCCGTGTAGCTGTGTTACGTGGCTGCTAAGCTACAACTTCAGCCCTCAATTGACAAAAGTTCAGTGTCAGCTTGAATACTTATAAAAATGTGACGTCCTGTGTCGTTTTAAAGCTGTTAATGCAGAGACCGTGTACGCAAACTTATATAAAATGCTTAAAAAAATTTCCGGGATCCCCATGAATGCAACATTTATTGCCATGCTCCTCAGCACCAAAACGAATTGCACTCAAATGCACTTGGGGAAAACACCTGCTCAGCCACCACCTTTATCCTACTCTATAATCCGCTTTCAACATTTTTACTCACCCCTCTTTTCTTTCTCTACTTATTTCTCAACAACCAGTCCTTTCTCATCTCTGCTTCCTGCCTTTATTACATCCTCTTAGCTAACACCAACAACAATCCCATTCCCTCATATTCTAGTTCTTCTACATTTTTTTTGTCTACCCTTACATCATATCTTTGGCTCTAGTAGTGTCACCTTCTGCTATGACATGGAACTACATCAACTTGACAGCAAATACTTCCTGGTCATTGCAACCCCAACAGGTTCACTTTTTTCCTTTCATTTACAACTGCTTTTAATTCCATTTTTCATTCTTTAGCAGTATTCAAGTATTCTTATGACTCTCTTCTTCTGGGTAGCGACGTGGAAGTCCTGCCATTTCCCCCTGGGGATCTTCTGCTCCACTCCATCCACGTGTAAGCTTGTCTGAATCTGTTCCTTTCCTGGAAAAAAGACAGAAAGAAAAACACCCCCTAGCCTAACCTGGATTATTAATATTATCTAGCAATTCTTAGCCTGCTATTTTCTGCTTTTTATCTTAAAAAAAAAATAAAATAAATATCAGCCTGACTCTAACTCCACATATGATATGTATGTAGGTATGTATGTTTTCAGTGGTTTCATTTATACTGACACCTCTATTTTATGTATTTAAGTTTCACCAGTTGTTACTTTAGTACCCTTGCTGTGTATGATGCACTCTTGAGTATGTTTGGTGACTCATAATGTGTAACAGTAATCTTCTGCACATGTATTGGGCTTGAGCTTCCTTATGCAGGTAATCTGGAGATGCCATTATAGCACACGTTTTTGAACAGGCTACCCATATACTGAAATGCTACAGGGTTTGAGTCCGTACCAGATCACTCCCCCCTGCTTTCTCCCTCCTGCCCTGTCTACTCTCTACTGTCCCTGTCCATAGCTATAAACGTACAGTTAAACAAAAAGGGGAAACTAATTATTAGAATTACCATTCAGATATTTTAACTTCTCAAAGGTGTAGTAATCATGACTTTCATGAAACAATTCCACGAAAAGATATAAGCATGCAATCATGTTAGTGATACAGCAAGAAATGTCACAGCTTAATTGTTTAAATAATAAAACAAGTGCTGTACATACATTGTTGATACAGCAAAAGTAGTTAAAAATGTGAAATATCTAAAGGCTGCTTGCAACATGGAAACTGTTACCAAAAATGCAATTCCTAGATAATGATGTAGTAATTTTGTATTAAAAGTAGTGGATAAATAGTTAAATAGATATCTATAGTAATTAGAGTAGTTAAGAAAATAATCAAGCTCAAATTTTTTTATATATAATTAATAGTTAAATGACATGAATTTGATCATAGTTTAATCTATATATTTATTTATAACATTACAAGAAAATGAAGCACTGCTGTGAACCACTTGGGGGAGACAAAGTACATCAGACTGAAAGAAAAATCCACTTTTAATGTGATATTTAGTGTTTTGGATTCCCCTGTAACATGAGTGATGCAAGGGAAAAAATGGCTCAGTTAAAGAAATAAACCTGTCTTTGATTTTAAATTGATTGTTTTTAAAAACGACTTCTGCTTTTACAGGATGGAAATAACAGAGAGTTCAAAATGATTCATGATCTTTGAAGAGTGTTGGTATTTTTACTTATGTACTCTGGGATTTCCTGCTATAGTGTGAGGTTTTTGAGTGGGAGATGTTGCGTGTAAGCATGATTGGTCTGCATATAGTCATACTAATGAGTCTTTTTTAAGGGTCTTACTTAACAGAATGTTATAAGACTGGTCATTTATTTAACTAAAAGTATTTTGTATTTGTTGTTGAGTAAATGAAACCCTACTTCAAAAGTGTTTTTAATCACAGTTCTGGGCTTTTTTCTTTGGTAGAATGTGAGCTGTTCTGTAGCGAACAGGCAAAACCTTGAATGTTATAATGTGAACCATCTTGTAAGAAGTCAAAATGCAAGTAAATTACTGAGTTTACCTAAATTATTGAATCTAACTGTCTAATAATCACACAACAATGAATTTCATCATTGTGGATACTAAACATTTGATGTACTCCAAATATTAGCTGCATAACCAATACACCCGGTGAGGAGGCTGCGGTATCTTTCCTTTAAATATTTGGAGTAGCATGATGGTACCTGGACAAATGATGGCATTCCATGCTTAAAACATGTCTCTGTGTGCTCTGCAAATTGTGCACCATAAATACTGAACTTAAAGCCATTTCCAGCTGTCGTAGCCAACAGGGCTGTGCCTGCATTTAATGTCGTGGAGGAATCATTATCTGATGAAATGCTTTTAATTGTAGCCTCAGAGTTAATAGTTAACGTTCCAAGCTACTTGGCATGAAATTGTGCTGTTGGTAGGGATGAAGGTGCTCTGTTCTGCTAGGCAAACAAGAGGGCTGTGATGAGCCTCCCCCCCTTCGACCTCTCGATTAACATCAACACACCGTGACTGTGTGAACCTTTCAGTGTATGTAGCTGATGATGTTATGGAAACTAGCAGCCAGTTTTTTACATAATCACACACAAAAAAATTACACCTGCCTCTTGAACAAAAGATCCCTTTCCTGTGCTTATACCCTCCTGTCACTGAGGCCTGACTCAGTGTCCACAGCCTCATGGTCATAAAATGTCAGCAGTAATTTGATCCCTGGGTCTGTGCTGCTTTACCCATGAAGAAATCATGAGGTTGTCCCTAATAACCTGCTGTGATTTGACTACAGTGAATAAAAGCTAAAAGGATTTAATGTGTTTGAAACTTGGCAACAGATGGCACATGTTTATCAGTAATATTAATTACTTAGACCACATGACTTTTCAAGTGATTTCGGGACAGTTTTTGCTAAAGTAAAGCAGGCACTACCAGCATGTTGATCATTTACTGTACAATGTGTATGTGTTGATCTATTAAATTCAGTTCTGTGTTTAGTTTGCTATGTAGCTATGTAACAGTATTTTTTGTATGTTTGTGTTACCTAAGACAAACCTAAGGCGATCCTTTGGTTCCTCTGTCACAGAAACTAGTACAAATGTACATTAGCATCGTAACACCAGTGTGTGAGGTGTAGTAAGATCAGTGCAAATAAATTAGATGGGTAACATCAGTATTCACTGCTCCACCAAATTTCTATTCTTGAATGAATTTATTAGTTACATTTTAACCAGGAATATCATCAGGTCTATAATAAAAATAAATATGAAATGGCCTGAAATAACATGAATGCACAGGCTTCTATTAAGTCAGGTAGCACAAACTCATTACCTTAACTGTATGTGCAACACTTAAGTGCATCAATATTCACCAAAGCAGGAGAAACATTGTATTGAAGTTATGTGAACATTGGCACTAATCTCAAAATAAATCTGGTTGTTAAAAATAGTAACCATACAACTCTACCAGATCTCTTATCATGGCAAAGTCTACAGCTTTGTGTAGACCGTCACCCCCTTCGTATACTATGAAGGTACGGAAAGAGGACTGTTAATGTAAATATGTTTTATTTTTTAAAAAGAGAGAGTTGAACGTGTTTTAAAATTCTTTCAAGACTTTACAATTTTAAATAGACAGGAATATCTAATCTTACAAGACACACCTTTTGAACTTTTATGTGATTCCTGTATGATAAGATGCACTTTAATGAATAAATCAAATGATGAGCCTTTTGCACATTTCTTATAAGCTTCTGTAGGATGAAGTCCTTCCAGATCAGTTCAAAAATCAGGTTATTCTTTTGAAAGGACTTTTGATTAGCATTTAAAATAACCATGAAACGTTTATTTTTTTTTAAAAAAGAAACTAAAGAAAGCCACTGGGATTTAAAATTGCTTACTATTATTCTCTCATATCTCCTTACCATATACTCTTTATTTGACACTGGCTACCCTCTCACCAAGAGCTCAATGTCTTTAGATGTGAGCAGTCTTTTGAAACAGAGTATGGTAGGCACAAGTCACATGAGGTCATGTTGATTTTGTTCCATTTACTTCACTTTAAACTTCTGTTGGTTTCATACTGTGTGCCATATCAAGGAGAATTTTCAGTGCATAAGTATATGCAGTTATATCAATGTACTAAGCTTCACAGTGGTAATGCACTGTGAGAACTGGTGCTGGGAACGCAACAACTGCAGTTGAAAAACTGAATAGGATTATAATGCAGCCTGCTGTTGTCAGATATACTTAATGTGCAGTCACTAGATCCCTGTGGATTAGATGTCTGCTGGTATAATAACATCATAATTTATGTTAATTATGATTATTGTGTCAATAATCTAATGTCACAATCCCGTTATGGCGTAGGATTTGGGTTATTGCTGCCCTTAAAATGAGACCAGATGTTTGTGGTTTTCTGTGCTACCCCTAGGTGGCCATGTTGCTCATGTTCTGTAGTTTAAAGTTGCATTGCAATGATGAGGTCTGATTTAGCTGGCGCAGACGACGGTCTTCATGAGATAGGGGCTTGCATTTAAAATGTATGGCAAACACTTCATATGGATCAAATTAAGGGTCAAATTGTAAGTGCAGAGCAGAGATACTCTGGGTTTGAGTCTTTGGTTACAGGCTTTGGGTAAATCTCCAAAAATGCTGGATCCTACATATCCCATAATGCAACTCATAGGCATCTTTTTAGGTCCATTCCTCCCAGCCAGTTCATATCCTCCATCTCTACTTTGTGATACGTAAGGTTTTTTGTTTTTTTTAAGTTATTATAAATGCCTAGCCAAGGTAATCATACTGCCATCAATACGGCATCATGAAGACACACAAAAAAAGGTTCTTTTCACAAGCAGAAATGGGTGAATTTGAGTGAGTGTCCCTTTAATAATTCTTGCTGCAACAGTAGTTTGCCGAGTTCCAGGGAACAAAAGCTTTTATTTAGAGCAGCGTGCAGAAGTAATTTTCTACATAAATCCATCTCGCAGTAGAATTAAGCTTCCGACTGAAAGCAAAAAATGGCCCAAGAGATCACAGATGGATCAAAATAAAGCACCCATCATCCAAACAACAGTCATCAAAACATTTATATTGGACTAATTCTGCAGAATTTTCCCAGCATATGTCATATAGCCATTATGGCCGAGACATAAATATCTGTGAGAATTTAAAGGGTGTACCACTGCACCCTCCAAATGATGTCCGCTCTCACACAGGCCATATGGCAGTGTGTGCCCGGCTCTTAATGCCAGCCCCTGCTCTCTGCACATGGGCTAACAGCTTGGTGGACACATAATTAATTTGCTTAGGCGTCTGCCATTTATTTTCCAACCTAGATTTTGTTAATTGGACAGAGGAGGTTAAAATCAAATGAATGTTTCTGGGTATGTTAAGGCTACTAATTGCATGGAATTTACAAGATAACGCTTGCTTGTGGGAATACCGAGCCAGAGGGTTGAGGGTGGTGGTGGGGTGGCGGTATTGAGGAGGAATGCGGTGGAAACGTCATATGTTTTTACTAATGTGCTGAGCAGGGCTCCGACGGAAGTCCGCAGAGGACAAGAGATCAAAATTTGAATTATAATTTGGAAAACTGATGAAAGAAACTTAAGACAGGCATGGCCTACATGGGTTATATTATTGTAATGTGTATTTTTTTGTTGTTGTCCTGTGTTGTTTAAGCCTAACAGGACCTGACATAGCCTCCTCCCGCCTTTTTGTGTGTTGCGTCATTTTGCCCATGCTGCTTTTTTTAAATTCACTAAGCAATAACTGTCTGTGCAAGCAAAGTTGAATCAGACTTGGAATATGAATTTAATCAAGTTAATTGACTAGTAAATGCAAATGTTATTAGGAGGCGAATGTGCAGCATAAATCTCGGCGACGCCTGTTTTTTGTATTTTGTAAACATCAAAAGATGATGATGAAAGTTGTTATCTAAATGATCAGAGAGATAGAAAATGTGTATAAAGAGAAACCGTTAATTAGAAATCTTGAATATAAAATAGGTCTCTCATTGTGTTATGCTCTCATTCAATACAGTTCCTCCATACTGAATAATTAATACTGGCAGTATACTCGGATAGCAAATAATTAGCTGAGAAAGATTAGAAACATTTAGGAATGTCTCATTAAATGATATCAGGCGCAATGTATCAGCTGCTTTTTCATTTACTGCAACTTTTTAAAGTCAACATATCTTCTGCCTCAAAAGACGGGGTTTTTGAGGGTGGGTGTGGGCGCTGAATTGTGAGTTTTTAAGTGCTGAGGCATGGAGACTGTGCCGTACGGGTTAATGACGATACAAAAGCTTGAATTCATTCAGACTTTGGGGGATGATCCAGTTAGTCAGTGCCTGCAGCAGCTGTGTGGAAGGGGTGTTCGTATGGTGCCCCTGGAGCCGAGCGAAACAGGGCACGTTGTCCACGGTGGCAGTCCCTGCTGTTGTTAATCACCCAGCTACCCCCCCCACCCCGCCTCCTCTGATTCTTTCTCCCTCTCTTTCTCCTGCACTGATTTTCAAGCGCAGATTAATCAGAGCATGGGGGCCTTGATGAAATTTTGCTGTTATTGTTCCCAATTTTAGCAACATCTTTTATTGTCTTCATCATTCATTTACAGAGGAAAGGGGGGGGGGGATGCTGTGTCAATTATGCAAATGATGTTGCACACTTTTGCAGATTGCTTCATTCGGTTGCCGTTGTTTGTTAGATTTTAATTATTAAATATTATTATGCTCATGTTTCCTTCAATTTTCTGAAGCTTTGTTTCAGTTTGATCCCTCCTCCAGCTGCTCATCCCTCTGCTCTGAGCCAGAATCAAAGGAGCCTGGCACGCCAAAGCCAAACAAACTCTCTTCCATTTAATGATTTTGAAGTTAGTACCTCGCTCTCATCTGTGTGCTCAAAAGTATGATTGGAAAAAGGCAGACCACATCCAGTTTAATGACCAGGAATTGAATTCAAGTTTATTCAGAATTGACATTCAATTATGTAGCACCTAATGATATTTTAATCTCTTTTCTTTAATTCCCAGGAATTGGCTTTTCAAAGGCTTTGTCTGGCAGCAACACAGACGGCCTGAATAAAGAATACAGATTGGTATTAGATCCCAATGATGATAGGGAAATTAAAGCTTTTATAGTTCACACACTCGGAGAAAAGGAAGTGTTCCCTTATTAGACATTTCAACCTGCTTTTCTCGAAGGCATCGCCGCCATCTTTCCTCTGTAGTGATAAGGTGGAAATTTAAATATTGCAATAGATTCAAGAAAGCATTAATCAATTTCTGCTTGGTCTCATTTGAGACTACATGATTATTTTAGATGGTAGATGGGCTGATTGTGATTCAATCAGACTGATTGATCCCTACAAGTTCTATCATTTGTCATATTAAGTCATAGCTTAAAATATATTTTGGTATGTTCCAGAGCAGAATTTGGTCAAAAAATAAAAACATATCTTGTAGAAACTGATGGATACAAGACTAAGGGTCTGCATGGATAGTTTGGTCTGACCAACTGACCATGTGACTGAGTGACCAACACCTCTGCCTTCTACAGTGTAAGGAGTTAGATGGTTGATACACAGATATCTGTCTAATACAGCCTGAAAAGTTTCGCCTTAGTTGTTAGCAGACTGTGAGAGAAGTAAGGCACTTGCAGAGTTCTGAGTGGAAATCAATCAGAAAGATCAGTAACTCGAGGTCTGCTCGCAAAAAACAATCAGTAGCTGAACCAGGAAATGGATTGCATTAGTTAATGTTACCAGACCTAGCATTCACAGGTGGAGATACTCATTCTGTTTCCCAAAAGCAAACATGCTTCTCCACATGTTGACCTGTCTTTGGACGAGATGCTGAACCCCAGACAAAGATGCAATCCTGTTTGTTTCCAGATGGATTTTATTAGCAAGTTTGAATTATCCCAAAACACCTCAGGTCAGCTTGTTGTGGTTACTCACAAGGGTGCATTTGTTGTGGTCTTTGAGAGCTAAGGGTAAACCATCTTGCAAAAATAGTCACCTGGCATCTTTCACGCTCAGTTTTAGTTAGTACAAAGTTGTTCTTACATTTCATTCAGTTGCATTAGAAAGGTTTAAAATTTTTAGTCTGCCTTCAGATGGGGCCCTTGCTCTTATTTTGAAACTTCAGTCACTAACTAGGTAGCCTTGGGCAGCACAGCAGTTAGCACTGCTGCCTCACTATAAGAAGTTCTCTTCCCCAAAATTTCTAATTTCATTTTGAATAATTAGAATACATGCATCAGTAAATTAAGTGGGTTTGTACGTTATCCAAGTTGCCAGACAGTCAACATACTAAACAGAATTTCACTGCATTTGTCAGCGCAACCTGGAAACACACAACCGGATTAAAGTCTGTGCAGTTAATCTGTGAGCAGACAGATCAGTTGGATACCAAATAAATGAGCTATTATAGGGATTTACTTGGAAAAACAAAAAGGCACATACTCCCTTATGTAAGCACAACACTCCTCAGCTTATTACATCTTTGTATGACCTTTTTACATAGTATTATAGTGCAAGATGGTGCAAACATGGTTAACCACAACAGTGGGCCACAAAGATACATTTGCTAACTTATGGGTTGTAGTGATTGTAAAAAAAACAAACAAATTGGGTGCACAGGGTGACTGGGTGGGGAGTCAGCCTAGTCCTGGCAGGCTGCTGGAATTATACACTGATGAAAGTGTGGCTTTCCTGGCAGCCCTTGATGCCATTCAGCCGCTTCCCCAGAGAAGATCTTTTTCACAAAAAAACTAAACAAAACTTCTATTCTTCATTCTTCTTTAGTAATGTGAGAACTACACCATCTCATATGAAGAACATTGCATTGGCCGATTTACTAAATGAAGATATTTTAGCTCCGTAACATGTTTCCTGCAGCTGGAATGTACTGCTAAATAACTTGTGTGCATGTTGCAGCTAAGTTAGAGAGTAGCAGTGAAAATTACACTTTTATTCTCCACTAAAACTAAAAAATCATTTCATTTTTAACAAATGTGGACCTACAATTTACTGTTTGGGTTCTGACTCTAGCTGAGAAGTCCTGAAGAATTCTTGCAGTTTGTGTGATCCACATGCCTTTTCTCACCGCAGGTTACTGGTAGAATTATATACCAGCTGCACCTTCGACTGCACCGACTTAAAGGGCAAGGACGGGATTATGAGTGCGCCCCATGAACAGTGTTATGAAGGAGATCGGCTGGTTCGCGGGGGGGTTGGAGGCTGGGTCTGGAAAAACATAAACCAAGGAGCACTTTCTCGCTGATTACTCATTGATGTTTTCCTGCCTTGTGGGATGCTTCTATTTCTGACAGTTGCTCCAGCAGTGGGTGTGTTCAGCAGCATGTCCGGCGCCACTCATCATGTTGGCCGTGGCTGTGGCTGGGAGGAACAGCTGTCTGTGTTAACGAGGCCATAGCCACGCAGACCAGTGAGGCGGTGGTGCTCGAGCACACCAGAGCACCACTTGGGCTTCAGAAGGCCCCGGGATACGTAAACAACGACTTAATGAGAATGCGTGCCATTACTGTAATTAACACAGCTCACGTCAAGCACTGTCAGCTTTCAAGAGTTTCAGGAAGGTCTTGCATTACATTGAAACGGCTGGCATGCAATGACTAGAGGCCCTTACTGCAACGTTCACAACCCATCCTGTACAGGATACAGTGGGGCAAAAAAGTATTTAGTCAGCCACCGATTGTGCAAGTTCCCCCACTTAAAATGATGACAGAGGTCAGTAATTTGCACCAGAGGTACACTTCAACTGTGAGAGACAGAATGTGAAAAAAAAATCCATGAATTCACATGGTAGGATTTGTAAAGAATTTATTCGTAAATCAGGGTGGAAAATAAGTATTTGGTCACCTCAAACAAGGAAAATCTCTGGCTCTCGCAGACCTGTAACGTCTTCTGTAAGAAGCTTTTCTGTCCCCCACTCGTTACCTGTATGAATGGCACCTGTTTGAACTCATCATCTGTATAAAAGACACCTGTCCACAGCCTCAAACAGTCAGACTCCAAACTCCGCCATGGCCAAGACCAAAGAGCTTTCGAAGGACACCAGGAAAAGTATTGTAGACCTGCACCAGACTGGGAAGAGTGAATCTACAATAGGCAAGCAGCTTGGTGTGAAAAAATCAACTGTGGGAGCAATCATCAGAAAATGGAAGACATACAAGACCACTGATAATCTCCCTCGATCTGGGGCTCCACGCAAGATCTCATCCCGTGGGGTCAAAATGATCATGAGAACGGTGAGCAAAGATCCCAGAACCACACGGGGGGACCTGGTGAATGACCTGCAGAGAGCTGGGACCAAAGTAACAAAGGTCACCATCAGTAACACACTACAACGGCAGGGAATCAAATCCCGCAGTGCCAGACGTGTTCCGCTGCTGAAGCCAGTGCATGTCCAGGCCCGTCTGAAGTTTGCCAGAGAGCACATGGATGATACAGCAGAGGATTGGGAGAATGTCATGTGGTCAGATGAAACCAAAGTAGAACTTTTTGGTATAAACTCAACTCGTCGTGTTTGGAGGAAGACGAATACTGAGTTGCATCCCAAGAACACCATACCTACTGTGAAGCATGGGGGTGGAAACATCATGCTATGGGGCTGTTTTTCTGCCAAGGGGACAGGACGACTGATCCGTGTTAAGGACAGAATGAATGGGGCCATGTATCGTGAGATTTTGAGCCAAAACCTCCTTCCATCAGTGAGAACTTTGAAGATGAAACGAGGCTGGGTCTTCCAACATGACAATGATCCAAAACACACCGCCCGGGCAACAAAGGAGTGGCTCCGTAAGAAGCATTTGAAAGTCCTGGAGTGGCCTAGCCAGTCTCCAGACCTCAACCCCATAGAAAATCTGTGGCGGGAGTTGAAAGTCCGTGTTGCTCGGCGACAGCCCCAAAACATCACTGCTCTCGAGAAGATCTGCATGGAGGAATGGGCCAAAATACCAGCTACTGTGTGTGCAAACCTGGTAAAGACCTATAGTAAACGTTTGACCTCTGTTATTGCCAACAAAGGTTATGTTACAAAGTATTGGGTTGTATTTTTGTTATTGACCAAATACTTATTTTCCACCCTGATTTAAGAATAAATTCTTTACAAATCCTACCATGTGGATTCATGGATTTTTTTTTCACATTCTGTCTCTCACAGTTGAAGTGTACCTCTGGTGCAAATTACTGACCTCTGTCATCATTTTAGGTGGGGGAATTTGCACAATCGGTGGCTGACTAAATACTTTTTTGCCCCACTGTATAAACACTCAGTAAAACGGTACATAAAAAGATTATGGTCCACCGTCTGTGATTTTTATGAACTACAATAACTTGTAATTCCATATTTATATTTTGTTTCTCCTTTTGAAAGAAATGCAAGTTTTTTTCATTATTTCAGTACCCCCCCCCCCCCCCCCCCCCTTTTTTTTTTTAAACTCATGACATGACGGAAGATGAATGAATGTTAATATGCTGATCCTTTCATCCACCATAAAGACATATTTCACAGGTTGTAGTTTGCATCTGCTAATTCAGAGAATTTAGAATCAGCAGAACAACACAAAGTGTCAGTGGACCAGTATCACCAGTGACAGCCCTAATTCCACTCTGCTTTTGCTGCACGTCACCTCTGTATTGCTTAGCCTCTTTCTCAGCTTAATAACCTTGTCTTGACTGAGGGCCAGACTTCTTGATATCATCTTGATGTTACCTCAGATAGCTGTTGTCTGGGTTTTTTTGGGTGGTGGTTGGTACAGTTTAGTGTTGCTTCTAAGACACATTAGTTAACTTAAAGGTTGTAACTTTAGTCTAAAAAAACAAATAAAGATCCCATTAGGCCTGATTTCCCTCTTTTGCATTAATCGTGACAGGTTTAGTTCAGGTCACATTAATTTCATAATTCATTTCAATAATAATTAATGTTCAAGAAACCCACTGAATTAAAAAGATGAGTGCCATTTTTTCTTTTTTTTTTCAAAGTGTGTGATGAATTGTGATTTCAAATATTAATTAAAATTGCTGTTATTTTGATTTTTGCCATGAGCAGGGCTCAAATACAACTAACTGTATCTAAATGGGTCTACATACTACAGTACCCATAAGCTGGGTGCTGTTGCTATGGAGAAGAAACCAGTTGGAGGCATGAGTTGTAACAGTAGCGATGTCAAAAGGTTTTGTCACTGCAGCTAGCAACACTGTAGCAGCTGAATTTATTCAACCTGATAGGATTTAAAAATTTTGCATACTCAAACTTTTGCATTTGTCATTTTTTAACAAACACTCAGATATTTTAACATCGCTACATAGGTTTCCAAAATGCATAAATACTTCAGATGTTTCTTCACAAACATGTTCATTACGTTTTTGGAGAGTCAGATACAGATGCTGCTGTTGAGCCATCGATTATGATGACCTCTGTCGCACTTATTTATGCAAACCCTCGGTTTATCGGGGATGACAAATATAAAACAATCACAATAGTGATGGCGGTTTGATGTGGAAATTAAAAACATACAGTATCTGTTTGTACGGTCTAATCGTCAGCGACTGTCTGTGTGCAGTCATTTGAACTAACTCTGGATGCGGCACAGTTGCTCGAAATGGTTTTTGCAGGGAAGCGGCATTATTAACAGTTAATCACAGAGTGAAGTTGTCAGCGGGGGTGGTTGCAGTTTTCATAATGGCCTAATTTCTAGCAATCGCAGACTAATTATCTGCATTTGCAATTGTTGTGATTTTCCTTTGTGACTATGCGGCAACTTTTAATGTAGATTTTATAGTCCAGGGATGAGTTGTTGGATTACGTCTCAGGAAAGCTCCATAGGGCATAACTGCCCCATAAAGCTGTGACATAATTGCAGGATAATTAAGAAGGTAAATTCTTAATAGGTGCCTGTTTCATAACGTGTTATAATCCGCTTTGTATCATCAGGAATTTTGTAGTAGGATGAATACAACTAAACATATAGTGTTTTTAATAAAAGATCCAGATAAGTTGACTAAAAAACAATAAAAATCCACATTAAAACAGCAACATACAGTAGTTGGTGCATGCTTTCTATATCTGAACAGACTTGCAGGAGCTCATTAGTGTGTTTCTTAATATATTCAACATTATGGGCCCTGTTACCTTGCGAATGCATAATTTAAATGTGGTATTAAGTTTTATTGGTCTGACTGTTTTGAATTACTTTCTGGTTTTAATTTCAGTTTTGTTGTGCTCTAATTAATCTGATTAAACTCTGTCAGTGGGTGTATGTTAATAGTTATGTCACAGGCTTGTGTATGCTAATAAGTTTTATGTGTCCACTAGTTTTCCTGAGGTTCACAGTATAATGGTGATCTAATGACAGTTTGTAATACTTTTCTGTGGGTAAACAAATCAACTGTCAGCTCTTTTTAAAGTACACTTCCATGATAAACTGTGCCTGTCTGACGGCGCAAGACAAGGGCAGAGAGGGTAAAGAGAAAGGAGAGGCAGGAGTAAATTATATCATAAATGAAAGGTGAGCAGCAATTACAGTAATTTGAAGTCAAATGCAGGAAGCTTATTGTATTTAGAGGCAGGGAGGAATCATCTTTATGAATCTCTATAATGGTTTCAGGTTACTGTATAGACAGAAGGTTGTTGGGGTCAACAGTTTTGACGGTGTTCCCCTGAAGGCCCTATTTTCTGTCAGAAAAGCGGATTATGTTGTGGAGGGTTTATACATTAACTGAATGAACTGTGACAGCCAGCAAATGTGTCTAAATCTGTGGTTATTTGTAGAGACTCTGAAGAATCCCTCTCCTTGTTTCACGTGACTTTTTCCATTTAAAGAATCTCAGAAACACTTATCAGACTCAAAACATGTACCTCAGATTAGAAATGCAGCGAATCAGGTGTCATGACTTGTCTTTTATCCTGTCTGCCTCAGCTCACCCCAGCTAGTTGTGGCAGGTGGCTGCCCCTCCATGACACTGGTTCGGCTGGTGGTTTCTTCCTGTGAAAAGGCAGTTTTTCCTTCCCTCTGTCACTAAGTGATTGGACGTCTAAGTGTTGGGGTTTTCTCTGTATTGTAGGGTCTGCGAATGCTGTTGTCATTTGGTGATCTATAAATAAAATTGAATTGAACTATTTTTTACAATAATTTACTGCAGATACTTTCCCTTCTTTGCTGGACTCTCTGAAATTGCCACTGACAAAGCATTTATTTTTCGTCAGTTTGATGAAGGTTATTGCTTGCCGCCTTTGAATTTGCATGATACAGTTGTCACAGACACACTATCCGAGAGACTTTAAAAGAGAGAATCAGAAATAGAAATGTAGTATGTAAAGTGTTTAGCCATCCACTATAACACGATTTAATTACTGAAATGGTTGTGTTTACATATGTGTTCATACTCCTACACATATTTCCAAGGTTGAGAATGAAACTTTCAACTTAATTTAATGAATTTTGAACCTAATTATAAAAAGTCTGTAAAACTGTAAAGAATTTGAAGGTGTGACTAACGGTTAAGACAGTATAATACATTTATTTGAAAATAGTTTTCATCAGTTAGATCTGATTCACAAGAAAAAGGTGCACAAATATCTTAAATGTATTTGTATTAATACTTATTTTATTTATTACATGCTTCATAAAAATGTACAAAACATCCTCATCTTGTGGTTTTGAGTGACTTGAAGATCTTGACTGTATTTATATTATACAATAAATAGGACTAAGGACTTGATGATATTTGCTTTTAAAATAACTTAAGAACATGCGTACCTGTTTCCCTCTATTTCAGTATGGTAGATATAACACTTATTATGACTCTCTATATAGGGTCATCACAAAGTCAATTAAGCTTCAGGGATATCAATCTGTCTAGTTAGGAAGCATTAACCATTGTGAATCTTTTACCTAGTTTGGTACAAATTAAAGTTGGATTGGAGAGGAAACAACCAGACAATCCCCAAAGAGGGTTTAGTAGATGGTGGCACGGACCATCCCTCTCTCTTTATATCTCCTGACTGATTTTCCTATAGTATTTCTGCATGAGATGGTACCTGCTGCCCATTCAGAGTGCAGAGGTTGTCCAGTTCCTCCAGGATGCTGTTACAAAGTATGCTGTGTCTCTCAGAGTGCAGATAAATAACGCCAGCTGGCTGACTGTTTTGAACCCCCTTAAATCCAGAAGCTCTCTCCATCGTATAAATACTTACCTCAGTCTTGTTTGTCCTCTCTTCTGTCACTCTCCCTCTTCATTTTCCTTGCTTTAACTATTAAAGCAGCTTGTTTTGTTTATAAAGGTTTTCATGGACGCAGCATGCCAGCTAGCTAAAGATACGAGTTGCTAGCGACCTCCAGTTTGCACTGTAGATTTAGGTTTGCGGTCGATTGTAAAGTGGTGGGATTGAGAATTACACCTCCAAGTTTGAGCCTATGGTTGTCAACTGGAGAAGGGTATAGTGGAAACTCAGCCACTTTTAGTATCTTGAAGTCTTGGTCACAAGTGAAGAGAGGGGGCAGCTCGAGATTGACAGGTGGATTGGTACAGTATCCATGTCGATCTGGACGTTGTATCTGTCTGTTGTGGTTAAAAAGGAAGCTGTGATTTACCGGTCAGTCTATGTCCCTCAGCTGTGGCCACAAGCTTTGGGTAGTGACTGAAAGAATTAGGTTGCAGATAAAAATGGTATAAATTAGCTTCCTTTGAGATGGGTGACGAGCTCAGTCATTCAGTAGACTTACTGCTTCTCCACATCAAAAGGAACCAACTAAGGTTGTTCAAGCATTTGACTAGGATGCCTTCAGACACCACCACCTATGTGAGGTGTTTCAGGCATGTCCTACTGCAAGGAGGCCCTGAGGCAGACCCAGGAATCATTTTGGTTGACTTCAGAATCACTCGGTGACCTGCTGAATGAGCTGGAAGAGGTGGCAAGAGTGAGGGATGTCTGGACTTTTCTGCTGTCCCCACGACCTGAATCTGCAGCAGTAGAGGATGGATAGGTGGATGTGTTTAACAAAAATGCTAAAATCTTAATTCCTCTTTAATGCCCATTAATATATGGTGGGTTTCAGCATGGCTGGCAGGATCGTGTTTTCTGCTGGCTCAACTGAAGATGTGCTCTGTGAACCTGAAATTGTCGAAGCCTATAAAACATCTGGTATTTGAAGGAAGAAGCCTGGAAATGTTTTAGATCGTGTGCCCTATTGAGCAGTTTTCCATCCAATGAGTGAGGCACCACCTTGTAATGTGGTATCATGTTCTCATTATCAGTTCATGGTAGAACCACAGAGCAAACGTACAGACTTGGAAATGTACACATTATGTACCCTTAAAAGGGTCAGCAAAAACCTGTAAAACTCACTGGCACCGTTTGGCAGGGGGAAAAGCAATGAATAGGGCACTGTGTGAGTATCAGTAATCCATGACTCTGCAGCATTCACTATCTTGCTTGTATATCCCAGTGTTGTTTTAATTAGTGTTTAATTATTGAGGCTTTCACAGTCAGTGTTTGCTTTAGGTTCTGAGCTGTGATTGAGCCACAGAGGGAGGCGGCCTCGATTTAGCAAGTTTTGGTCAGTAAGCGTTTGCTTAAATTTGCACTTGTCTTGTTGACTGCACATTTGTTTTAAAAAATGCTACATCAGATATAATCAGCTTTTAGCTCAGGGTTCAGATGCAGAAATGACCAGTGTTTCACTTTTTTTTTTTTTTTTAAGATGTGTTTGTTAACCAAGACTTGACTTGGTGAAAAATGTGTAGCTTCTGCTACAGTAGACTCGCCTATACTTTTTACGGCACCTTTTCCTTCGTGCTCCATCTCTCGTTTGCTTTATCTCTGCCTCTCTCTCCTCTAACCCTAACCCCCCCCATCACATTCTTTCCTTCGGAGAAAAGAAGGCTACGCATTAATGAGTCAATGCAGAGCTGTATTATGTTTAATTAGGTAGTTTATATAATGAGGTGTTCATTTCTAATGGAGGGACATGCTGTGAGCAGCACATCTGCAAGAATAACTCAGGCAATCAGCGGCATGAGGACCCATGGAACTGCAAATGAGACTTACTCAGAAATGAATTATGTCTCAGTGCCTTTCCCAAAGCCCATTAATTAAATCCACTGGCATCAAGGTCTTTTTCTTAATTTCATGTACCATTAGCATAATAAACACAATTTGAGTTAGCACAATGTGATCAGTTTAATGGATGCTATTTATTTTGCTTTATTATTTAAAGCTCTAGTAATGGGGGAAGAAACATAAATATATCTCAATGGCTCCCTCTATTAAAAAAAAAAAAAGAAAGGAAGGAAAAAACTCCCATCAGGGCCTGGCGTCGACACAGATGCTCGTTTCAGTGGCCCCCATACATTTGGAGAGCTGCTCCTGCCCTTCTGAGTGTGCAGAGTGGAAAGGTGGTGCATGGCTATAATTTTCGAGCAGTAGACTGCGGTTCGGTTTCACATTTATTAAAAATTGGCCTGTGGTCTTGCATGTCACAATCTCCTTCCTCATAGTGTTTAGCGTTCCGAGCTGTTCCAGCATTTCGGGGTATTTTTTCTCTGTTAAGTGAGCGGTGAATTAGGATTTGGAGGCATTTATACACTCGGGACATTTGAGGTGCAAGTGCAATCCGAAGCGGCAGGAATCCGTGCACCTTCATTAAAACAATACAAGGACTTAATGTATGGTAGCGAATTTGTTCTGACCTTAAAGCGAAACCCTAGAGGTGAGATATGATTAGCGTTATTGTTGAGGACAGGTACATCATTATCTCAATGTACCTCGACCATTGCCAAGTTCCACAGCCGTGCTCCATCCTCTGACTCGGGCACTGGCACAAGACATAATCTCTCCTCAGGAGCAGAAATGCACTTAATCATCTACTCAAGTTTCAGGGACTGCCCCCGAGTGCTCCCTGTCTAGTAGAACTACCACGACTGCTCGGCAGAAATCTGCAGCGGTGTTTTTAAGTTCCCAAATTAATTGCCTAATGGATTAGGAGGTATGAAGTGTCCTACTTTACCAAGATGGAGCAATAATTTAAATTGTGCCAGGTAAGGACAAGGAGAACTGTTTTCCCCCCCCCTTCTTTTGGATAGAATACATCTTTTATTGCCCCAAATTCTGTGAAGCCTCCTCCCCCACCCTCATTGGCATTCAGGAGTTCATTAGACAGTCTAGTGCCTTGAAAAGAGAATTACAACCAGTAGCTTCTTGTTACTTTTGTTACACACAAAACTACTCAGGCAGTCTGACATTGGCTCGTACGCTCTGTACGCTAAAGAATGGTGTCACGCACACACCAGATACAGCGAGGCTGCATGTTACCAAGACAACTTAGCGTGTAAAGATGCAAAGAAAGACTGGTATTTTAAAAGGAAAGGAAAGACTTTAAAATAGACGCTCATTTTGGACAATCAAAGTGACCAAAAGTCAGCCTGTTACTGTGGCATACCTCATCGTAATGGGCATTAAAGTGGAGTGATTGAAGGGGAATGGCTCCATGTGTCAAGTGTTGAGTGAAAAACACATGACACCAAAACCCATTAGTGTCCTCCAGAGAGACAATGCCCAGAACGCTCCCTCCTTCTCCTCTCCTCCTCCTCCTCCTCTCTTCAGACTCAGGGTGCTGTTTCTGACAAAAGACACTCTTTCTGCTGCAGATAAAAGGCCCCACGATTAGCCCAGGGGTTGAACTGTGCTCCATTCCAGTCTCACTTTTTTTCTTTCTTTCTTTCTTTCTTTTTTTAAGTAAAATGAGAACTTGAAATTATGTCAAAGTCTGGTGTAATGAAAGTGAGTGTTTTTCTATAATAGATCTCAGGAAATCATCCAATTATCTTTTTTGCTGAAAGAAATTTTTATTGGAAATGCTGATGCTCAGAGATGGTTATTCTTGATGTTTATTATATGAATTTAGATAGACACTTCTTTTAACAAAAAGTTCGACTTGGATTATCATACTGCTTATGGTGATCATTTGTCTGTCAGTCTATCAGACTGTATGTGGTTGTGTTAATTTTGTCTGGGGAAACTATGTCAAAAATATTCCTTGCCAGCCTTTTTTCCACAGTGACAACAAGCTATACTGAAACATGATTTGGGGTTTAGATTGTGACAGTTGGAGGAGATGAAAAAAATTATGTGCTTGTAGTTGTTAACTGAGCTTAAATCGTAAACTTTCTTGTTAAATAATGCAAATTAAAAAGCACCCGTGTGAAAATGCATTGGTTTCATGACTCTGTGGCGCTAACACTGTTAGCCTCGCAACAAGAGGAAGGTCCTGAATTAAATCAACCAACTGGCTGAAGCCCTTCAGTGTGGAGTTTGTTTTCCCCAAAGACATTAATGATTCAGGTTTATTACGTTGTTATATATTCTAGATTGGCCGTGGGTGTGAATCAGAGCATGAATGGTTGCCTGCACCTCAGTGTTAGAACTCCGATAGACTGGCAACCTGTCCACGATGTGCTAACAGCTGGGATAGGCTCCAGGAACCCCACGGCGCTGTATTGAATAAGTGAACGAAGATGGATGGGGATGGATTTATTTTTAATTAAATATATTTATTAAATTAGTATATTTACTAAATATACCTCCTCCACAGCTAAGGCCCAGCTAATTGTGAGGAGGTCAGATGGGAACTTTTTCCAAATTTGGTTGGCCAGCTTCAGTTTTTCTGTGAGCTCTTGTGTAACAATAATTATTCCAAATTATTCTGGCAGGAATTGAAATTTGATGAAAAGCGGTAATTAAGTGGTAATTTTAATTCATTACAAATCAGGTTCAAGCCCATTAAAAGAACTTTTGTTTATAGCAGCTGCACCATTTAACAAAAAGTCCAAATTGTGTTGCTACAACACAGGCAGTTGTGGGTAAAGACAAATGTTTGCAGTGCTTGTGGTCAAGTCAAGCCATAGAAACGTACAGATTTCTTTTCTTTTTTTTGTTTACAGTTTTCCTTTAAAAATGACTGATAAGCCTTTGACATGTGCTTAACACATTCGGCATTATTACTGGAAGCAACATGATCAAATTATGTATATAAAATATGTATTTAAGACACTCTGCTGAATATAGTTTAATTAACGCCATTTAAATGTTAGATTAAAACTAGCATTGTGATAGAATCTGTGTTTTCATCTGAAAACGCTCGAAGTTAAAACAGCTCTATTAGCAAATGTAAAGAAATAAACTTGGTGACGAAATCGGTCTCAGTAAAAGCAGATGTCCTGGTTTTGTTGACTCACTCTTCTCGGTTTGGCTGTAGCGCTCTTTGACACCCTTTGTTAAGAGTGTTTGACACAAGGAGGGACGTATTAGGATCAATAGTGGGGTTGTGTGCTTATGTTACCCTGAGAGTCCTGCTGGTCATTGAGTGGCGCCATGAGCTCATAGCTAATGACTGAAGATCGATGGCCAGAAACTTGACTGTGGTTTGTTTCAGTGTTATGTTTACCATACAGTGGCTGATGGCTGCACCACTGACACTCCTCACCCAAGGGAGAAAAAAGCAGGCTCTGGAAATGTATTTGCTAATAATGGTTTAGTTGCTCATTAGATTTTTCTGCCACATGACAAATCCCTGATTGCATCAGCTATACGGAAATCAAAGAAATTGTGCATGGGTCCAAAGAGTCTACTGCTCATCCACCCATTGTTCATTTTTTCGTGATTTAATTCAAATAGATAAACTTCCATATATTCTATATCCTGGGATGTTTAATATTTAAGTTGGTTTTTTTGGGGGGGTTGGATGATTGTGGCTTATAGGTCATACAATTAGAAATCCAGCATGAAATACATGTTCCTTATATGTAATCAGTGCTCTGTTGGTCCTTTATCATGAATTACTGCATAAATGCACCGTCGCATGAAGACTATCAGCTGGTGGCACTGGTTGCTTTGAAGGAGCCTCCAGCTTGTTTGTATTTTTGGGTGTCCCTCAAATTTCCTCCAGCAAAACTGACCTGACCCCCATAGAAGGAGGGAGCTACTTCAACAGTGTCTAACAAAGCATAGTGCTTTGCAAAATATGCAAGAAAACTGCTCCTGCTAAAGGTAAAAGCTTCAAACCACCTTGATTGGTGTGTTTTTGCCTCAACACTTGATCATCCAGGCTTCAAAGAATGACATGCTGACAGCTGGTGATGTGTAACCCAAATGTAATCAAAGGACTCTTGCTATTTGGTCTGAGTGTGAAGCTGCACTCACATCTGTTACTGACTTATGATTGAGAAGGCTTTAGCCATAGTTTTGTCCTTCAGAGGTCAAGACAGAACGATGCTTTTCCACAGATTTCCATAAGACGGGAACTCTTTTTTTTTTTTTTAACCACAGTTATCACCTTCTGGTGGCATTCAGGCACTTCTGTGTTGGCTTCATTTTTCCGACCCAAAAACGACGTCCAATTATGGCTGAATCTCAACAGCGCTCAGCTCCATTAAAGGCCACAGAGCTGTCGCATGTCCTTGTGTGACTTGTTGTACAATCTGTTTACATATCTGGAATATTCCGTATTTTATTTTGGGGGAAAGAGAGTGAGCTTCAGAGAAAACGATCTAAGAAATCTAATCCCAGTAACGTTTGTGCAATTTTTAATGGAGTGAATAAAAAAACTTTAAAAAAAATGATGTGAGTGCAGATTTTAACAAAATGTACTGTAGCTTGTTTTTAATTGCTCTCTTACAGTCAATGATGCCTGTCTCTAAAGAGAGATTGAAAATGACTCTCTGTGCCACCATCAGCCGCTGTGGTTTCAGGCTCAGAGCCCACATTCAGAAACAGGCTCATCTAGTCCATTTTTTCAAATATAGACTTATTATTACCTTCCCACAATAAATTGCTCTAGAGGGCTGGGGAAATGCTGCTCTCCGTTTCTGTAACAGTGGCATCTCAGATATCATTAGGGAAGTACTATGCAAGGGGACAGCAGATCAATGGATTCGGCCACAAGAAGCATTAGTACACTCTGTATATGATCAGTTTACTGAACAACAACACCGCCTGCCTCTGCAGCTCTTACTGGAAACAATTGATGCATTGTTGCAGTGAAATTAATCCCCTGAATTCATAAGCCCAATCAGATATTCAATTGGCACTACCCAAAATAATTGTGTGGATGCCTACAAATGAGAAGCATATTCAGCAGCAAGGCAGAGGCAAGACTCTGGTAAGTGTGCCCATTTAATATCACATGATGATTTTTACACATGTGACTCATATTTGATTTAATCTTACACTTATTTTTGTTTTATTTGTTACAATCGAGAGACACACTGATAATTCCAACACTATAAAATGTTACTTTTAAAAAATTGTTTTGGATGTAAGATCACGACTGTGTCAAATCATGATGTTTTCTTGAACAAATGTTGAATTCTTTACAACCCAAACATGATCAATATGTTGGTCGTCAACCATCTACAACTAAAATTCAGACCTAATATGAGCCAGTAAGTGTATACTCCTTACTTAAATGTCTTTAGAGACAACTTTGATTTAGATGTAGATTACTTTGTCTTGAATTTGAAAGTAATCCCACAGAAATGTGGATGTTTTAGGGTCTGGCACTTGAACTATTGTCCAAAAGTTTGGAACCTCTCTGACTGGATGCTTTATAAACTGGATGTCAGCATTGATAATGTGTTGGTGAATTTAATCATTTATATTCTAAGGTTTATTTTCTTTAGATAACTTCTAACATTTGCATGTAACTAATAGTCGTAATCAGTGTGATGCAATATTTAAAATGAAATGTTAGTCTTTTTATGTGCCATGGCCTTGTTATTATGTAATGAGATAAGATAAGATAAGATAATATAACCTTTATTAGTCCCACACGTGGGAAATTTGTTTTGTCACAGCAGGAAGTGGACAGTGCAAAAGTTATGAAGCAAAAATTAGAATATAATAAGAATAAATACAGTACACAACTGTACAGAATAGAATAAAATAAAATACTATATACAATAGAATAAAATAGAATAAAATATACAATAGGATAAAAATAGAATACAAATGCTGTATACAACTGAGTAAAAATACAACGATGCCAGAAAAGAGTATTGCACTTAGTGTTATTGCACATGTGTGGATGTGTGTGTTTGATCAGTTATATCAATATTTGATCAATATTCAAAGCCTCAAAAAGAGATCAAACTCATGTATATTGAATATTTTATTAATAATTAGCTTTTTTTAAGTAAAAAAACCTTACATTTTAGCACACAAATGAATCTTGACACTACTGACTTCTGATAGTTTTATCTGTGAAAAAACTCTGTTATAAAATGTATGTTTTGTTTTTAAACATTTTTGTCAAATTTTTAATCCTGTCGTCCTAACTTTTAAAAGTTCTGTCACAACTAACCCAGCAAGTTTCTCGACCTGCAGGCCGTTGTCGTTCCGCTGCTCTCCAGCTGGATGTCCTCCAGTAACACCATTGTATTCTGCAGCTGGTAATGCTAGGTCTTGTTCAGATCTGGATATCCGTTTCCAGCTGAAGAGCCACTCGGGTGGAGAACTGGTTCATGTGCCGCTATGCCGAGGCTGCAGAGCAGAACCAGGGCTATTGGAAGCTGATGTTCAAACTGTTGGATTGGAGTCCATCCACAAGATCAGGAATGCATTAGAGAAGCAGCTGATTGTTGAGACATTTATTGTTTTACAGCATATCTTAAACTATTGAATTCATTTAAGAAAGCCTGAGTAAAAAGCATCTTTTTACCCTTGGCCCATGAATGCCACGAATGTGGGTGCACTAGCACAGCTGCTCTTTTTTTTTTTATCATAGCACCTGTGCTAAATGCACAGTTGTGAAAAATATAAATTATAAACCCAATGAGCTCACAAGTCCTGTAATGTGGGTCACCCAGGCAATAGTGTTGTTTTGTTTGTTTTTTTCTTCTCGCATGCCCTCAAACTTGGAAGTCACATCTTCTGTTAGGGACAATAAATATTGTAGAGAGGCTGTATCAGTTAAGTGACATGGTCACAATGAGAGAAGCTTGCAGTCTGAATTAAAGATGTACTCTGTACAAATGCTGTGGCTGCATTAGATTAGCCACAACCTGTAATCTGTCACTTAGCTGCAGCATGCCTTGCTGTTTGAACTGATGTAAACTGCTGCTGTCTGTGCACAGAGCTGGGGAGTGTAATGGGGATTCATTGATCCACTGGTCTTTAGCTGATTGAGTTAGATAATTAAAAAGCCTCTTGTATCAGTTCCATTAAGGATTGTTTGTGTTGCTTTTTTCTTTGTGCTCTTGTTCTTGAACAGCAGAACTTCGAGCTCCAGAGAGCTGCTGGAAAACAAACTGTCTTTTCTGGCCCATTATTTGATGTATTATTTAGCCAGTTTGATAATGAGTTGACTGATTTTGGGAGCTAGTTGAAACACAAACCTACTGGCAGTTCTAACCCGGATTACATGGAGATATTTTTATGATTTGATATCTCCATGCACCAAGTGAAAAATGAAAAATTGGCGATACGAATCAGAATAGTAACCAGCCAGTATGATATGCTGGGATCACGCGTATCCCTCCAAATAGGATCTGGAGTGAGTGTGGTGTCCTGAAGCGTGCAGGCTGAGGTCTGCTTTGTACCTCCTCCAACAGGCCAACTGTCCTCTGCTGTCACTGGAAGCCGCGCCAGGCCTCCTCAGCAATGGCTATGATGTCTGCGGCAATGCTGAAAATAGCCATGCTGAGCTCATTAGCAGATTAGGTGTTGCAATGAATCTGTGTGGTTAGAGCTCCACGGCCTGATATTGTTCCTCCAGGACGGCTGTTACAGCTGATTGACGTGTTGGCACATCGGGACAGAGGGGTGGAGCCCATAGATTGTCCCTGTGGAGGATCGCTGAGTGAAGGGCAAAAAAGAAATCTTCATTATATCACATACAGTATGTTAATAAACAGTAATCATGCATGAAAAGGGAATACCTGTAGCTATTATAAAAGCAATTTTACCAATCATCAACAGAAGAACTGACCCTCTCAGAATCCAGCTTCATGTTTGGACAGTAAACTTATATGTAACTTTATAATATATTTACTCAAGGCATGCAACATTTTACCTTCATAATATAAAGGTATTCAGAGCTCCAAGCCCTTGAGGTACACAGGATTTAGTGGAAATGTGACACTTATCCATTATCCCTTAGCTTGCTGTATTTTATTCCAACATTTCCAAATGGCCATCTCAGATTACAGAAGATGGGCACATTCTCAGCGCTGAAAAACATATCAGAGCTCTGTTTTAAAAACTGCAGCCAAATCATTTTTATCCCATTACAAGTCTGTCTTAGTTTGAAGGTAAAATTTTGATTAAATAAACGAAATCAGTCTTCAGGGGTCAGGTGAGAACTTTAGAGCTGTCACACTGAATCTGGACTGTGGATGCCATCAGATTCATGGGATCTGTTGCTTCGCCTTATCTTGGCATTTACCAGTAAGTAGTTTTTTTTGTATATTGTAGCCTACTTACAGTGTAAAACCAGCTTGGCAGATTTACTTAATTACAGTTGTTTCAGCTATTTTCCCCTTTTATATCAAAGATACTGTGAGACATCCCAAGATGGCTGCAAATCAAATAAGCATGCCTCTTTAAAAACAACAACAACAAAGATCTAGTGTGTGCTTCCAAGTGACACTTCACACCACTTTGTTTAAAAGAGAATCACTGTGGGTTGCCAGTCACTGACTGCCCCCTTGTCTTTTGAATTTTACAGCTTGGTCTGTGCTGTGTTGGTTAATCTTCAAATTTCAAAATGAATATTTAACTTGATCTCACTACATCAGCTGGATGTGGCAAGAGAATATTTGATACTTTGCAGAATGCAACAAACTGCCAAGTGTCATAGGGGTCTGTGATCATGTTCTGTTTTTAATCAAATTGGCCAAATCAGAAAATTTGAGTGTGTCTTTGCCCCTCTTGACAGATGTGAAGTTTGTATGATATGCATGATTTAAAACTAGGGAATGGGAGAAGGGGGAGGAGGAGAGGGGCGACTGCATGTGTGAGTAGGAGGGTACAAATGTAAAGATATTTAGCAATGAGATTTTAGAATTGTTTCCTTAAAATAATACCAATCTCTTCTCACCTTGCAGTAAGTGACAGGTTATTCTGCTAATGACCTTCACGAAAAGGGCTAAAAAGCCTCTAATACTACAACATTCATCCAGGCCCACCTTTGCTCTACTAACCATAAGTTTCTGCTTTTGAGTCTAGGAGGAGCTTGGCTGTCACTGACTGGTCTCACACGTTCAAATAGTTGAGAAGACAAAAGACTTTTCCAAAAGGTTCAGAGTTTATGTCCAGATATCAGTCCGCAAATAAAAATTATTGCCAAAAATAAATATAAGATCTAAAGAACAAAGGAAGTATCAACAAAGGAAAAAAAAACACCAATTCAGGGAACTGAGGATAGAAATGTCACTGATACCCCCAAAAAGAAGTCTTTGCCAAGACATGGGCCAATACCTCTGTCCTCTCCATTTACTGCCTCCTCATCCTCAGCCCCTTAAACAGTATCATCTCAGTAGCAGAGATCAAATGAAATGGGCTTTTAGGAGTCTTGGTTCACAAAAAAGAAAATAGGCCTCATAAGATTCAAACCAGGTCACTAAAGGAGAATGCAGAAGATCCAGCCCATGCCATTGTGTCACACATTTCTTATTAAATGACGGATGACTATGGATCTGAAACAGTTTCATGTTGGCCTTAGTAAATGAGGTCAGTCTAAGACAGTAAAGATACTCTTTAATAAACCCAGCTGCAAGAAAGTAAAATTAAGCCTTCACCAATATGAATCAGGTTAATGATAAATGTAGGAAACCACAAGCTGCTTTCTCTGGTTAAAAAAAAAGTATAACAACTGAAAAACTTAAATAAATTCTGACATTTAAACATCAAATAATCTCGATGAAGAACAGAAGATGATTAGAAACTTTTTGGGTGCTTTTAAGGTGAAGAGGCTAACAGATATCTACAAGCACCAGAATAGGATTTGGTAGAAAGTGCTTGTTTTGAGACACATCTCTTGCATCAGTAAATACCAGAAAAATGCAGAATTTTACATTTTCTGGCCATCTTCTAACAGTTTGGTTTTAAAACAAAAGACTTTAAAGGACTCTTTTGGCATCTAATATTTGAATCGTTTTGTCCAGGACTTAATGAAAATGCAACCACTGTATTACTACGCCACAGACCTTTTCACACCAACCATTTTGACTTGTAGAAAGAAAAGGTGTAATGAATAACCTTAACAAAGCCTGAGTTCCATTAAGTGTACCATTAGCATACAAAATGAGGATCCTGGAAAGGACTGCAACCATTATTACTGGTATCAATTAGGGATGTCGTCAGTTTGGTGACTTTCAATACCAAAATTCGAAACATGTGACAATATTTGCTTATTTTCAGTCCTGTCCATCTGTAACCAATTACTGTATTTATGCCTAACAAGTGTTGTGTTTCTCTAACATCCCTGATTGAAGCTGAGAAAACTCTATCAGAAACTAGGCAAAAACAGAGGCGGCCTACCTTACCAACACTACCTGATATTAGCAAAGAAAATATCCTGTCAAGTCACCAGAGGTATCAAGTACTCTATCGAGTTTGAAATTCTAATATCATGACATCTCTAGTACCAGTTACACCTGTAGTTTTCCTTCTATTATAGGTCAAAACTCCCACTGTTGAAAAGGTCTGTTGTCACTGGAATATAGAGGGGAACCTATGGTGAAAACATAGATGAGGATTGATGAGGATCAACCGTAAGACATCGGCGAGCAAGCTCAAGTTCTCTGGATTGTATAATTTGATGCCTCTTTTTTGTTTTTCTGTTCTAGCTGTTAGACATTTGGACTTTTCAGAAACCAGGTAGGTTTAATTTAACTCTAAGAACCTCAAAAGGTTTTTTCAAACATGCTCCTCATCAGGTAATGTCTAAAACAGTTCAGAGCTACAGTGAAATCATCTTCAGTTACCAGCAACTTACCATCCACCAGGATTTAGCTACAATTAGCTTTTAGTGATGGTAAAATGTCACAGTACAAGTTGGTGTTATTTTTTCTTCTTCTTCTATTATTTTTTAGGATTTGTATTTTTTTTAATCGGTTAGTAACAACTATGTTACCTTTGCTCACATTTTTTTTAAACTCAGACTAACAATAAAAATCCAAAAACTAAACATAAAAAGATCCACAAAGACAAATTGCACTATTTTATTTGTGCTTTCTAGTTAGTACATAATTAGTCTTTTTTTTTGTCTTATTTGCTAATACAGATAAGAGATGAACATGATATTTGAATGGCCATTAAGCTATGTTAAAAACAAATAATAAATAATCCATTAATCGTTTTTTTGTCTAAAATATACATTTATGTCGTTTTTTTCAGCATCTGATGAAATGTCATTAGCTCATACTGCCAGAAGGTGGCGGTAATGCAGGAACTCAATATGATCAGTTGGTGTTTTAAATGATAAATGAAACGAGGTCCATTGCAAATTGCATTTAACATCAGGTTGGAGCGGGTGGTGATCTCCACAGATTCTTTATAGTTGAAATGATGGTCCCTAATACAGGCATGGTTTCTGTGTATAACTACACTCGAAGTAGGCTACTCTTATACAAAAGCGTTTTTGTGCAATCCTTGATGATTTAAGTGATAAAATGATTTCTTTAACTAAATTGATGGTCGTATTGTTAAAATATATGTGTCGGGTACATAAGTAACCCCCTTAACAGGTTTAGTGTTGGTTGTGTGAGGTGGCCAATGGCATGACCTTAACTCGGTACAAGGTAACATTTAATCACGTAGTGTCGGGAGGTGCTCCAAAAACCAAAAAGCTGCAAACCTTTAAATATTAATGCAAGTGAGCATGCAGGGCAAACATGATTGAGATTAATAGGAAACCAACAACCTGGCTTTACAGTTGGCACAACATAGAAGATATTCCTTGTTTAACCAGTTTATTTAGACCCACAGTCCAGTAGCCACTCTTTCAGCCCCATAGTTTTGAATGGTCTCTTTTTTTTAACCATTTCATGTCTTTTGTTGCTCATCCCTATTTCATTTTGAAATTTAATTAGCTTATCAAAATTCTTTCCTGCTTTGATTAACTTTGCTGACTAGGGTGTCCTTGGTATTTGATTCGCTAAGAGATTTCTATTAGTCTGGATTTGACAGGTGGATTTGATCGTGGATTCAGATTCAGTGTAATGGTGTCAAACTCCCTGCCCTAAAACTAACAGCTTTGCCTCTTTTGTAACCCTCCTCTGACCCATCATAGCAGGGTATCGATGCAGAGTTGCAGATTAAGGCTGACAATGTCACAACACATTTCTCTTTCAAAGGGCATTACTTGACCCCCTGTCGTCAAGGAGTGCAGAGGGGTTCCTCTGTGGCCTTTAGTAAAAAAATAAACATTTCCTCTATCTCTATATATCGCTTCACTTCTAATTTTACCTGCAAATGTAGGCACAAAGTGAAACACTACTGCCTCATAATAGTGTTCATTTCTGCTATATTATTTGTGTATTTCCCTAATGCAATATATGTCATTGTACCAAAGTTTTTGGCTATTGTATGAAGGATTAATGGAATTAATGGAAAGTGTCAAAATTGCTGCATTCATAGTCTTAGATCTAAAAAATGGAAAAGCTAGCTGTATGTGCAGGGTTACAGTTTTTTACTTTATTATATGATTCCAGTGTGTTAAGTCAAGGGTCAAGTCTGAGATGTCGTGTTTGTGTGTGTGTGTTTTAAATCTCTACATGTATGGGGGCCTTGAGGCTCAGGGTTTTGGTGTAAACTGATTTTATTGGGGTTTAGGTAAGGTGTCCTGCCCTGCATTGTCTTCTTTGGTCTTTTGTTCAGCGTCCTGCAGCAGTATGAATTCTTCTGCACCAGAGGGTTGAACATGTCTCTGAAGATATGATTGCTCATTCTTTTTGGTCAGGGTGGGGTTGACACATTCGTCCAGTGTAGCAAATTCTCCACCAGATTTGAGTTATCCTAAAGCATTTTATATTCTTTCTCCCCCTCACATACACCCTGCACTTACTGCCACAAACCATTATTGTGCCCATCATGCTCACAACTCCATACTTTTGTTCTTGGACTTTACTAGAGTAGCTTTACTTGATTCACAGTTGAAAATAATTTTATCTAATGCTGACCTTTGGTGCAGCCCATCAGTTGACGCACCAAAAAGGCTAAAATTACTGGACTCCAATCATCCATTCTTTTTTGTTTAATCAACTATACTTAAATATTTCTGCTTCACTTTTTAAATGGACTTTAAGACTTTTTTTCAGTGTAGTGTATGTAAATATTTCGCATGGCTTACTGAATGTTTTCTTAGCATGTTCATTACAACTGAAAACCTTTCTCTTTGTTAATTCCTTCGCTTGATTTATGTGCATTTAAACAATACATAATAGATGTTGTAATGGATGCTCAGAGACCGCATGCAAGTCTCACTACATGAAAACTTGACAAAATATTGTCAAATTGGAGTAAAATGGAGTTAAAGTGTTTCATTATGCGCTTGGTACATTATGATAAATATGCTCTCACTCTGCTCTGTTAAAAGCCCGGTCCTGATGTGCAGAATAGCTGTATTCTACTCTGTGCTAAGCTACATTTCTTCATTTGACTTTTATTGATGTAGATTTTGCGTGGCATCTACTCTATAACTACTTAAGTTTGAATGTGCCTCGGCCTCCCTTTTATCATTTGATAAATGTTTTTCCTCTGAGTGCACGTCGTGTCTCCTTACAAGAATTCCACAGCTTTTACCAAAAGCCATCGCACCGGGAAGTAATCTAATAATGAATACAACAACAGTTTACACACTGCCTGCCTTTGTACCCGTAATACAAACAATGGATCTGCGAGCATCCAGACCTCCTCTAATGGAGTACCAGAGCAAACACATTCATTTAATCACAGGCCTTTATTTCAAAGCAAACTGGCCAAGCAGCAGAGGATGAGAGGCTAATGACCCATGAGCAATAAGCAAGTGTTAGACTGAATGTAGTCTTGCTAAAAGAAGAAGAAAAAAAAAGCTTTTACGGAATAGCCTATCAATATTTTAAAGCAAAGCCTCTATGGTATCCCCTCTAACTGGATTAGCAGTGTGATGTGTTCTGACAGTATGTTGTTAGTGATACTCCATTTGCTTTGTCTATCATCTGATTTTCCCTTGGTAATCCACAGAGCACCGTTATATTTCATAATTTGTTTTGCTATCAGGGCTGATTTGTAAATGTGCAAATTCTAATTAGCCATAGCTACTGTTTCTAATTTATTAAATATTAAATGATTCCTGTAGTGGAGTCTTTTCTTCACATCCCCCCAGATGAAAGTTTGCGGTATGCAAATTCAATAGCCTTTTAGATGTCAGCAGTTTTTTTTTTTTAATGTCCCATTTTGCGACTGAAGCCATTTTCCCCTTGTAGTTTGTTTGTCTGTCCACCGCTCCTCTTTAACTTCATATTTATTCATCTCTGATCTCCAGTTCTCGTTGGCTTTTCAATATAAGTTACATACTCTGTCAGACTCCGGCACCACTGCTTTGTTTAACGTCATTCCTCTTAACAGTCTGCTTTGGTCACCTACATAAAAGGGGGCTTTGCATACTCTCTGAAGTTAACTTTGTTCTTTATTATTGCATGGTGTTTTGGAAGTTTGAAACCCTGATTTATTTATTTTTTTTAAATAACAATTGATCCAAAGTTAGACATTTTTAGACACACTTCATGCAGTAGTTGAAATTGTTTGAGAGTGCTCTTAAATTGTATTGAAGATACAGAAATATGGGGCAGGGCAGTGTGATTAAAAGCATCGTGGAAGCTGTAGCACCATGCATTTTGTTTTTGGTCTCATTTAATATGTTCTTTTATGCATAATACCTGGTAGATATAGATTTAAAAGAACATAACTATTGTATTTTATTTCATTTTTGTCATAACAATAAGTTGTAAATTCGGATATACTAGTACATGCCCATGCTATATCGTCACCATCGCAATTTAAAGTTACCGAAAGAAAAATGGGGCAGCATGCTGGCAAGGTGGTTAGCACTGTTGCCTCACAACAAGAAAGTCCCGAGTTCAATTCCACCATCAGGGTCTTTCTGTGTGGAGTTACATGTTCTCCCCATGTTTTTGTGGGTGCTCCGGTTTCCTCCCACAGTCCAAAGACATGCAGTTAGTGGGTATAGGTTAACTGGAAACACTAAATTGCCCATAGATGTGAGTGTGATTGGTTGTCTATGTGTTAGCCATGCAACAGACTGGCAGCCTGTCCAGTGTGTACCCTGTCTCTTGTCCTAAGACAGCTGGGATCGGCTCCAGCACCTCCCGCTACCCTAAAAGGGATAAGCAGAAGCAAATTGTTGGATGGAAAAGAAAAATTATGCTTTTTTTTTCTTTTTTTTAAAAAGGATTTTCAGTTGTGTAGCTAGTCAACATGATAACACCAGAAAATCAGACATAGAACATTCGGGGGCCTAAGATCTACCTCTGTGCCACGTTTGTCTACTTAACTCTTGATTGTGTAGAAGGAGCTTTTGGACAGGAAGAGGTTTTGTCTATTACAGTAAGATTCTTTGATCAGTCGATGGTGTTGAGAGTTGTGCACAAACCGTCAAAGAAATTGCAAACTCTTTTTGGGTAAGTGGTTTGGGTCACTGTTATCCTTGCACCCAGACCAGATGGGAGTGATTTCTTTCAGTATAACAACACTCACATACATAGGTCATGAGGGGTATCATATGTCATGGCCTTCCCTATTACATACCTCTGTGAGGTTTTGCTCCACGTTCAGGACTGTGGCGCTCTATGCAACCATCATTAAAACATCAAATGAGTGAATGTGTTTGGGAGGAATGATGTTTGTCCAATTTTTAACAATAGTCTTTGCAAGTGACATTTTATGTGTCACATAAGAGCATTAATAAGTGGGGTGGTTTGTTTGCCCATTAGGAAAAATGTTCTGCAGTTGTGTTTAACATTGTCATGTTGCTGTGTATAGCTAATCTCTGTAAACTATATGTATATGGATATGTAGAATACATTATAGGGACATGATTTCTAATAGGGGAAGCTTTTTTCCAGTGACTACAATACTACAACCCTTCATGTTTCAGCAGGCTTTTGTTGCATGGAGGTAGACAGTGAGTGTGGGGAGCAAAGGAGTAATTGCATTTGCCAAAATGCACTCTTGCAACCATCATGTATTGTCTGATGAGCATTTTATTGGCTTTTAAGAATGGCTTGTGACCACCAGTGGCCAGCCGTTGGCTGTTGGCTAGCCTGGAAGCCCAGTAAAAATTGTTCACTGTCTCCAGATTGAGTTCAGTTCAATTGCATTTATATAGCGCCAATTCACAACACAGTTATCTCAAGGAGCTTGATGTGAGAAGGGAAAGAGCCTACAATATTAGAGGGAGAAAGCAATCCATCAGACGATGACTGTGAGCAGTACTTGGTGGAAGAACAGTCTGGAGGGAAGAGAAGAGAAAAAAGGACGTTATAGAGGCAGGAGGTACAAAACACAAACTGTGGGAGAAAGAAGACAAAGGTTAATGATATGAGGTAGTGACATTTTTAATGAATAGAGGAAAGTGGAGAAGGAATGCATAGTGAATAATGGGAAGTCCCCCAGCTGCCTGAGCCTATAGCAGGGTCACCTGATCTTAAAAATCACATAGCTTTCTATCTCATGAACGCAAACAGGGAGCTGGTTCCACACAAGAGGGACCTGATAGCTCAAGGCTCTGCCTCTCATTCTACTTTTAAAAATTGTAGGAACCACAAGTACGCTTGTGTTCCAAAAGCAAAAGGCTCTATTAGGATAATTGTATACTATCTGGTCTTGTGGTGTTTTAAGTCAACCAAAAGCCAAACTAGAGCCCAGGTCTACTAATGATGGGATGGACTGAGATTACCATGTAGTGCTGGTTAATATAATTACTACTTACTAAAGAAGCAATCAAAAAAATTAGGTTGAAAGTTCACTTTCTTATTTTTATTTATCCGTCCATCCATTTTATGCACTATTTTATAATATATCAGTATATAATGACAATGTAGTTGTCTCTCTGTTGTATTCACTCCTCTTGCTTCTCCGAGGCACCTCTCCTGCTGTTCCCTCTCAGTTTTATGTGATTTGAAATGTTTTTGAATGCCACTTGTATTCAACTGCTAGACATTAATTGAACACCCACTTATCCCAAGTGAACTTCACACTAATTAAGTTTTAAGAAACACATCCATCAAGCTATTGAGGCAGTTAATTTACTATTGCGGTGGGAATCTGATGCATATATTTCACATCACTCTGTGTGGAGTTCTTAGGCTGGAATGAAGGTTTCTAAAATATATAGTTACTCACGTGCATGTTGTGGATATAAAAGCGACGTTAAAACATGTCGAAGAGATGAATTTTCAGAGAATTGTTGCCACACAATTTGACGCACTTGGAGTAAAATCTTTATAAGCATTCATTTAAATTTTCTCTTGTGTTGTTGGGTTTTTTTTTCTCAATGTTTTCCCTGCCAGATACCACAGCATGGACTTTAAATATAGACACAGCAGCTAGCAGCCAAGCCAAAATTTTACAAGTCATTACCACATTTTCTACCTTTCCTAACTATAGCCCCCCTTTATTTTAGCTCCTCGCTGTCTCTGTTCTGCCTTCTCCTTTGCATAATAAACCTCCACCCAATTTGTCATGAAATCCCTCATTTGCTGGATACTCAGAAAGGCAGATTATGCTTATTTTTCATTTGGACAGTGGGAGATGGAGCCAGGTGTTTGGCAGCAGCAGAGTGTTCAGGTGTAACTGTGCCGGTGACGGGACATGACGAACAGCCGCAGATGAAGGATGAGGCGTGGAGGATTTTTGGGAAGAGCGGCACCCCACGACCTGCTCCCTCAAGAATACCCCCACCGATGGAGAGGAGGTAAAACTTTCTTTTCAGTCACTTCTTGCTAGAATCAGCTCCTCTTTCTTAATTAGCCAGTTAACGCCATATTGGAAATCCAGCTGTTAATCTGGGAGAACAGAGAGGTGATTCTGCTTTGCTCAACAAGATTAATTTATGCCTCCTCAGATGTCAGTGGTCTGATCCATAACAAGTCCATTAAATCAGTCGCCTCTGGTTATTGTCATATTAAAAGTGACCAGCAGTGGCATTAAAGCTTTTGTATTAGGGCTTTCAGGATTGTCACTTCTATTATTAGCACTGAATCATAGAGCTCGATTACATACAATGCAGCTCTGTAGCCCAGTGAGTCAGTCCATCATAAATCAGAATTGTACATGGGTGGTTTAGTTAAAACTTGCTTTACCTGCAGCACCCCGTAGGAGTGCATTGAGCGAAATGAACACCTGAAATCATATTTGTTCTAGAAATATATATTGTAGATCAGAGTAATATAACAATAACAACAGATGCAGGATTTTTCCTGCATTCAAACAATTTGGCACCCCAAAGACATTTTAGCCTTCCACTGAAAGGAAAATCACCAGGATTGTGTAGAAACTCATGGTGCCCAATATGAGAACGTTGTAGTACGAGCTGGGAGTGTGTACAAAAATGGCTGTAATTCCTGAACAGTTAATGTGATGTTTTTGTTGCACTGTTTGAATTGAAGCAGAAAGTCTGCAATTCAAAGACATCTTGATTGCTTGATTGAAAAATTGTGTACCTGACAGTCTCTTAATAACTCATTCAGGCTAAAAAAAAAAAAGCTAGCTGATGCACTCAAACAGTATGGTCCTGATAGCCTTGCAAAAAAGCCTTGATGAGCATTTTTGCCATTGCAATCTTAGTGAAACCAATCAGACAATGAAACCGCACACTCATTGGCTAACAACTTGCTAGTCACAAGTCTCTAGTCAGTGAACATGCTCTGAGCAGCCCTCCTGTCTGGCTCTTAGAATAACCAAAATCAAAAAATGGGTTTCATGTTTTATTCAGTTTGAGCCAAAATGAATGACCGAGCCCATAAATTCTGAGCCCAGGAAAGTGTTTACATGTCATTTTCCTAAAGACTTCTGTAGCATTGGAAATCTTTCTACAACCACAGTTATTGCCCATTGCTTGCCATAAAAAACTTCGGTGTTCAGTTTCTTTTTCAGACCCAGAAACTACAACCATCTTTTATAATGCCTTGCCAAAAGTCAAAAGGTGCAACTCCGCCTACCAAGATGGATGTAAATCAGCCTCTTGTCAAAGCAGGCAAACAAATTAGCACGTTTAAAGTAATTTAATATGATTAGAGTACCGTTTTTTTATGTCTTGACATTTTGTTTATGCTAGCAAAGCTAGCTGATCGGGTGCATTCCACAAACTAGGGCAGAATAAGTTAATAAAAAATTCCACCACCCTCTTTGTATTGAAGCTTTCAGCTTAAACTGCTTCAGGTACACTCTGCGATCACTCACTTCATTACGTATACCTTGGGGATAGTGTTTTGGACAGCCTTTTGCCTCAGTTCTTCATGACATAGATTCAACTTGTGCTGGAATCAGAAATTTTGGTCCAAAGCGGAGCTTTGTGGCATGGTGAATTATCCTGCATGAAACAGCCATGAGATGATGTGGTCACTGTGGTAATAAAGGGATATAGTCATCAACAATAATAATAACACAGCTGCTGCAGATAAATCAGTGCTGTGAGAGGAAAAGTTCTGTATTGTAGTTTAGTGTTAAAAGTGCTTTATGAATGTGTGATATACTTAAACACTTTAAACAGTAAAACTATAAAAGAGCTTCTATAATAATTAAATGTTGCCTATTTAAAGGTGTTGCCTGCCTCTCACCCTAAGACAGCTGGGATAGGCTCCAGCCCCCCCGAGACCCTGAAAAGAAATAGTGGAAGAGAATGGATGGATGGATAGAGTTAAGCTGCTAAGAATCTATAATTATTACCGATACTCATTTATGAAACAGAAAAAAAAAAGCTAAACAGAACTTTAGACCCTCCTACTATCTGTGCACAGAGGTCTGAGGGATCTTCCAGGAACACTGAAGCTATTTTCCAAAGACTTGATTCGTCAGTAGGCAGTGATTTCATACTTACTGATCTCTAATCTCGAACATAATAGCAGGTTACGACATCACTGGATTTACAGACTGTTCTCTATAAATCCTGGAGACAGTTGTGTGGAAAAATCAGCAGTTTCCAAAATACTTCATGTCACGTTCACGTTCCCCATTCTGATGTCCGGTTTGAACTTTAACTTTGATCATGTGTACATGTCTAACTGCACTGAGTTGCTGATGTGATTGGCTAATATTTGTGTTAGTGTTCATCAGGTATACCTAATAAAGTGGCAGAAATTCATCTCATTGTCCAGTGATATGAATTGTTAAGAGAAGTGCATATTTTATAAAAGCTTATAGCACTTAATTAGGCTTGAACTGTGATAGATTTTGCTGTATACACACTCTTTTAGGATAATGATCCCAAACAGCAGTGGTTACCCCATTACAGACTTCCATCAACACCACCCGTCATGTTCCTAATCAAATGTTTTAAAGTGGATGCTATTTAACACTATTAATCACATAAAAGTGGATACTGTTAATAGTCACCGTGTGCTTGGCACTAATTGCATTCTCAATTGCAACATGTGTTATTAAAATTTTACAACGGCATTATCTCGATGGAGCCGGCTAATTGTTGCTCAGGTTTGTGTGTCCTAATCTAATCGAAGAAATAACTATTTTTTTCTATCACTCTGCTAGAAAAGGCAAGAAGTACCCTGTGGCATTTGAGCGCCAAAGCTTACGAATCAGGTTAGGAAGGAGAACATCAATGGCCACTTTTCCTTTAAGTGTCTTTTAGAGCCATGAGCAAAAGCTCCAAGCACTGTGTTAAGCATACTTCATTGTACAGCCTTATTAGTACAGTCAGAAGGCTCATTACCATTTGCAGAACAAAACCAAGATCAAGACGATAATGTTTGCAGTCCACCGGCCTTTTGTTTGTGTACTGATTAGTTTACATATTTTAATTAAGTAGGACATTTAGCAAAGTAAGTAAAGCAGACAATAAAAGCTGTGCTGCAGTGTGTTAATATACCAATTTGTATTTAGCTGGCTAGCCGTCCTCTCTGAGGGGAGCAGCTTTGAGCATGTCTGTATTTCCTGCCATGTTTGACATTAAAATCCATGGGTTTGACTTTTCCTAGTGAGTTAATTTTGTGGCACATCTGTAGCCATGCCTGCAAGCCAGCTCGTCTTAGCACACAGACTCTATCATGTAAGCCCCCGAATTGAAATATCCTCTGCTTGAAATATTGACTTTAATATCTCATTTGAAAAATTCCTGTAACCTTTTGATGTTAAATCCATACTCAATTTTGCAGAATGTTATAGGAATATGCAGAAAGGGATAGGAAGCATTATTGTGTTTTCTCCTGGAGAGAAATTACATTTTATGGCTGTAACACCAACCTCCCCTGTGTTCTTTTTAGTCCGTGAGGGGGGAAAAAAAGACGAGGCCATTAAGGCAAAATGAAAAGAGCTATTGATTGGGCTCTTATGCCTTTTCTATTTGCCTCATTTCCTAAATGCATGATAATAAGGGCTCAGCCACTGAAACTAACAATACTCCTTAATGAATCGAACTCTAAAGAATTAGCCTAAGTTTGCATAATGATTCACAGATGTTTCCATCAATGGATGATATGCTTTTGGTTCGTTGTTTTGTGCATTCGTGTTCCGTTTACCCAATACATGCTCATCTCCTTATAGCATTATAATGCAATCAAGACATTATTTGATGATTTCTGTTTGGGAAAAATGCATCACTTGTCATCAGAGATGTCTGGGATGACTTTTGTAAAAGCTATCATATTAGAGTAATATTAGTGTTGATGGATTGGAGCTAATAATAGTCAAATAGGGAACATTAAGTTATAACAAGTGCAGAAAACCATGCTTTTAGCTAATGGAGTTGTGCTTTTAATAGAGAGATGGGCATAAAAGCATCACAAAGGGGAAGAGTGAGAAATAAAAAGACACACCATTATTAAATCCATAGTTTGCCAATAGTAATATCCAGTACATACAAATATTGGATTCCCAAACCTTTTTACCCAGCTTCCTGAGGTCCATTAGTAGAGTGAGTAGAGTGACTTTGAGTCAGGACATCAGCCTGCAAAAAGGTAAAGGATATTTAGTCTGTACAATAGTAGATTCAGTTCTGTTTGCACCCCTCAACCTTTTTTTAAGAAATATGTTAATTTAAAAAAAAAATAAACTTTTTACAGCTGCACAGAAAAAAACAAATCTGATCTTCTTTGCCAAACTATGCTATTGCAAACTATGTTTTGATGGCGATCGTGGCTCAAGAGTTAGGAGTTCCCCTTGTAATTGGAAGATTGCCGGTTCAAGCCCCGGCTCGGACAGTCCCGGTCGTTGTGTCCTTGGGCAAGACACTTCACCCGTTACCTACTGGTGGCCCGGTGGCGCCAGTGTCCGGCAGCCTCACCTCTGTCAGTGTGCCCCAGGGTGGCTGTGGCTACAATGTAGCTTGGCATCACCAGTGTGTGAATGTGTGTGTGAATGGGTGCATGACTGGATGTGTAAAGCGCTTTGGGGTCCTTAGGGACTAGTAAAGCGCTATACAAATACAGGCCATTTAAAACATGTCCATATACAGATATGGTACTTTTGCACCGTTTGATCACATTGCATAACAACATTTTTAGGCAGTGCATCAGTGAAGTCTTGATGGAAGCCTGTACTACTTCTTCAGAAATTACTTGTGCTGTGTGTGCATGTTGATTCGCACAGCATGTTTCAATCAGGCTACTTATGTGGCCATAATAAAAAGGAGAAAGGTCATGTTCCTGTATAGAAATATGTTGTGCTTGTCATGAGTCTTTCAGTTTAATACTGTGGATGTTGGGCTTAGTTTGGCTTTGTTTTGTTTTTTCTTATTGCAGTGCATTAACAGTTACTCTAACAAAAACCCAGTGAAACTCTGTGGGATATTTCTGTCTCATTCCTTTACTGTGGAATGTCACAAAGATTGCAAACTCAGCTCCTGTGATGCTATAGCAAGTGTAATTTAGCTTGATTCATAATAGTGGAAAGACAACCTTTAGTCAACAAGAGTTAAAGCCAAATCCATGATTTTCTCCAGGTCCATAAGTATTCATGTTAAATAATCTCAATATTTTCCTAATAATTATCAAGATCAAGAAGCCTTACTTTGGACAGATACCTGGAATTTATTTAGTATAAAACTGGCCCAGGTTTTTCCTAGTTTATGATTATTTTTGGCGACAACACAAGCATGTCAAATTGCTATAAGTTTTCCTTATCAGCAACGTTTGCTGCAACTCCGATGCTATGCAAGTTATTTTCCTCTGGGCAAATTACATGTTATGTGTCCAAGCAGCATATCTAAGCATGAAAGCAAAGCGAGGTTATCTCAACCTTCACTCCTTTAATCCAAAATACAGTAACGGGGTTTAGTAGGATGTTGTCGCGTCTCCACAGAATTGTATCGTCTAATTTGCTCTGGCTGTTGGCTTTGCATTACCTCAGGCTACATATTTGCATAATGAGCATTTGGAGTTGGAGTGTTGCATTGTTGAGTGAAGTGCACAGAGGTGAGGCCAACATCGCTTTTGTAAGGCTTTTATTGAGATAGGACAGTGGAGAGAAGGCAATAGCCTGACCGCATATAGGTCACTTCCTCAACCTGATGAACTTTACGGTGCCCTCCTTGGATATCATTTTTAAAAGAGGGGGGCACTCAAAAGAGCACAAATAGGGAACATAATCTCCTGGTTTTGTTTTACAGACTACATTTTTAAGATCTTCTGGCATGACAGAAAACAAAAAAACATTTTTTTATTGAAGTAGTTGCTCATTCTGTTTTTGCTAATTAAATTTCCACTTAATTAGGGAGAACTAAATTAGGTTTGGCCTTTCACTATGATGATTCAATTACTCATTCCTTGCAGGTCAACATAAGTTTTAGGCCACCAAGTAGACTAACAATTTATTTCACTTTAACAATTTTTAAATGCATAAACAAACAAATGAAAAAATAAAAGGAGAAATACATTTTTGTTTGCAGTGTTTTATAGGGTTGCAATGGTACTCCAGTTATTGCTCGGAAGTTAAATGAACTTTAAGGATCTTCAGAAGCCTCGCTTGTTAGCTGCAAACCTTTACTGTTGTGCTGTGTTGATATAATCTAAGAAAGATTGTGGGAGGCAGGCAGAAACAAACAAATGAAGGAAAGAATCAGAGTTGAATCTGGGATGACAGACTGATGTAAGTGGAATGTAAATATAGCACTTGTCCACTCTACTCAAGCACCCAAAGCACTTTATACAACAGCCTTGTTTACCCATTCACACCAGTTCATACACGCGCATTAGACAGCAGCTCGGGGTTCACTATCTTACCCAAGGATGCTTTGCCATGCAGACTGGAGCCTCAGGGATCGAATCGCCAACAGACCCCGACCTTCTTCTTACCTACCTACTGAGCTACAGCCACCCCATGATGTCTGACCACTTTCAGGTGGGAGTCCTTCTCATGAGTGAAAACCATGAATCAGACAGTAGTTTGTGTTTATTAATTAATCCTTGGCCTTTGTATTAAAACTCCATGGCCACAGTGTCATCCCTGGTGAAATACCGGGCAGGAATGCCATTCAGCTCTCAAGACATTGTCTTTGTGGTTAAGCATGCGTTGCTTCTAAGTGAAATGTATCACTCTAACAGTTTATAAACAGGCTTGAGGAAACTGGTGCCAGCTGTAAGGTTGCTAATAGTGTGCTGATTACAGTGCTTTGCTTGCTACAGCAGCTTCGTATCAGGGCAGTTTACCCTGCAGCTCTCTTTCGCTGTCTCAGCTCAACTCCATCCTCTATCTGGGGACAGTCACCTGCAGAGGGGCAGATGGTCTCATTTCTCCCACTGGGATAGTCTCTCTCACGTGCGGCAGTGTTGCGGTGCTTTCTTTTGCGAAATCTTGCTTAGAACAAATAATTTAACTTACAGTTTTGATGGATTCCCTGGACTGTGTATCACCTGTGAAAATGGACTTGGAAGCAGTTGGTGCAAGGGCTGACCTATTTTGGCAAGCATAAAAAATAGGCTGTTGGTCAAGTCAGCTAATGTTGTAGGTATGTCCCACAAAATACTGCATGCCAGCAACATGACCTGCAAGTATATCCATCTCAGAGAGAGCGTATGTTCCCCAGCAGTAAAGAAGCACTCTGCTGTGATATTGTTTTTCAGCTTCCTGTCTGCACCACGGTATTTGTTTTATTAGGCTGGTATTTGTTGCCTGTGACCTCTTTATGCTTATATTTGATTTAGAATTGCATTGCTTTAATAATTTAACATACAGTGAAGTGCGCAGATTTATTGTTATTTTGTTTTTCACAAACACTAACCGCTGTTACAGTGTTGTGGACTGGCCTGGGACCAGCTCATTTTACTCTGACCGGGTCACTCATGCCCACAACTGTTAATTGTTGTTTGTGTGTTTCCCAGTGTTTAGTGTGTTAATGCAGTATTTCTGTTCAACACATCACTTTCATGTGAAAGTTCATATTAAACTTTTTTGGGATCTAAAAAAACACAAAATCTACATTTCGTCAACGTTTCATTCCCTTAAATTTTTCTAATTTTTAAATAAATAACACATGAAAAGAATATGTTCTTGTAACGTGTATTATTATTTTCACCAGATCTCTACAGTGAATGGAGTTAATGGGAAGATAACAAAGAAGCATGCTTCTGTGCTATCTGCTATCTTCTTTCCTCATGAATGTTTTCACATCTCTTTTGAATTCATCCTTTCAAAGAAAAAAAAAAAACACGTTGATATAAATTTATCTTGATTTTTGACCTGAGCAAAATAAAATTTTAACCCTAATAAGTTCATTCACTCATTTTCTTCTGCTTATCCAATCCTGGTTTCATGGTGGGGTTGGAGTCTATCCTAGTTGCTATCCGGTCCTAAGTCTGACGTCATTAGCCATTTCCAGGTCCAAACTCCGCTTCAGGTGCCAAAGTCAAACAAACACTGCGGAGTTCAAAACTATTTCAACTAGTAAAAAAATTCCTTCTTGTTGTGCAGTGACAACCCATCAGATGGAATTATTTCCTAAAGTCAGAAATGAAGAAGAAACTGCTGTTTGAGGGCAGCTGGAATTGTTGAACTGAACTTTTAGAATGGGACAGGTGAAAGGAGATGTCTTGGAGAAAAGTGTGCAAAACTGAAGGACTTAATTGCAAGTTTTCAAAATCTGTTTCTGTAACTTGATTTTAGCTATTGGTTGTGCTCCTCCTCGGGCTGATGGCCATCAAGGGCAAATATTTGTGTTTCCGGTGTGACTGAAATTATGTTAGTAACACTAGGTGAAATTTTGCTTCATGTTTGTTGCAAATGCACCTTTACACACCTCATTTCAGAAATGGCTTAAAGCTTAATAGTTTACCTCATCATTCCTAGTTTCTCTAGATCCAGACACAAAAATAATCCCCCCTCTTTTGCAAGTTGGACAAGAACAGGAGACACAAACCCTCACATATTTTTGTGAAATCAAAATTCTTGATTAAAATATGATTTTGGTCTACATGCACTGGCCAATTTGCCTTGCATGGGTCTCAACGCCTCATTAATATTGCATGATCTTGTTAGTGTCTACTTTTCCCCTCTGCACCACCCCCTCCAACCTCATCAGTTGCAGAAACTGGAGGGTACATCTGAAAGTCAGCTTGCATCTCCTGCTTTTACTAGACTTGCCGACACGGGATAGGCTCATATCCATCCAAGGATTATCCTCCACTGTCTTCCTTCCTTCCAAAAAAAAAGAAGAAAATACATATATGGAAGTGTCAAAGAAATGAGATTAGTTCCTGCGTCTTTCCTCTCTGTGGTGGAAAAATACATTTTATGTGTGATTTTCCCCCAAATAAGCCGGGGGTACAGATGAGTAGCTTCTTGACAGCTATGAATGAGGACCTTGCTGCATTAAGGCAATGACAGAAGGAGGAGCAATTGCAGGTTTCAAAGAGCACTGGAATGAGTCTCCGTCATCTGTGTTATGGGCTCAACACCCAGTCACTTGATCACGGGTTACCCTCGTCACTATAGATGGAGGCGTTCGTTTAAAACATTTCCCACTGAGCTGTTGTCGATGTAAAAAGCTTCTCTCCCATTACAGCAGGCAGTGAGGGGAGCAGCATCTAAATGACCGCACGGAGGCCAGGGGATGAGGCTACAGAAGAGCAGGAGGAGAGGAAAAACAGGTGGAGTGCTGGGAGAACAAGGTCAATACTTGAAGTGGAATAATGAAAAGAACTAACATCAGTGTTATTAAATAACATCTGCTGAACAGTTTCAAATACACAGTGACTGCTGGAGCCTTTTAAAGTACCCTGGGCATTACCCTGAACATCAGTATGCATCTGTGTGAGTTATTATCAGTGCCTAGCCAATCATCTGGCTAAGATAACTTGTATTTCTTCAAATAAGATTAAGCTGAAAGCTCCAATCTATAGCTATAAATTGCAGTTGTTAGCATTGGGTGCAGACTTACAACATTTGGCAGGATCCTGTGGTTCATGGGCAATTAATTCGTTTTACACTTCAGCCAGTCTTCCAAAGAAGAGTTCCTGACAAGTGAAACTCCTTTAGGATTGGCTCTTCAGCACCACAGTTACGTACAGTATGCTGATATTAGTTTTGATAAAAGAAGACTCCGATTTTGCATGAAATCAAAAAGTATTGAGACAGAAAATGTTGTGTGTACGGTAGATTCATAATTAAGGGGTAGTTTTGTCAATGATTAATCTTTCAATATTTGTCTTCAAATGTATTGTTTTGTTGGACCAAACTGGGCAAAACCCCCAAATATTCTATTTGCAATCACATAAAACTAAAAAAAATCTTAAACCCTCAGAAATAAGAGGCTGGTATCAAAGAACAAAGGACATAATTTGAAGCTGGGTACTGACGATTGAGCTGCTTCTTACACTGTGGCTACGGAAAATGTGCAGTAAATGCAAATCGTTTGTATGTCAGACACATAGCATTTACTTTTTAGTGGTGTCTTTTACTTTGACAAACAATGTTGTTTCATTTTCCTTCTTTTTTAATGATAGTGACATTTAATGGCATTACATTTCCAAAAACTGTTTCTTAATAACCAATATAGAGAAAAAAATGAATTCATGAGGACACGGAGAGAAAAGATGACCAAAAACACGCCTGTATGCTCAACAAAGCTTGACCAAACAAGACACCACCTGTCCAATCAAGCTACGACAGCCGAAGATATTTATATATTAGGTAATGTATATTTTTGGTCAAAACATATTATTTTGGATTATGATTGCATTTTATTCCCACAATATTTCAGCCAGAGTTTCAGACTTGGGAAAATTTCTCCTGCAATATGATCAGAAGTCATAAAAAGTCTTCGAATGGGTGACTTTTTCGTCCTACTTCTAACCCAACAATGCTTACCAGTACTGAATGTGAATTTATTGTTATAGTAATTAATCTGTCCTTGTTCTAATCTGTCAAAATGGTGTTCAACCTTTATGTTCTTCCATCATTGTTCATAAATGTGGCCTGTGTGCATCAGCAGTGATAAGGCAACGCAAGACGGACATGTGCGCTGCTCTAGCACCCTTCATTGATTATAGTGGAACTGTAATTGGGCAGGATACATTAATGTTTAGCGTAGCAACGGTGTTATTTGTGGCAGCTCTAGAATCATATAACAAAGAAAGTTTGCAGCATTTAAACTTTTTATAATCTATTAAAGAGAGAATAAAATAGATTTTTGAAATCACAGTGTTAAGACTCAAGTTCATAATTAGCCCCAACTGTTTAAAGTATACGCAGTTGTTGGGTTGCTTTTTCTTCACCCAGAGGCACATGTGCATTTTTTATTTGATAAATAAGACAGTGTTTTCTTAATGGTTTCTCTTTATTTTTAATCTCTCAGCACTTTGTTTTATGCATATTGTGTTTTTGTGTTATTGCTTTATTATTTACTTTTCCTAAACTTTTTCGTTTTGTTGGTATGTAACTTTTTATTTATTAATAGGTTCAAATTGTTTTAAATTTGTCTCATTAGCTTGTCACTGATGTATAAGGCACGCTGAACTGAAGTAATCTGCATGAAAAGTTTGATTATTAGTCCTAAGAGATCTTTTTGTCAAATATGCATTTGTAATGCAGAACAACAAATTTTAACCCTGTGAATGATTTCTGCTGCGATGATGTCCTGCTGCCTGTTTTAAAATACTTTTGTTTACTCTGATGGTGTCTCCATTCTTGGTTTCTGTAGATATAAAATCCCATAAAGAATGTGATGGACTGGTGACCTATCCAGGGAGCATGCTGCCATGCACTGGCGTGGCAAAGAAAATGGATGGATGAATGGATCATGCCATTAATCTTTAACAAAAACATATGCATATACACTATGTTACAGTCTGCACCTTTAGTATTGAACATAATTTACTGTTTTTGTATAGTGAGTGTTGATTAATGACTGTAGACCATTAGTGTCTCTGGACACATACTGCAAGATGAAGGGGCTTATATGACTGAGATGGAAACTAGCAGAAAAGCTGTTTTCACTGGCACAAGGTGCAAAACGTGAGACTGCTTCATTAACTGTAGGCTCGGTCGTTTCTAACTTTGGCTTGTACAAATATCTGCTTTGCTAGAGCAAACAAACTGGGTTCAGGTAATATTTAAAAATGACTCTTAAAGCACAGTAATTCTTTTATAACTATCAAAGCATCAGTGAAATGATAAGCACTGAAGGACAGCACACCAAACAAGGTATTACCTTTTCCATGAGCGCATGTTTAAATGTGGGGGGAGAATTCAGAGAACTCTTTGGAGATTAAATTTTGTTAATTGCCATCATCCATCAAGTATAACATTCATAAATGGAATAGCCATTGGACATTTAAGATAATGCTCAACTATTATGATGGATCACAGTTTCAGTGCTCGTGTTCAATCTGGTTAATGTCTGAGATAATCATTTGGCTTTAATCAGTCTCATTTTGTATATTTGAAATCCCCACCACCTCCTGAGGCACAGTTGTGGTCCACCACTAATAACGCAATGGCTTAAAGCGCACATAATGGACTTCGGTATTTGCTGTAGAAATTTGATCCCCCACAGCCTGATATGATAAATAATAATATATGTTAATACATCTCAAATGACAATGCAGTAGATAATGTTGAACACAGTACACAGGGTCAGTTTGCCTTTATAGTGAGAATATTTACACTTAAATATGTGCAAAGGATCCCCTCCAGACAGGTTTTAATATAATTTGTATTTGAGCTTTTTCCACATTTAATTACAAGCACTACTTGTTCCTCCCTGGAAAAATCTTATAGTCCAATATGCAAAAATTGTTCATTTCAAACATTGGATGCACGTGTTTACCTCACCGATTAATTCTTAGTATATGGGTTCTTTAGTTTTCCACATTATGCTGGTCTAAGTTGCGTATCAGACCATGACTGGCTTCAGACTTATCATGTTTGTGGGCATACATACAGCACAAGTATTAAGTGTTAATTTTGTATTTTGGACAAAAGGTTTATTGGTTTTAAAGCAAGGCAAGTTTATTTATATAGCACAATTCAACAACAAGGTGACTCAAAGTGCTTTACAGAGACATTAAAAAAAAAACAACAATAAAAAGCATGATTTAAAATTGATTTAAAAAAACAGTAGATAAAATCAGAACAGTAGATAAAATCAGTAGTTAAAATGTAAGTTTTGAATTTTAAGCTTAAAAGTGTGGATTTGGTGTTTTATTCAAATGCAGCTGAGAATTAAATAAACTGAGTGTTTCAGCTGATCTGAGGCTTTCTGGGAGTTTGTTCCAGATATATGGAGCATAAAAGCTGAATGCAGCTTCTCCGTGTCTGGTTCTGACACTGGGATCTGATAAAAGACCGGATCCAGATGACCTGAGGGATCTGGAAGGTTCATACTGGGTCAGGAGGTCACTGATGTATTTTGGTCCTAAACCATTCAGAGCTTTATAGACCAGCATCAGAACTTTAAAGTCTATCCTCTGACAGACAGGCAGCCAGTGTAAAGACCTCAGAGCTGGACTGATGTGGTCCACTTTTTTGGTCTTAGTGAGGACTCGAGCAGCAGAGTTCTGAATGAGCTGTAGTTGTCTGACTGATTTTTTAGGTAGACCTGTAAAGATGCTGTTACAGTAATAAAGCCTAAAGATGAATGCATGGACTAGTTTTTCCAGTTCCTGTTGAGACATCAGATCTTTTATCCTTGATATATTCTTGAGGTGATAGTAAGCTGATTTTGTTATTGTCTTAATGTGTTTTTCTAAGTTTAGGTCTGCATCCATCACTACACCCAAATTTCTCGCCTGGTTTGTGGTTTTTAGCTGTATAGATTGAAGTTCTCTGGTGACCTGCAATCGTTTTTCTTTGGCACCAAAGACTATTACTTCAGTTTTGTTTTTGTTTAGCTGGAGAAAATTGCGGCACAAACAGTCATTAATTTCCTCAATGCATTTACCAAGAGCCTGTACAGGGCCTCGGTCCCCTGGTGACATTGTGATGTATATTTGTGTGTCATCTGCATAGCTATGATAGTTTATTTTGTTGTTCTTTATAATCTGTGCCAGTGGGAGCATGTAGATGTTAAACAGAAGGGGTCCCAAGATGGAACCTTGGGGAACTCCACATGTGATACTTGTCTGCTCAGATGTGAAGTTACCTATTGATACAAAGTATTTCCTGTTTTCTAAGTATGTTTTGAACCAGTTTAGTACAGTTCCTGAAAGACCTGCCCAGTTCTCCAGTCGTTTGAGTAATATGTTGTGGTCAACTGAATCAAATGCTGCACTGAGATCCAGTAAAACTAAGACTGACATTGTTCCATTGTCTGTATTCAGACACAGGCAGAGTTGGCTTGCTGAGGCCGGGTTGATTGCCAGCCTACTACTTACAGCAGGCCTGTCCAAAGTCCGGCCCAGGGGCCAATCACAGGTCAGATCTTATATGGCCCCTTTAGTCCTATCTTAAAATGTTTTTTTTTTTTTGTTTTTTTTTTATCCAGTCGTTAAGTCTAACGTCACTAGCCGTGTCTGGGCCTACACTCCGCTGCAGGTCCATATATCAAACGATCACTATGGCATTACTGAGAGTTGAAAAACTGTCTAATGTCTTTCATCTTTAATAAAATGATCAGCGTTCTGCTCTACCAGGTGTAACAATTGAGTTTAACATCCAGGCATCCATGAAAACGGAATTTATGACATTTAACGGAGTTAGAAGTTAGCAGGAAGTTAGCTTGCTAGCTTCTATCTAAATACAATATAGCATGTCCTGACTGCGGGGTTTTTGAAACAAATTCAAACGTACAGCTCTGTTATCACTTCCAACATAAATGAAGACAGAAAACTAAACAGCAGCGACGTTGATGTGCTACGTGACCGCTAGCGACACAGCTATGTTAGCATAATATAAACAAGCTAACTTTTTTTGCACTCGATAAAAGTTAACGTGAGTGTTCTCGGTGGTCAGGAACAAATGTAATCGCATGGCAGGATGCTGTAAAAGGACCAAAGGACCAAAAAGGACCAAACTTCTTTTTGAGCTTTTTGAGATTAAATAGAAGAAAATACAAAACATTAAACATGTTAACAACACAAAAGCCATATTAAACGCAGACTACTTTAGGCCCGGAAGTAGGATTTGTCACGTCATCACTTAACGACCGGATTGCCCGCTATCACAAAAACAATTAATAAAGTGTAATTTGTCTTTTCACCTCATGGTGGCAGCACCATGTGGCATAACAAATGAATGTATAAAAGTTCTATACACGCTCACAAGAGTACATCTCGTTTAAAATGAACCTGTGATACTGATATTCAGCAGCTTCACTGAAGTTTCAGGCATTCCGGATAGTTTGATCTTTGTTATTTTTTTCTCCATATGTGAATGAAAAGGAGATTTATTTTATAATGACAACTCTCATGTTACTCAAAATAAAATTTAAAAAAGCATAACATTTATGCTTCAAAAAAAGGCACAAAGAATTGTTGGGCCCTGGGTGATATTAATAAATATGGCACTCTTGAAAATAAGTTTGGACACCCCCCTGACTTACAGGGGCACTGAGTCTTGGAGGACAACTGCTGTTCCCCGTTGAAGTTGTCAACATGCAAAATGTAACTGATTTGTGGCATAGCAGGCCCTGGCCTGTAGTTTTTCTTTTTTTTTCTGCAAGTTGGACATGGATATGGTTATTGTAGCAGATTATTGAATGATTATTTTCCTTTTGATCTGCACAATTTAACTAATAATTTACATTTTAGGATTTTAGCGGTTGTCATCTTTTGCCCACAGCTGAGACTGTTTGTCAAACTTAGTATCTGTTTGTGTTACAACCATGTTTTACATGCCATCCATCCATCCATCCATCATTCCATCCATCGTCATCCAATTCTGGGTCACATTTGGCTGGAGCCTTTCAGAGCTGCCATAGGGCGAGATACAGGGTATATTACCATGCCACTGTGCTGCCCATAGTACACCCCATCAGACTGTAAGCTTACCCCTGCCTGCTGTCGGCTTCGAGGTGACAGGAAGATGGACCTCTGCTGTTAGTGTGGAGCAAGTTTACGCTAAAGCTTGTTGATCAGCTTGTGTGATTATAGGACTCTTATCAGTGTTTTCTTTTAATATAATTACAGTAAAACAAAAAAAAAATGGTGTTTATTAGCAATGTTTTCCTTCAGTCAGTTTGCTTAACAGGTGAACTCATAACTGCTGTTGGCAGAAAATCCATCACTTACCCCAACATGCCAGAAGGGGCCAATCAACTTGGCCTGCATACTTTTTCACTGGCCGCAGGTTATATCGAACCTTGGAACATGAACAACATTAATGCAGTGACATTTCTTTTGCAAATGTCTTATGGATGGTTTTGATGGTGCGCAACAACTAAACCTGGAAGTGAATTATTCCTTTGGTTACAACGTGAAAGCTTTTAAAACAAGTAAATGTAACTTTGCCTGATAATTCAACTTACTCCTGAATAAACTCCTGCCTGCATCACCCCCTGTAAAGTTGATTCTGTTCATCTGGACGTAGCGTTTTCAGTTAGAGAAACGTCTACCTACGTGTTTTGGGGTATTTTGTAGCTGCCTTTTCGTCAATTTATCTAAGTTTAGTTACAAAACCTGAAATGAATGATACAATTCAAGACCCAGTGACATCAGTCAGTTTTATAGAGAGAATACTTCTGAGTGCAGGATGCTTCTGATAAATGGGTAAGCAGAAGAAATTACTTCCACTCATGCTGTAAGTCCCTCTGAATTGCCTTAATGTCAATTCATTCACCTTAAACTTTTGGTTTGTGTTAAAAAAAAATCATTCTCATCACAAAGTATTAATCAACTACTATTTTTGAATAAATAATACAGAGCACACATAGAAACTTTCCACTTTCAGTAGATTATTTCTCAAAAATCACAGTAAAATAAAAACAATAAAACACACATTTGTTTGTTTACTTGCAATGAAGCTGTGTTGTATATGTTAAAGTGTAAGATTTGTATTCATGTGAAGGATCAATGCCTACTTTTAGGGGGAAAAGCACTAGCGACTTACTGATTTAGTGTGTATTTGATGGAGCTCTGAGCGTCTCAGTTCTTCTGTCTGATTTATATGTTAAATTTCAAAGCTGAGCAGTGAAACACACTTTCCTTTTAGGCATCAAACCTCATAGTATACATAAATCCATCATTTACCTCTTTGCATTTTCTTCTTTTGCGTCAGTGCTCGTATTTCCCTCTTTGACTTCTTTGTCACAGGAAACATAATGCACTGTGCGTGGTATATATAATAGGGTGTCAAAGGTTACACATACAGACATACACCATTGCAGTTTGACTTTCAAAAGATGTCAGTGTCGATAAATGACAAGCAGGTGGAGCTGTGAGCAAAGTAAAGCTCAGAAAACCTCCGGCAACATTACTTTTAGGTTTTTTTTTCCCTCTTCTGAAGAGGGACGTGTTGGTGCTTTATTCCTGAGAAGGTTCCTCAGAGAGAGATTATTACTGCGCAGCCTTCTTCCACATAGATAAGTCTGTGTAACATCAAGACCTCCACTCTCCACACTTAGCCCATATCTATTATAACTAGAGGCTAATAGTCTCATTCTAATTGATGTTACTTCCACATCTCTGCTTCTTCCTGTGTACTCCGATGCTGCTGCTGCTGCTGCTGGTTGGTAGTGTAAGTGACAGCGTGGAAAGGCACTTCTAATCCGGAGGTGGCAAATAATCAGAATAATTTGGACTCTGTGTGTGTTTGTGTGGGGCGATGGCCTGTATGTACTGCTTGTCATTTTTTCAATTACTCGAGCTGTGGTTAAATGTTCATTTTCACCAGTCAGCCCGGAGCGAAAAACTACTGAGCCCCATTAGGTTTTACCCACAGCCTCGCACTCATTAGTTTTCTCCGGTCAGACGAGAGTGAGGGAGAAGCTGGGAAGGCCTCTCTAAAGAGGTCAGGGTGAAGTCTTGTGCAGCCACAGTAGAGATTGTTAAGGAGTTTTCAGCCAGTATGCTACAATGGGAAGATTGCTGTGAAGACTCGGGCGACCTTTTTAAGGCCAATCGCACACGCAGCCATATCTCTTTTCTCTTTCTCTCACACATGCAGGAAACTACTGACCTATGAGAAAACTCAATAAACATGACAGCACAAACATGGGTATTATACTTATGTTTAAATCTAGATTCTGGGAAATGTGCACTGTCCTCACTGCTAATAGTTACAAGGCTTTTATCTTCCCTGTTGCATCTCGAATGGCGCTTTCAGACCAGTACAGGCATCATTAACCAGCGTCCTCTGTTTCCATTGACCTGAGGGATCCTGTCTTGATTTTGTGCCGCTACGGCTCTGCCAGCTAAATGGAGGTTGCAGGAAGATGGCATCCATTATTGAGGTATTCAATTCAAATGTCACCCGTTTCCACTTGGCACTGTTTTCTCTTCCCTAATGTTTGCTCGGGGCATGTGGGAGGGAGGAGGGGCACTGGTTTTTCAGTGTTCTCTCAGCACTTGGGAAGGACTTTTCACAGACATTAGCAGGGAAAAGATGCAAGGTGACACTGTTGTAAGTCCCGCCACTTCACCTTGCACTCTGACACCTGGACGGTTTCTCCCTGCATTGTTAGTATCCTCCTGAGCACAGGCCTAAAACAAGGCTGATTGTAACTATTCATCATCCAGCCTCTGCTTAATTGGACCAAAAGTAGATTGCATGTAGGGCGCCATGAGTCTCTCAGGTGGGTGTGGACAGAATACAGTTCAGATAAGAGCTGGAAATACTTCAGGTGCTCACATGGAATAAACCCAGTTTCTCTCTAAGTGCAGGTTACTTATTTGGCCACTACAGACTCGACTTTCATTACCCGGTTACCCTCCTGTCAGTGTAATTCACTCCTATCATCCCTCAACCCAGTTGAAATTAACAGGTAATTTGTAAATGTCACTTTGGGTTAGACACCTCATTTTCTTCCTTTTCCAACAATCCAGCACCCGTGAGCTATTTTTTTCTCGTCTTTTGAATAAGGTTTTCATTCACAAATAGAGTTATGGTCCACTAAATAAATGAGAGTAATTGATGAGGGGGAAAAAACGTGATTTACCGTAACCTATTAGAGTCAATCAGTGACATACCACCCAGGATTCTTTTAGTTACCCTAATGCTGCATGTCAGCTGAAATTCTGAAGAAGTTCATTTTAGGAGTGAAATGAACTGTGATGAGATGGTAAAAAAGCTGTATTATGTATATTGTTTCCACACAACCCCACAAAAACACTCAAAGATTATTTATATAATTTCTTTTTTTTTACCTAAATAGAAAAAATATTGTTGAGCTCTTTTTATACTTACATACAGTCTATATTTGCAAAGTGATCTTTAATTAAAAAACACATTTATTTACATTGGAAGTAGTTCAGAAAAATCACCCTGCCCTCCCAAATGTTACAGTTGTTATCATAAAGTTAAATAAATAAAAAAAAATCTAGTTGCTTGCCAGTCATTTAATACACATATATATATTGACTATTGACTGTTTTATTGTATTTTTTTAATCTGTATTGCTCCAAATGTTTTAAAACTCTTGACTGTTTTAGTCTGAGTGTTTGCTAGAAAGCAGTGCTGTTCTGAGTGTGGTTTGGCATAAGCAAGGTTTTCTGGCCATAGGATATGTCCCTCCAAATATGTATCATTTAGCTTTAATGGTGTCTTCACAGACATGCAAGTTTCCATTGCCATGTGTATCACGACTCTGACATACCATCGCACTGGGTGACTTTTGAACAGTCTGAATACAGTCTGTGTGTGAGTGCCCTGAGTGATGGGGGTTACTCAGACCGTGGCTCAGATTGTTGAGGTGGGCAGGGGTAAAGTGTGGGGTGATCGTGTTTGTTAACAGTTTAAATGGCCCAGGGGAGGAAGCTGTTTGTGAGTCTGAAGTTGTGGGACCTGATTTACCAGAGGGCGGCGAGTCAAACAGATGGTGGGCGAGGTGCAAGGGGTCACCTATGGAGGGCCCTGGTTTTCCTGAGGTTCTGTCCTCCAGAACATTCCTGTTCTCAGTAGTGGCACCTCTGTACCAAACACCCAGGCAGTAGGAGAGCACGCTCTCCAACTTCTTCTTTACCAGGGTGTTGGTGTTGTGGGCCCAGGTAAGATCAGCGGCGATGTGGGTGTCCAGGTCTTTGGGGATCCGGTGATGAGTGACAGTGGGGGGAGAGAGGTGGGAGCCAAGTCTGACTGATTGAGGTTGGTTTGTGAGGAAGTCTTTGATCCAGGAACAGGTGACTGGGGGGATCTGAAGGTGGTCCAGTTTGTTGGCCAAGATGTCTGGGATTATGGTATTGAACACTGAGTTGTAGTCCACGAAGAGCATCCTCACGTAGCTCTTCCTGTTCTCCAGATGGCTCAGCACTTTGCTCTATCACAGGTGGGGGTCGAGGGAAGGGGCTAAAGAGTCTGTGATGTGCTGAGACACTATCCACTTGAAACACTTCATGACTACAGATGTGAGGGCTATAGGTCTGTAGTCACTGAGGCTGTATATTCCAGTCTTTTTAGGGATGGGAATGATGATGGTGGCCTTCAGACAGGTGGGAACGGTGGCACGAGTCAGGGAGAAGTGGAACAGCCTGGTGGAACAGCCCTACCAATTCAATTCAATTCAATTTTATTTATATAGCACCAAATCACAACAAAAGTGGCCTCAAGGCGCTTCATAAGCGGAAGTTGGTCCTCAGAGGCTTTAACCACAACCCCAGGGATGCCGACAGGGGTTAACCTCTATCTCCTCCTGACTTTTAATATTGGATTAGTTTTACTATTTTTTTTTAAATTAGTTTTACTATTTTAAAATTAAACCTGTAGTTGTGGATTTTTGTATTTTGGTTACTTGGTAAAACTTTATTTTTGTAATTTACACTTTGCCACCATCATAGCTGGTCTTGCATCTCAAGATACTGTATATAAGAAAACTTGCCTTAATGTGTCAGTGAAGTATTACATCGATATAGTCCCAGCAGGTCCCTGAGGTCATGTAATCAGGGCCTGCTGGCTGTGCATCATACCAGGCTGAAAGGTAAAGGAGACAGAGCTCTTGGAACAGTGCCCCCCTCCCCAGACTGTTGAACCCTTTCCCTCTGAACTCTGGACTGTTACCTCTTACTGGCACATACCCTCTATTGAACGTTACCTCAGCTGTTCATGCAGCATTGAAGAGTTATTCAACTTTTTGTTTTAGACAGCTTGTTTCTGGGGCATTTAGCTGCTGAAAAGCCAGATTCTTCCTCCAGGACTTCTTTGGTTTTAAGGAGGTGGAGACCCAAGGAGAGTTAAGAATGTGAATCCTGTACTTTTTTAGGTGGCCAGGACCACCGACTCCAAAGTCATGTTCCTGCTTTTTGACTGTTAAACAAGGGCATCCGACAAAAATTTCCAGAACCTTTCTTTTTTTCTTTACACAAAATTAAAATTCCTTAGTCTCCCAGCTGAGATTTCCTCTACTGTTTCTCAAACAGGAAGTAACTTTATTACTTCAGTGATGCATTTAAATGTTATGCTTTTACAAAGCCCATCTTCAGAGTGGTATTGCTGAGTTGTACTGTCCCAAATGTAGGACATACCTGATTATAAGGCATTTTGAAAACAGTCACTAAACCACAATATGCAAGGCACTTTGTAAAAGTCTGTAGTTGGTTCTTTACAATAATATTGGTCTTATCAATATTCTTCTGAAGGAACTGGCCACAAGTGGTGCAAATAGGTTTGCTCAAGATTTTTGGACAGTCCTGTATTTAGCATCACTCTTCCTCCCAAAATCTGATGCAGATTCAGTTTAAAACTGTGGCTTTAACAGGCTTATAAAACATGCTGAGATGGTGGCATTGAGTTACACAAAGCTAAGTTGATATAACGCTGGTTTACAATTTTTCAAAAGTCGTCTACTTTGGAAATACAGTGTAGTATTTATCAATCACGCTCAGTCCAAACATACACTGTGACATGGACAAACACTGGTTTCATTTCATTCATTTCACATTATAGCATCTGAATATGTTGGTTTCATCACTTGGCTACATGTCTGCCTCTGGCTGTCACCACTAACATAATATTATTTAATTATTTAACAACGAAGGGCACCAGTTGAAAGAATGCAAGAGCTTTTATAAGTCACAGTGCCAGCATGTTGTGAAAGAAAAATAATATAAAACTTGTTGGATATATTAACACAGTTTTTGAAAACATGTTTGACCTTCTAGAAAGAACAAATCTATGTTGAAATAGAGTCCAAAAGTTCAAGTAGATATAGTATAGGTTTAGAATTTCACACTTGCATTTCTTATTTGGTTTGAATTCCAATTAATACAAGCCCTTTTAAAAAATATATATATAAAAATGAGAGAAATAGTTTTGGAAGAATGACAATCTGAAAATGAGCCCCCACACCTATTTGCCAAATTTCAGGGCTAAAAATATATTTTATTTATTTGGATTTCAGTTATAAAACTTGTGGTTCTAAAACTGACCTATTACGATATCACAGAAACTGAAGCCAACCAATAGTTTTCAACCTTATTCAGTTTCTCAGTTTCAGTGACCCAGAACTGGGATTATGTTAATTTCAGAAGCATTTTGGCTGTAGACCAATATCGACAACATAAAAGCAATATTAACTACAGTGTTAACAACGTTAATTTAAAAAAAGACATATTTCTGCTTTATATAAGAGTATGCACAGACAATGAACATTTGTAGGTATAATGATTTTTTACACAAAGGCCTCAGTGCAGGCATCACTGGTTTCTGGTCAGAAGGATATTCTGTATTTCTGTCTGTATGTTTGTGGCTTTATGCCCAAACAGAGACTTTCTGATCAAGAAAAGCAATTTCGTCCGTATATTGACAAAATACAATATTACCACCTTCGCATAATTAATGCGACTGTGTTTTGAGGACAGATGTTATTGCTTTTGTAAGATATTAAAGGTTTTTGAACTGATCATTAGGAAAATGGAATTGAAATGATGGCCAAGCAGGTGGAGGGATTCGTGTTTCATTTGACTCAGCTAGAGGAGTCTAATAAGGAAAATTGTTCCATTAACTGTAATGCAGCCTTTAGTACCAGGAAAAGGCAACATTTAGGATACATCGCAATATTACAACAGCCAAAATCCCTGATAATATCTACTTTCATTTTAGGCTATTATATTACTAAGTCGCAAGGCTCCAGGTGGCATGAGCACAAAAAAATTATAGCAATAACTCTATTAAGACAAAGCATCACTGGCTTTCATACATAATTTATTAGTTATTGAGGGATCAAAAAATTTGGGAAAATTTCACGTTGAAAAGCATGCAGGTAATGTCTGCCTTTTCAGTGGCCAGGGGTGAAATGTAAATAAACATTACACACTTTAATTTATAAATAGTATACAGTTTTAGTTTTGTTCGTATAGCTGTCTTGGCTGTTGCAGTGCCATCATTCAAAATAGCATTCAAGCTAATTCCTCAATCAGTCAGAGCACCGGCTAAGTGGAATTCAAGACTGATTTCACCATGTGATACCCGTGTGCCTCCAGCCTAAAAGCCTCTGTGTGACTGATAAAAAGGAGAATTGAGGAGACATTTCGACTGGGAAAAGGCTCCTCTCATTAAAAATATGGTGTTCGTAATGAAGAGGAAATAGAATTAGCACTGAAAAGGATGAAGGGGAGCAAATTGATGTAAATATTGTAAAGACTGATTGGCAACCTCCTCTTCCAGCCACAGCAGAAAGTCATTATGTGGGTTTTGGGTATAGGTTCCCCATGACCGCATATTTATTATCTATCTAAATAGAATCACTTACCTCTGATGCTGCCTCTGATAGCCAGTCACCACAAATATCAGTTCCCCTGGTGCCTCTGCCGGCAGTTTTACATAAGGCCAAATGATTATATGTGAAACCAGACAGGATTGCATTTTGTTGTTAACTTGATTCCTGTTTTCCTGTGAGAAATAACCATTTGTGGGGGAGATTTTTTCCCTTTTAAGAGTGTAAATTCAACACTGTTTGACATCCTCCATGGTGGAAAATGAGGTCAGTGGTAGAAAGGCAGGATACTTTGTAAAAGCAGAGGCAGAAAACCGCTGTGGCCAAAATCCCTATCTGTGGTCCGATATCTTTATTCACTGCAGTCTGCTGTAATTTAGCATGGTTGTTTTTCTGCGCCGCCATTGTTCAGGCGTTAAGGCAATAAATATATGTATTACGACCGGGGATGCGGCACAATGCCTATTCATGAAGGCAACATATGCAGTGCTCAAAAGCATGTATGCACATAGGTATTGGCCCATTTGTCAAGCCAGGAGAACTAATTATCTCATACCGTGTGATATTGTTTTCAAGCCATGCATTTCATTTTGCAACATTAAAACACACGTGGTAGAGGCAGCAGAAATGGTTTCCATGAGTATGAATGCATTAGAAAATTTTGGGAGGGGATGTTGTATTAGAACTCCACAGGGATATCAGCATGCTACACCTCTTTCGGTTTGTCATTCATCTTCTTCCGCGAGGGCGGAGAAAGAACTGGTGGGTAGTGACGCCTTCAGCCAACTTGGCAGGTTAATGAAGGTAATTTGATTTCATGCATAATGGCTGCCCGTGCCACATTGGGCTTAATTGCGCGCGGTGTCTGGCCGTCATTTCGTGGTACCAGCCGAGGCCCTGCGTATTTCCTGAAGGTTGTGCAGAGGCAAACAAGTTCCTGATTCATGTGAGATGGAACTGATAGCTCAGTTTCATCTGCTAATAGTTTATCTTATTTCCCAGGCAGCTGTGAGCTCTGCCGTCACAGTGTGATGGCAGCGGCTCGGTTTTAGTGAATCGCGCAAGTTCATTACTACATGGCAAACAAACACCATAGTAGGTCGTACAGTCCCAGGATGACTCTAAAGGAACACGCTGGTGTTAACTCTGTCCTATTTGTTACACCTTGATATGATATTATCCATGTGGAAACTGATTTAGCTCTTTTTAAGAGCTGATAACTTTTGTCAGCTGTATGGTATAGTACTGTAAGGTGAGATTGTCCTGATACCTTTGTGGTTATTAGGAAATATTTATGGGAAGGTCAGTTTTGCTGACAATCAAATCTTATTTACCGTCAAGCAACCAAGTGACTGAGATTGTTTATAAATCCATTATATTTTATCTAGAGAAGATATTCCAAAATCATAGTTTCTAAACACTTTTATGCAAATACAAGAATGTAAGCACACATGTACCATGCCATAAAAGTCAGATAATCTCAAACTGGTTTGTTGAACGTGTAAACATTGTACTGAAATAGCTTCCACAGTCACCAGATCTCAATCCAATAGAGCACCTTGATAGACCACTTCATATATATATACAGATATACAACCAACAAATCTGCAGCAACTGTGTGATGATGTCATGTGAACGTGGACAAAAATCCACTGGGACTAGCATTGAATATAGCGTTATAAGATTCGATACGGACAAAAATTCAGTTTAATGTAAATCTGAAGCATTTAACATTTAATTTTTAAGTCTTTGCACATTATCAAATCTGTCTTATTTTTACCGTCAAAGTATGTGGAATAGTTTATGTAGACATATATCTGTTCCACGTATTTTGTTGTCATTATTCATTTTACTTTTCTTTTAGCGGTGTTATAAAATAAGAAACTGTGGAAATAGAACACTTTTAAAAGTTGCTTCTTTGAATAAATAAATACAGGGATGCATAAATGTAACTTTTTCCAACATTTGATGTAAATACTTTTGATGTAAAAAAATTATTTTATTTTTTTTTAATTAAAAATTCCAAGAATAAATAACATGTTCATATATATGTCTGTGAAGCTTCTCCTTTGCAAGCTCCTTTGACATGTTCATATATATTATATATCATATCTATAATACTTATTATGTTATTGCATTATATTAAGCCTGCATTTTAAAAATAAGCTTGACTATATGGGTTGTGCCCATGAAAAACACTCTCTATTGACTCTGCTATTTCTTTACTTCTTTTGCTGAGTTTCTATAATTCTTTTCATCTGTAGTTCTTCATATTGGTCTCACCATTACTTTTTGTACATCTTAAGTATCCAAGTCTTTCTCAGTTTCTCTCTCTCTCTCTCTTTGGACAGAATTTTCTATCTTCTCAAGTGAATGAGAAAAACGATGCATTTAAGTAATGTGGAAAAAATAAAGTATGCATTTAAAATAGTATTTTCAGCAGTTAGCCCTAATCAGGTTTTTCCGAATAAAATAAAAACAATCTGAGAAAAACCCCTGCCTTTCTCCTCCAAACCAGATCAAATCACAAAACAATGGGAACTACAGGCCATTCTAAAATTAATTAGATTTTGTTTCCCACCCTATAATTGGATCCTAATTAGAATTGGGGTTCAATCTATTTTCCTAAGACCTCTTCACTTGATTATTATCTACAAAGCCGGTGTAGATATTATAGGTCATATTCCTTACTCTGCCATACAATCTAAATGGATCTTGTTTCAAAGCCTCAAGGACAGTCTGAGATGAGCTTGACTAGATTGCACTTTCCCCCTTATCTTCATCTGCACAGATGTCTGTAAACAACATAATGCAGAGATCAAAAAAATGTTGTGTTGCACAAAATGATTCTCAAGAAATTCAAAAATTATTCAAATATATTTCCAAGGAAACATCCACAGTCCATATGAGATATTGAATCACGTATAACTGTTTCAATTTGTCTGTGGAGTTATTCTGCCTCAGATGTGGCCTCCTCAGTTTGGGCTTATAAAAACTGCTTTCCAGTGACAAACAGTGAAGCTGCAAAGCGACAAAAACAATTTGGCTTATTCAGCGCACTTTGACGGCAGCTTTATGACAAATATAAAGCTGTATCTTCCTTAATTGCTGTTACCGGTACATCTACCCATTAATGGGCTCGTAGGCTATAGTTCCTGATATCTTTCTGTGGTCATCTTGCCTACCAAACAGGTCTGTATGTTCTAGTTTGAACGTTTACATTAGATTGGCAAAAAATTGTGTGAAAATGATGTCTTCCATTTTCACACAAAGGCCAAAAAAACATCACACTGAGGTGATAAAATGAGGAGATGGAAAAAGCTCTTCCTACAGGAACGCCTCACTTTAACACACAAAGACGTAGCTCCACACCGTTTTCAAATTACAGGAGGAACACACTGAAAAACAGTAGGCAATTTCGCTTGTAATTATTGCTGGGGAGGGAGTGAAAAATTACCTGCATTCACACCCCATACGGGATTACAATCACTGTCCAGGGCAGGCAATATTAAAATCACCCCATAAAATCTTATCCAAATGGAGCTTTAGAACAGCAGTGACAAGGAGCCTGAATGAATGGCTAAAAAAAGATCCAAAACAACAACAAAAAAAAGACGTGCAGAACTCTTAAAATGTGCAGTCGCTTTATTTAGCAACTTCTGAAAATGGTTGAAGAAAGTTTAAAGTGTTGATGTTTCGTTGTAGTAACAGTTTTGTCTTTGATTATACAGTTTGCTGAACATGCCAGCACGCAGGAGTCTAGAGCTGCTGTATGGCTGCATGTTACCTTTGACCACATCAGTTATGCACAGAAATGCTTCAAAGTGCTGTTTTCATTGGTCAGTCTCACTCTGCTCTGTCTGTAAAACAATTTTCACTCGGTGCCAGAAAGCTGAGTGGAAAAGCGCTCCTACAAATGCTCATAATATGGAGCTAAAAGCATAGTTCTTCCTCAGCTCACTGCCAGCCTTTACTAGTGGCTGCACAATTAGCAATAATGGTCCCTCACATAAAGTGTGTGCCTGCCAGGATGAACACTGACCACCCACATTTTCTAGGTGGGTGTTTAACTGTTATAGACTAAGAGGGGTTCTCAACTACCAACATTATAAGAATGAAGACATGATATGAACCGAGCACCTTCAAGTTTCCCTGTAATTGCAGTAGGGTGACTGTGTAAGAGAAAATACAATAGATGAAGATAAATGGCGTATGCATGTGTACATGTACTTGGTAGTGCTACAGAAGCATGTTGTGGATATTTATTTTAACGTTTTACTCAGTTTGACAAAACAATATGAGTGGTTTACTACTGGACAATCCCCTCCCTCTTATTTTGAAAGCTCAGTTGCTGTTAGCAAGCGAGCTCCTGTCTTTCCTGTCCTGTGTTTCCTTACTAGCACTCTGGTTTGGTCACTGTAGTGGCAGTCCTCAGAGAGGACATTTGGGACTGCAGTGGGCGATACTCCAACCAGAACGTGAAGGAGGTGGAGACCAGAGCTTTACTTCACCAAGGCTGAAGAACAGAAACATTGTTGTCCAACATGTAACATAAAATGAAGTATGATGGAACTTCCTTTCATGCCTTGGACAATATTTAAAGATAGACATGGGTGATGACTCCTACAGCTGCAGAAAGACCTCTGGTTGTGTGGAAGTCTATCCGGTCGTTAAGTCTGACGTCACTCCGCTGCAGGTCCATATATCAAACGATCACTATGGCATTACTGAGAGTTGACAAACTGTCTAATGTCTTTCATCTTTAATAAAATGATCAGCGTTCTGCTCTACCAGGTGTAACAATTGAGTTTAACATCCAGGCATCCATGAAAACGGAATTTATGACATTTAACGGAGTTAGAAGTTAGCAGGAAGTTAGCTCACTAGCTTCTATCTAAATACAATATAGCATGTCCTGACTGCGGGGTTTTTGAAACAAATTAAAACGTACAGCTCTGCTATCACTTCCAGCATAAATGAAGACAGAAAACTAAACAGCAGTGACGTTTGTAGGGTTACTGAAGTTGGGCTAGCTGGTATATAATGATGTGCTACGTGACCGCTAGCGACACAGCTATGTTAGCATAATATAAACAAGCTAACTTTTTTTGCACTCGATAAAAGTTAACGTGAGTGTTCTCGGTGGTCAGGAACAAATGTAATCACATGGCAGGATGCTGTAAAAGGACCAAACTTCAGCCAGGAGAACAACTGAGATAATCCATCCACAATACGAGGTTAGTCATTCATATACTGCTGCATGGGCTGGGCTGTAGTTACATCCTAAGGTTTTAAAAACTGAGCTTAAATAAATGATTAGTGGTAATAAAAGCCGAGGGAGGTCAACAGTGATCACTGACTGTTTTAGGAGCTTTTTTAGATTAAATAGAAGAAAATACAAAACATTAAACATGTTAACAACACAAAAGCCATATTAAACGCAGACTACTTTCGGCCCGGAAGTAGGATTCGTCACGTTACCACTTAACGACCGGATAGTAAAGCAGTCTTCTGCTCCATCGCTTTGTGACCTTACTAAAAACTTCCCTGATGATTTTATGGGCTTATTCCAAGAGTTGGGAAAATTATCCAGGATATTGTCATTGGCTGGTGACTTGTCAATCATAAGCTGTTAACTAATAAGCATTCATTTTTAGAGTCAGATCCAAACCTTGCTTGTCACTGGTTTCTAAACGCCAAGATGGCAACAATGAAAATGCTTAGCTCAAGGCATTGAAATGGCTCATGCATGTCACCATGACTACAGCCATCTGTTTCACAGGCGCACACACTAGCGTACAAGTGCAGGCTTTGTCCTGGACAGTGTATCTCTTTCTTTCAGTTCTGTGGGAAATATTTATTATTATTAACTATTTTTGTCTTCAAAGTCTAGTTGAGTATGGCACTGTACACGTTGAATGCCTAGTTATGAACTTTCTTTGATTTTAGCTTAGTAAAACAAATCTCGTCCTTGTTTATGCAAAAATCTTTCATGGCTCTCCTTCTCACTTTGAAATGTGTTACCCTCTCAACTCAGACATTATCTCCACCTTGTTTGAAGAGGTTGGGATGATCCAATTGCACTTGGCTTTAACAGATCGAGGCTATCCAGCAAAAGGCTGCTGGGCAGCTGAGATCGCTGTGGGAAATTTAGATGCTCTGTTTAGATAGATATTATACAACATAATATTAGAGAAAAGAACAGGACAAATCAGCACAGATCTGCATCACAATCACAACAAAATACTCCCCTGCTGTGCATTGATGTGTTTGTCTGTGTTTTTTTTAATATACAGGTTGTGGGTTCTATACACAGTTACTATCTTACCAGCGTTCCTTGTGAAGCTTTGCCTTTCTTCTTGGCCCTGTTACTGGGTAGTCATGTCAGGCTGCCTGCTTTTCAAATATAGAAACTTTCCTTTTATAAGGTCAACATTTATGATTGTTTGGCTCCATAATCTACCATAAAGCCAAAGCCAAAGTCCACTTCTGAAAATGGCTCATTAAGATTTTGATCAATCTTGTGCTTTCGGTGAGACAGACTTAGGAAATGCCATCAGAAAATTGCATTTCCCAATGACATTAGGCGCCCAGTTGACCATCCAATTCCATGTGTTTCTATTGAGATGTTAAGATCTGATATCATTTGGGTCAGAAAACCTGCTTTTTTCTCTAAGTGAGGCAATTAAATTTCCTTGATGGTCTCTGAGAGCACTTAGCTTAAGAGAATACACTTCTAAATCAAAAAGCTTTCAATCATCTCAAATCATATTTGGGAGAAATCTGCCCCCGAGTGTAGTGTCACATGCAATGCCATTGAGCATGTGACAGACTTGTGCTGAGATAGGCGATGTTGGGAAAGGTTATTGTGCGTGTCTCTGTGGGCTGTGCATTGGTTGCGACATGTTGTTTGTCGGAGATCCAGTGTAACTTCATATCAAAGACAGGATGGGAGAAGAGAGACTAACCTTAACTGAGAACAGGCCTGCCAAATTGAGACAGAAGATATCAAAGGACATAAATGAGAAGAGAAATACTTACAGCCTGCTGAATTTATTAAATTTTTTTTCCTCACACACCACAAGTAAATTTGGCAGTTGATGTATTAAGAGTAGCATTAAGAATGACTGCAAGTTTTAAACAGTCATCTAATTAACGATTTAGATTGATTTGCCTTTAAAAGCTCACTACAACACCTGCCGTGGATGAAAGCATAGGCCATAAACATTTATGCCTAAAAGAACATTACCTTGCCAAACACATTTATATGCATGTGCTTATGAGTCTTTATCCTTTGCTCATATAAAACTTCCAAATTGAGTACAAACAGTGAACTTCTAACATACAGCCACTGATTCATGTTCAAATTTAAAAAGCAAAAATTCACATCAATTTTAAAAGATAAATAAGGTCAAATTAAGAGACTAAAATGCAATTGAAGAAATAGTTTAGCAGACAGAGCCTAAATAGACTCAATCATCTGTTCAGGCTCCATCATCTATCATAAAGCTCTGCCATGGTAAAAAAAAATATGTGGATAAAGACTGGCTAAAGCAACAAGAAATATTTTTTAGAAGTTGAGTCTACTTTGGCACAGCATTGTTCTTTTATTGTAGAAGTAGCAGATTATTATAATTTGTTTTTTTTAATCATTTTTGAGTTTGTTGGCCCTTTTTCATGTGGTTTTTATTGTTTGAAAAGGTTATGTTTAGCTTTTAATAGTGTTACTGTTAGTTTAGTCTTTTTAAATTATCTTACTATAGGAAGTAAAGTTTTCATGAATGCCTTGACATATTTGTAACACTTCCAAAAACAGTCAGAAAACTCTTGAACCTTGTTGCATTTGGACAAGTGAAAAGCACTGCTAAAACTCGAGGCATAAAATAAGACAAAAAACTAAATACTAACAAAGTTTGTTGGGTGTAATGATGTACTATGGTCAATATAAATCTTTAGCTTGTGGAAAACAGAGGATGAAGGTTAGGTTATTATCAGTTAAAAACAGTAGCATGACTAATTGGAGACGTTGTACATTTGGAAGATGGTAACTGGCGTCTCTTTTTTATGGCTCTGTCACACTAGAATAGAAACAGGACAAAGCACTCTTTACGATTGTGCAATCGGTTGTTCTCTGGTGATTGCAATGACGTTTTTTGTATTTGGTGACCAATTGCAAGTAGTTACCGTGACCGCTTTTGATTGCAAGACAATTGCACAGGTCTGGTCACGGGAGACAAACAATCTTTAAAGAATTGAGGTCCAACTTGGACTGACTATCACTGCTATCACTCTGACAGATTGGCAGTGGTTTGCAAATAATTTCTGTTTAATTTATAAAAGCCCACAGATTGCCAACACGTTAAAGTCAGTCAAAGGAAATTTTGAATGATGTCAATTTTTTGCAGATTATTATGAGTTAAACTGACTCTGTGTTATTGCTCTTTTATTGATGTTTTGAGACAAAGTTGCTTTAAAGTTGCTTTGAAGACAACAACTAACTGCAGCTGGTCGTAGTCCTGGTTCACATCTTTTAATAAAACCATTTCAAAAGTAAGAAGATCACATTCCACATGGTCAAAGTAATTTCGACGGTGCCACAGTCTCCAGCAACTGTTCCCTAGTATGACCTTAGCATTAGAAAGGGATTTCAAATATACTAGGATCATGTGACCAATAAATTATTGGTAACATGAATAATAATAATTATTATTATTATTCACTAAAAAACCCAAGTAATTCTGGATACTTGATTTAAAAAAAAAAATTCAGTACAATTCATTAGAATTTTTAAAATAATTGGTGACTGAATTTTCTAATTCAAAATAGGGAAAAAAATAAAATCTTTGAATATTATAATATAAAAAATTATTTTTCTTTGCTGCACAGTTGAGCATTAGGTCAAATAAATGTAACACATAAAGATCTTTAGTTAATAAAAGTGAAAAATATGCAAGGAGGCCATCTGGAGAGTGAGAAATAAAATCCTTAATTCTTTGTAACTACCTGCTCGCTGGTTTACCGTTCAGCTCTGTTTTACGACAGCTAATTAGGCTGGTTTTATAACCAGGTTTACTTAACTCTGTCATGCAAGGATAAATTACCATTTTGCACTTCTCACTTAATCATTTTAATTACCACAGGCAATTTATCAGGCTGTCTTCAGGGCATGAATAATTGGAAATATTATTAGATGAGAATATATACTGGATATATCAAAGTAAGCTGCATATGTATGCAGAAGAATATATGGTACACTTTAAGGAGATACAATGTATGTTGCTTTTTATATTTATAGTATAAAATGCATTACAGATGGGCAGGTAATAGGTTATGGCTTCATGCTCTTATATATCTTTTATATAGTCATTCATTGGCTCTGTGTTTGGAAGAGGCTGACCCTTTGCTGACTTTGTCCACGTTCATTCTCACACTATATCAGCAACAAAAGTGGGAGGCAGCAGCCACCCCTTCCACACAGATCAAAGTGGGGTGTGCCGTGCTGCTATGGTGCTTACTTGAGAGACTACCAACATGAAAATACCACATCCCAGTTCTCAGCAGGGGGCTGGTCTGTAATTGTGTCTTGTCAGACCTCCAGAGTCGCTCTCACAGCTTCGTACCTGACATTTTCCTCCAAAGAATTTATTTTTCAATCTCTGGTATTTTTGCAGTTGTGCCACTTGTGACCAAATTTAGCTCCTTTTTTCCCCTCTTCACCATGTGCACTGTGAGCCAGTGATAAAACTATGTGTGAAAATTGCACTTTTTATGAAAAGAGAGCATTACCCTCATCAAGAAAAGGTCACATCATGTAACTGATGAGCGGCCAAATGCACCAGTGTTTTATGAGATTGTAATTCATCACTTTAGATGTCTGTGTGTGTGTGTGTGTGTGTGTGTGTGTGTGTGTGTGTGTGTGTGTGTGTGTGTGTGTGTGTGTGTGTATGTATTTTATCCAAGATAGAAATGGGCATAAAATTATAAACACTATGGTTTGAAGAAAATCAAATTTCCCACAAAGCCCTTTTAATGTAAACAACCAAAACCACGAAGGACGTGTACGATGTGTTGTCTCTTCAGCTGTCGTTGCATAAAGTGTGCCTTGGTTATAAAAGAAGGCATTGTCCACGACACAGATCCCAACCTCTAACCATCATAACAGACAATTACCTGTCTTTAAAGGCAAACGATAACGGTGATACTAAATACAGATATGCTGTTTTTAGTTTTGTTGAACTCATTCCCTTGGGATCATCCTGAAGAAGGCTGGATCATACACCTGAGTCACTAGCATCCACCTCCACATGCAAAAATCTAGAGCAGCAAAGAACAGCAAACTGGATAGACGAGCTTTGGTTATTTTTGTATCTGTCAGAGTGCTTTTGTGAGGCTGTGCAACTGTGTTATGCTATTGTCTAGTTTAGGTTCCACTTTACCGTATTATTTTGTTTGCTTCTCTTATGCTAATTCATCCTTTGTTTTCATCTTTTCGTGTTAACCTTGCCAGAGAAAGCTTGAAAGGAGCGCTGCCATTTTCCCCTCTTCTCTTTTCTTTGAGTTGCTAGGAGGTTTAGTTGCAGTTTTTCTTTTGTTTAGTTAGTTGACGATGATTTTGTTTTAACTATGGGTCTTATCTGTTGCTTTGGTTTGACCTTTGGCTGCCCTGTCACCAGCTTAGGGATCAACTTGGATTCATTAGAATGAACGCTTTCAGTGTTGGAGGAGGTCAGGGTTGGACGCAAATGCTCAGAAAGTAGATACAAAAGCACAGAGACTAAATCAAATCAAATAATTTGCCTGTATGGAGACTAGAATATGTAAATATCTGGATAAAACATAGCAGAAGTGACTTTATTGTAGGTTTTTTAGTCAATCTGAGGCTTTAACAGTAACTTAAGCTGTTACTGTTAAAGCTTAACAGTAACAGTAATCCATACCAATCCATACATTGGTATGGATTAGTGTTGGTCCTGTTGATGACACTGGCGATGTGAATGTGTAATATTTATATGATTTGTCCCACTAATTTTGTGCTGGCTAAATGATTGACAGATGTGTGAAGAAGAACTTCTAGACCAGCCCGTTGTACCACTCTAATGTACCGTTCTCTTGTGGTAAAGATAGGGTTTAGCACTAAAGCAACGAACCACGAGCTGCGGCTCATGACCAAAAGGATAAGACTGAAGATAATGTACAAGCTGCATAGATGAGCTTCATCGAAAGGGTGTCTGGGGTCGGTCTTACAAATCAGATGAGGAGCTTGATGATTCAGAAGAAGCTCAGAATAGAGCTGATACTCCTCCACATTAGAAGGAGGTGATAGATGTAGATCAGCATTTGGCCAGGATGCTTCCTAGGTGAGGTGTTTTGGACTCGTCTAACTGGAAGGAAACTGTCGAACAGACCCAGGAGATGCTGGAAAGATGATCTCTCTCAGCTGTTTTGGGAATGCCTCCCACATCCCCACCCCCACCCCAAAATTATAGCTGGGGGTGGTGTCTCCAGACAGGGAGGTCTGGGCATCTTTGCCCCGACCCATCCCCCGATCTGGATCTGGACCAGGGGCACAGAATTGTTTTGTTTTTTTGTTTTGTTTTTTACAGTGACAATTTGCTCGTTTCCCGGGGACAAAAAGTTAAATAAATTTAAAAAAAAATCTAAATACTGGGGAAAAAATGGTGTTGGTTATCAGCCAAATTGTTATTTTAAACATCGGCAACGAATTTCACAATCTGTGCATCCCTGCTAATAACGTCTGTCCGACTGGGAAATAAACACGGAACTAATGTACCAATACACTGATGTGAAATTCCAACAAAGCATGTGTATACTACACATCATATTATACAGATATGGTTTTCCCTGTGCTGTTTATTATTTCGGTTGCAATTCATTTCATCGGCTTTTTAAAAAAAAATATTATTTTGTGTTTTCGTATTATTTTCTTATAAATGTTAAAATGTTGTCATTGTGTTTTTTTTATGATTTCAGTCATGTAATGTTATGACAGCCCAAACTGTAGGCAGTCTGAGTTGTAGGAGAACGCAAACACACGCTGTAGGCCGTCTCATAGCACACCTCTGACTTACTGTAGTGCTCCTTGAAAGCTCCCCGTGCTAACATGCTGCATGTTACCGAGAGGACTGAAGATTAGCATATGACATGACAGATTACATTAAATCATGTCTGCGCCGTACTTTATGACATTAGCCTCTTAGCCCAGGCATACAGATGCATGCAAATGCTCCCTCAAACCCTCTTATTTAAATCTGCTGCATGACATGGCACCTTTGATATGATTATTAGTCATCTAAGCGACTTGACTTCACCCTCATCAGATAGAAGGTGTCAGCAAAGGTGAGAAATGATGGCCACTTTGAACACGAACCTTGATGAGCTGCGGAAAAATGGTGAAAATCAGACGAGCGACTGAAGACGTTATTTAACAAAGGACGGCCATGTGGGCGGAGGGGGGAGGGCCTCCGACCCGTCCGTGCTGACGTTATGAAAAAAAATGTTGTTAAAAAAGTTGAGCAGAAAGTGTCGCCACCTCCTCAAATATCACAAAAGGAGAAAGTTGTTGAAAATGTGGTTGTTCATTTCATGCTGGCCAACTCATTAGCAACAGAAGTCAGTCTGTCTCAGTCGTAACTGCTGCCCAGATGGCTCTCCAATCTGCCCTGTGTAAAGAGCGAATAGTCATAATAATACATAATCTTCTGTTTAACACATGCCTTTTGCTTCATTTTTTTGAACTGAACTAGTACAGTAATACATAAATCAAGCTCTCCCTTTTTTTTAACATCCTGAAGCGACACAGAGATCGTGAGTTATCACGCTTTCTGAAAGACGTCAGCGATTGTGGTATTTCAAGCTCATTCCGATTGTCAGTCACACCCAGTGTTTGCATATAGTGATACCCACATTCGCCTGCTCTTTAGGGAGGTAGGGATTGTAGATACTTCTCTCCAATTATTCCCAGTATCATCAGAGAAGCCCCCAACACCACTCGAGTGTCTTGTCTGTGCTCTGTGGTCTTTAATCTTAATTATAAAGCTATCATTACAGCATGAACCCTGGGCTGCCAACAGTGGAGCCCTGGGCTCATCTGCTCTGAATCAATCAAACTAAGTTCTGCACTGGAGGACTTTTTTCTCTTTTTTTCAATCAGGTCATTTTGATTCTCCCTTATCTCATTTTCATAATTATGCTTGTCCCTTCTCTAATGGAGTGAAAATGCTCTACCTCCTGAAGCTTTACATGGTCAAGTCTGAATATTAAAACCGTGCGGCAACCTTGAACGTCTGACCTTGCTTTAGAACTTTGTGACAATAAAATGCTTTTTTTGTTTTTCAGCGGCAAGCAAAAGCCTCTGTGAGCAATCCGAAAGATTAGAATTTGTTCCCTGCTGCGCTTGTTAATAACGCCTCGTTAATAGAGAAGGATGAGACAAGAACAAAATAACTTCGGCAATTTATTGTTTATGAGAAGGTGTTAGATGTGGAGTTATGTGTCTGCGAAACACCCTCATTCACACTTAAATTGCTGGCGTCTGCTGTAAATCAAGGCAGTGAAATTGGATGACGGAGAGAAGGCTGGCTGCAGCCAATGACAAATTCTCCCTATCTCAAACACAGCTGACATCTTAGAGCTGTGATCAAGTGGAATGATCAAAGGCATTCAGTACTGCATTTAGAGGTACTGCGTGTGTGTGAGCGTGAGAACGGGGTGACAGTGTCAGGAGGTTTATTTAATGTCAGACCGAGACTTTATACTCGTTTCATACAAACTCGTCGTGTTTGCGCACTCGTGGTCAAAACTGTGACTGCCATAAAGAGGAATTCTGAATGTATTTGTCACTTCTGCTTGAATTTACAGTTCATCTGACAATGTTGGTACTGGTAATTGGTAGTTTTATTGATGCAATGTCTGTGTGGGCAAGCACTAAAAATAGTTTGACAGCAATTTCAAGAGCACACAGGCTGTTAATCAGCTTGAGGGGTGATGTTGTTAGCAGCTGCTTAGTCCCATCTGTGATATGAGCACTCTTTGTGTTAGAGTATTGATTTGATTTTTTTTAATGTATGCACCTTTCCTAATTATCGTATATGGAGTGTGTGACAACAATGCAGCAGTATTAGAATTTGTTCAACTTTGAACTTTTGCCAATCACCCGTGACAACAGCTTGAACTGACAGCTAATTAGACTTATTTCGCAGCTCCCAGTCCTTATAGCACTCACTGATGAGCATACTTCTTAATATTAATGAGAGCATGTTGGAAAACACAATTTATATGCTACCATACACTGTATTTCTTTATTTATAGGAAGATATCACCACAGAATAAATAAAATATCACAAAATTTTACAGAAACCAGACCTACAAAAACCAATCGGACTGTGTCATATTCCCAGTAATTATTCTTTTCTAAAATGTAGTTTATTAAATAGTTTCTGACACATAAACTGCAAATAAGAGCTGAGAGCTTCTACACACATACCGTGCGTTTTGGATCACTGTCAGATGCTTTGTCATGTGGCCATTGGAGGAACTGCAGTTTTTACTTTGACGTAGGCGTCATTTTCTAGCTGTTTGATTTTCATAAACCTTCATCAAGATAACATTTTCTTTATTTCACATGTTATTTTATTGTCATGTTGAATGTGGAGTGCCATTTTGTTATGAAAGTTTCTTGTACTACTCCGAAAAAGCAGCAGTCATGCTGTGTACTGTAGGGCTGTAGGCATTTTATTGTGATGTAGGGTATAGCTAGGAGAGTGAAACCAGAGTTTCAGTGCAAACTCCTTTAAAATAGTAACATTAGTAATAATAGTTGTTATACTTTTTTTTATTGTGCTCCAATGTTGGGAAGGCTTGCTAAGGTGGCTGGAGTTGGGGACATTTGCTTCAGAAGTTTATCAGTGCCTTCAGAACTGTCATAAGATAAAGGTGATCATGAAGAACAATTACACATTGATTTGCTGTGAGGCCTCTCTCTCATTGGATCACTGGAATCCAAAAATTCAATGTTTTTCATTTAATTTGTCACCAATTTTGAAATGGTTTTATTTTGCAAACACAGTCATAGTTACTCTATTTATTCAATACTTTTTAGTGTATATTTATTTTTTCATGTATATTTAGTGACCGTTATGTATAGTATATATTTTGTATAGCATGTACAGGTTTTACAAAATGTTGGTCAATGGAAGTTGGAACTTACGCGCATTAGATGAAATACTGTCCTTCATTAAAAAAAAATAAAAATGTGGAGAATTAAGATTTCAGTTGAGCTGTAGTGTAACATAATAGCATAAATGTGTATCAACTGCACCGATCAGTTTCTTGTCAAAATTCTTGAAAGGTTCAATTTGCAGATCCAGAGCTAAAGTTTAACCGAGAGTGAACTTTTTGTCTCCGGTGGAGAAATTCAAACAAAATCTTACACAAAGACAACCTGTAAGTCACGTTATTCATCATTAAAGACGATAAAACAGATCAAAGAGTAGATGAATCGAGCTTTTCAACTTTTAACAAGCAGAGCAGGTAGGGTATTACTTCCCACTGTCCGTGGCACCCAATCCTAGCACAATGGGGAAACGAGCCTGACAACTGAGCATAAGGCAGAGAAGATTATGTGGAGTTCATAGGTCACAGTTCTTTAATGCGCAAACCCTCCAGAATACCTTTTTATTGCTGTCTGGGAGAAAGCGAAAGCCTCGGTTTAATGCGACAGAACTGAGGTCCTCATCGGTGTTAAAATATGCAAAGCAGTACATGCTAACATTAACCAGTGCCTACATTATTTATCCTCCTGAAAAGTGTTTTATCAGCACTAGGCCTGCTTTACTTCACTTTAAAATATTCAAATTAGAGCAGAACTAAAATATCCACCTTGCAAAAATCAGCGCTTTTTAACTCTGGATTTGAAAATTAAGCTCACAATTCTCATATATTTGGTTAAAATACAGTTTGGTGCATTGCAAATTCTGTAGCACCGCAGTTATTAAAGGAATTGCCGAAGGCTCAGCGCTCCACAATAATCAATAGTTTTCCCTCTGAAATACAGTCAAGTACTGACAACTGTTCACGTTTTTCACAAAGTTAAAGTTTGACTTTAGACTGAAGTGGAGCTGAAACGAAGTCACACAGTAAAAATGTCTCTAATGATCATTTTTGTGAAATATTTGGACGCCAACATTACTTCATTTTTAAAATTATGTTCCACTTTGGGCACTTGGGCTTCAAATCCACTTCAAAGTGTATGTTAGGTAAGAGAGCTGCGTGAGAAACATAACAAATGAACATATTAATTTCTCAAAAGTTACTTAGCGTTCATTTCTTAGACTTTGGTGTTTGATTCTTCCCCTGATGTGGTCTTTATTTACATGGCAGGGGGTTTTAGAGGGAGAGGGAAAAGCTTTTACTGTGGTTTACGTTGGCCATGTATCATTGGGCTTACTAAAAACTAAAGAGCTGCTTTGCTTTTTAGCACTCAGTCTCCCCCTCCACGCTCTTTATTCCCTAACACCCATCGCAAATTTGGTCTGGTATGTGACTGCTAATTTATCCTTTCAATGTATGATATCCTGTCATCTCCTCATTTGTCCCTGAGTGTTTCTAATCTGAGATAATCCCAGTCAAATCCTTTGATTGTGTGTTTGGACCAGATCCATCTCTAAAGAAGCAATTTAATGGGCTTCATGGCACTTGGTGTAAAGTCATTTATCTAGTGGATTGGATGTGAATGCTTGTTTTAATAAGTGCTCTTCATGAATAGTAGGAGACGTGCCATTTAATTAGGCAGAGTGTAGACCTAGCTCATCCTCACAACTTCTCCAATGTGTTTTATTTTTTTCCATATATATATTTTTATTACTATTTCTGAAGCTGAGTGCTTCGTTATAACAGGTATGAGACTCTTCAGATTTCTGTATAAAGAAATAAACTGTGTGATCTGGTGTTTTAAAACACGGCTGCACGATTTAAACTATATAAACGCTGGTAAGAAAAATCGTCTTTTTGCCAAACATATTCCAGACATTTAGGAGCCAAGAATGCATTAACGTCATCTGACAACACCCCAGACTACTTGTTTTCTACCAGGTTTAGACTGGGAAAGTAGAAATAAGAAAAGGTGAGCTATAAACGATTTAAGTTTTATTATTTCTTCTTGATTCAAGTTGGGAAGAGTTGGATCGTGTCTGCATCTTGCAGTGAATATTTGGATGTTCTGTATCACGTCGTGCTTTGTCTGGTACTTGTCCTGCTGACCTTTCATTCATACATTATGAAATAAGCAGTTAGAAAACCTTTACTAACACACTGACAACAACTAGCTCATTTTATAATGAGTTTTTGCTTCTCATTCATTTGATGTGCTTCTTAACTTGAAATGTTATAACCTTGCATTTACTTGCTTCTACCCAGAGACACTGACAGATAAACTGAAAATCTTTATTCCCTTGTGTCTGTGACAGCTGTAACATTTTGTGTCTGTTTCATGGCCTGGCCTCACTTTCAAAAAGGAAACTGCAGGAGATCTATCAAAATGCAGCAGTAAAGGGACAAGTAAATGTCACAAACTGCTGGTGAGGAACTTTCCATCGATGAATGTGTTCCGACACAATGCAGAAAGACTTGTGGGGAAATTCCAGAACCTGTTAATCATTTCCCAGCAGGGACTGTACACGACGGTTTGTTGCAACTCTGGTGTTTTTTGGAAAAAGTCTCATCCACTTCATGCTCCTCCCTCACCATGAAACAATGCTCACTGTAAATCATTTTACTCTAAACAAGCAAACAGACAAGCACCTTTGTGCTGTGCGAGTCATCACTTTATCGCCAGCAGCATCTGTTTTTTAGACCTTCTTGAAAGCAACACAATGAAATCCAGCGGCGAGCCCCCCTCTCCAGCTCTCTCTCTCTCTTCCGCTTTCTCTCTCCCCTTTTTTTCTTTCATGTGGCTTCCTGTCGTGACGTGCTGCAGCTCACGGCTGTAATTGGCTGCTCACTTTCACAACTTCCGTTCAAACAAAAACACAGCTTATCAGCTGACCGAGTGCAGCAGCAGAAAGTGGAGCTATGCTGTGCTAAATTTCTGTTCTGACATGTCAATTCGTCTCTAAATGTTCATCCGTCTTCAGCGAGGGAAAAAAGAGGAATGCCAACAGGAAGTAGAGCAACTTGCTGGTATCTGAAAACAGTCAGAGGAGAGTGGAAGGAGTTGTTTCTCAACACAGAGTGAGACATGGGCTCCGAGTACCGACCTCTGTCTCCGGCAGAGTCATGTAGAAGCTTGTTTATAGGTATGTGCTTGACGTTTGATGATATGTTACAATTTTCAGTTTATGTGTTCAAACAGAAATGATAGATTGGCTTTTTTTCTTGGAAATGAAATGAAACAGCTGGCTGTCCATTTCTGACAGCCAGATGTTTCAGAACAGAAACCACAGCCTGTATCATTGGGCTGTTTCTTCCAGGGAGGGAGTCTATGTGCTGTTGTCAAAGCACGCTGGCACAAAGCGCATATTTGAACACATTCATACAAGTTTTTATAACCAAGTTATCAAAGTTACCTTTAAAGATAATACGTTCAGGTTGTTTAAAAAAAACAGTTGGTCTCAGTCTGCATCACTGTGTGAGGTAGCATAACGTAAACAGCATCAGCAGACTAAGTATACTTTATTTCTGGCATCTACCACAAAACAATCAACCTGGTACGCAAAAATCCCACTTGCTTTATACAGGACTTTACCCACACCTGAACCTCGTTAGTCTCTACCATTGAAAGAAATAGGTCAGACCAAACAATACAATTCTAAACAAAGAACAGGAATAAGATTATGCATGAAACTGACAAACGCATTTACTCAGCTAAATGGTTTGAAAAGTAAAACACTACATACAATACAACTCAAAAGGCTACTTTAAAGAAAATAAACAATACTAAACAAAATGAAAAACCCTTCATTTGGTTGCACCCAGTGATGCCCGCAGTGACCTCATGACCCTATATAAACAGGAAGTACTGAGGCGGCCCTTCCCATATACTTGCCTTAAATACAGGACCTGAATAAATGGACAAACATGGTAAGTATAACCGAAGAAACATAATTTACCAGACATTTGCCTGTGAACAGAAGAAAATTCAAGTGACCTGATGGTTAGCAGTGTTTGCTTTAAAAAACATGTGCATGGATGTAATGGATGTAACTACTGCTACCACAAACAAACCCGGGATAGTGTGTTAAGCAAAGTTACACCAGCAATGTCTAAATTAAAGCATTATGGCTGACTGTAAAATAACAAGGAAATACATTATCAATATGGTCAAGGGACCAGTGGTAAATGAGCATGTAGCATGTAAAGCTTGTTTTCTTGGTTTAAACATTATAAGAAATCTATCATCACTTTGTCCTAAGCTAAACACAAAAATAAAGTGCAGATTCATTTTTTATAGCTAACTGACAGTGACTAACCAATGCAATTCTCTAAGCTTTATATATGTATGATACACACATATATGATGTGCTGTTTGCATATAAGTGTGTGAAACAAAGTCAGGATCTGCCTTTGTCTCTGTCCTGCTCTGACATCAGATTCAAATGTTTGAAGCAGCAAGAACATGAATTTCATTCTTCTGTTATCAGACTTTTGGAGATAAGTTTTCTAATTTGCCGGAAAAAGCAAATGAAAAACAAATAAAGAGCTTAAATATCATTGACATTTAATAATAAGCTATTGGCACAGAGGGCTGTAAGTAAACAGTGGGCAGCTTCTTAAGGTCACAGTGAGGAGATTTAAATCAGGTCCTTCACATCGATTTGATTGCTCAAAAGTCTACGTCAGTTAGCATTTATATGGGAGTATAGAGGTGTAGTGGGCAAATTCACTGAAAGGCCGCCTTCTGTATAACTACAGTGGATGTTGTGCTTGATTTCTCTTTTACCAAATTTGGAGGAGTTGCAGTTGAGAAAATGTATTTGAACAACAGCAGAGCCAAAGTTTTATGGCTGTTTTTTAAATTTTACATACCTCGAAGCATCAGTGGTTATTGACTGTTGTGATATTTTTTTTTTAGTTTTCTTTTGAGTTTTAGTTTTGATATTGATTTGGTTTCACTTTTGCTTGTTTCGGTAAGTGTTTACTGTTTGAAAATGGCGAGCTGTCATTGGTTTCACTTTTACTTTTAAAATTCAGAACCCACAATATATTTCAAGCACAGCATTTGACTCAGTCATGTAGACATCCCACCTCACTGAACAAAGCCTCCTTGCACTGGTTGTGTTGAGGAATTTGTCTAAATTTAAAAATGTAAATATAAATGTTAACCAAAATGCTTTTTCCCACCTAATTTTAGTTTTTGGTTTAGTTTAACTTAACTATGGCCACACCCAGTTTGCACCCATTTAGCAGTGTTGGAAACGACACTGCAAAATGAATTTATCATTGAATTTTTATTACCAGAGTCCAACAGCCAGTAATTATTACACTATGTGAGGTGGTGGTCTTCCCATTGCAAAGATTTTGGTTTTACCTGTCTTAGGCCAGTCATAAAACACTACAATGTCAGGTGTTTAAGGACGATACAGTGTTTTTAGGTGTGCATAAATGCACTCTGTGTTTGATGTATAATGGATATTATACTGTATATTGCAATTACCTACAAATAGACCTAAATGCTGAGAAAAGTCATTGAGCTCTTGTCCAGTATTAGTAATATTTTCTCTCATTTTCAGACTTTGGTCACATTTTCAGTAATTAAAGAGAAAAATGTCGAATTTACACTTGTTTAGTAAAACACCACTAACTTCCATCTAGAGGTGCTCTAGGTCTGCACTTGGAAGTTGCGATGGTCGTGGTGTTAGCTTACAAGTTCCCCAACCCCCATCGCAACCCCCCCTAACCATTGTAGCCAGATGGCTGTCACACAGGCGGTTCCTCGCCCAGACCATGCTGATTTCCCATCATTCTTTTGTTAATGAGGTCGTTAGCAATGCAGTGGACAATTAAATTATCCCAATCTGGCATTTTCCTCATTTGTTTACTTTGTAGTGCACTGTACAGTGTTTCAACCTCGAGTAACACTGCTCAGTTTGCCTTCTGTCGTTTTCTCTCAGGTTTCATGTGTGATGCTGAGCAGCGGTGAATTAAAACATCACTGACATGCCTTGCAACTGAAGCTGGTTTCACAGTCAAGTAGCATAAACAGAGCTTTTGACAGAGTGTTGGTACGTTCTGCTTTGTGATAAGATCATCACCCTGTATGGAAGCGCACAGCTGAGAGCTGCTGCTGCTGTACAGAGCAAGTTTTGTTGGCTGTTAAATCGTGCAGAGAGGAGGACTTCAGCCAGTTAGTGGAGCACCCACCTTCATGTGAAACTCTGCTGAACGCTGACACCACTGACAGTTAATTATGGGAGTCACAGATCACGCAGACGTTCCAGCTCGACTACGATTGACACACTGCATGTTTACATCTCTGTTGTAATGTTGTTTTCTAGTTATTTTCCCAGCAGTAGTGCTGTTATTTAGCTCCAGAAGTGCCCCAGGGCTTGCCATAATGATCGTAAAAGCAGCACAGATTCGGGGGAGTGAAATGTTAAAAAGGACTTGTGCGTATAATTGGTGAACCTGCCATCACAGTAACTTTGGCAATATTTTTGGTCAGGCTGTTGAATCACTCAGACTGCCTGTTAGCTAGATTGTCATTCTCTATAGGTATGTCTGTACATGGCTCCATTATTTTCTGCAAACTCTTCAGCACATACAAACTTATTTTGACAGTGACTGAAAACCAACTAAACTTGCTATACTGTTAGGAAGGCAGACTAAAGGCGAGCAAACAGATGAATGTTGACATACTAGTATGTGGAAAGTGTGTCAGTGGAAGCAGTAGGCCAGTTGCTTGTTGTCAATAACAGCGAGTTAAAGCAAGCAGCTAAACACCAGACATTTATCTCGAAGTGCCAGCTTTGGGACTGAATCAAAAATAAAAGTTTAGGGTTTCCTCCTTTACACAGCCTGTCTCAGAGATCTTAATGCAAAGTGAAATATATGCATGGTCAGTAATAAAATCTGCTTACACAGATCGTGATGGGTTGCATTAAAGACTCTTCCTTTGATTAAAAGATTTTTCATCTGAGGATAGATTTTCACCTGAAGCAATGCAGATCAGTGAGAGGCCCAAAAGAGACAGGAGCTTCTGAGGCAGCAGTTCATCCTCCTATCAGGCGAGAGCACAGATGACAGCTAGCCCTCGCTGCCGTCTCTCAGTGTTTTTCTGGGATGAAACCAGCGGACCTGGCTTCTAGCTACTGTCCAATATTTAGCTTCAAAGCTGCTGCTTGGGAATCATCACTGACGGACGGTCCTGGCGAAGTGTGCTGTTAAATCAGAGGTGCTGGTTGCAGCACAATGGGGCCTAAAGCGCTGGATGGATGTTGTGGCTAACCCCAGCCTAGGGCCAGGACCGCATGTCTGGCAGCTCACACATGATGTATTCTTCTCTACTTTTATGCCCACCCCTAATTGAACCGGGACGGATCATTTTACTGCGAGACTTTAGGCTTTGCTTCAGCTGTGAGCTCAAAGCAGCTGTTAGGAGTTTTGATGGCAGCAGATGAAGTGTTGTTGTTAACAATTAGCAGCTCCTGACCTTTCTTTACATCCTGTTGCTTAACACAGTCTTGCATGAGGACCGAAGCAATGGAAATTTGGGGTTTTAGAATGTGTGGTACTAACCTCGGCACTACAGGGGGCAAAACACCACCTTAGCTTAGATTAACGTATATTTCCACAACTTTGTTGTATATGTACAATGACAATAAAGGGCTATTCTATTCTATATAAGGGTCGGTTCAGATTTCAGATTGTAAGGACCCGTGGTTGTTGCAAACATATATATATAACATATGAACATAGCAGTTAAGATACATTCACAAATGAAATTATTATTTTTCACCAAGAAGGAATCAAAGTTAGAAGATGAGCCTGCTATCAAAATATAGGGTAAAACGAGTCCTTCCATATCCTGCCTATTGCACATGATGATGCAAACCCTGAAAGTTTACCTAAAATACATTTTTTCAAGTTTTCTCCAGTGAGTTGTGAGATCAAACAATCAGGGTACCAATGCTTGTTTCTGTTCCTCTACATCATAGAGATTAAACTGGTGCAGTTTTGCTGTTGAAGCTATGAGGTATTCCATGACAGTGATGCTCAGGGTTGGTCAGAAAGAAAAATGCAAGAAACAAAACAAATGTGACGCTTGGTGTAAAATCGATCTGGTTTTAGAAGCCCTGAAAATTTCATGTCATGAGTTATGATGCAGAAAGAAATACAGGAAAATGCTACATTTTGACCCACCTTTACGTACCTTGGGGACATGTAACTTGAAACATATTTGCAGTATGAAAGGAATATTACGCATGGCTTCATTTATTATACTTGAGTTACTACACAAAAACAACATCAGCTGATTCTGATGGGGTCAGGTGGGAGGGATCGGGTTTTCGTGAAATGACCCGTGAATGTTTTACGTGGTATAATCACACTTGTAGCTACAGCTGCATCGGGATTTTTATAGTGACAGGAGGTTATGCAAAAGATGCCAGACTCACAGAGTTGTCACCTGACTGCAATTAATGGAGTTTTTAGCATGTGTGAGCTCATTATTTTGGTTTTATGCCTCAGTGCTCTCATGCGCATTGCTGCCAATAGGAAAATAGTGGAAAAAAAACCTCCCTTATCCCCAGTGTATGCTAACTGCCCAGCCCCAAACTGCAGACAGATTTAGCAGCTAGCTGGTGAATTTTGTGGAACATTTAAAAACTGAAATGTTTCTCCAGATATTTCTTTCAGTAGTTCTTCAAGGTGAGTGTATTCTTTTTTCAACTTCAGCCCGGTTTTCCAGCAGTGCTAATATTGTTAGTTCTGAAAGTGGCCAGTGTTCACCTTCTGTATACTTTTAAGCTAAAATCTGTTTTTTTAAATGAATTTTTTAGGCTAAATGTGGCTTTGATGCAATGTGAAAACTTCCAAACTGACTTTTGAATGAGAATTACTCTTACCTTTTGTTTTTGTTATTTGCACGCACTAGTTGAACTTTGTAAAAGCTGCTCTAACTGAATAAACACTGCAGTGTCATCATGGTAAACCCAGTGAACCCAGTTCATGCTTAAAATCCAGTTTACTGTGTAGAAATACAGGTTTAAATAGATTGTCCCTTTAATGTTCCCTTAATGACTAAATAGAAAACAACATTGTTGTTGTTTTTCATCTCTTTATTGAGTTGGATTTGATGTATTTTCTGTACTTTCTATATTGTCTCTAGCTTATCAAAAATAATCCAAAGTTCAGAGGTAAGCCACCAGGACGTTTGATAAAGGCCTGTCAGTTGACTCTTCTACCACCTAACATGCACACATTGGTATGACAATGTTTTACGTCCTGAGAATTCTCAAAGTTGAAAACGCCCAGACTGCTTTTGACTGCCGACTGTGGGGCAACCAATCTGTAGAATAACTTTGTAAAGCTTTTATTGTTTTAGAAAGAAGCTGCCGTTTTTCTACCAACTAAATATACGTATACTTAAACGCTGATACAGGGAGTGCAGAATTATTAGGCAAGTTGTATTTTTGAGGAATAATTTTATTATTGAACAACAACCATGTTCTCAATGAACCCAAAAAACTCATTAATATCAAAGCTGAATGTTTTTGGAAGTAGTTTTTAGTTTGTTTTTAATTTTAGCTATTTTAGGGGGATATCTGTGTGTGCAGGTAACTATTACTGTGCATAATTATTAGGCAACTTAACAAAAAACAAATATATACCCATTTCAATTATTTATTTTTACCAGTGAAACCAATATAACATCTCCACATTCACAAATATACATTTCTGACATTCAAAAACAAAACGACAACAAATCAGCGACCAATATAGCCACCTTTCTTTGCAAGGACACTCAAAAGCCTGCCATCCATGGATTCTGTCAGTGTTTTGATCTGTTCACATCAACATTGCGTGCAGCAATCTGACATTTGATGATGGACCACAGGTTCTCAATGGGGTTCAGATCAGGTGAACAAGGAGGCCATGTCATTAGTTTTTCTTCTTTTATACCCTTTCTTGCCAGCCACGCTGTGGAGTACTTGGACGCGTGTGATGGAGCATTGTCCTGCATGAAAATCATGTTTTTCTTGAAGGATGCAGACTTCTTCCTGTACCACTGCTTGAAGAAGGTGTCTTCCAGGAACTGGCAGTAGGACTGGGAGTTGAGCTTGACTCCATCCTCAACCCGAAAAGGCCCCACAAGCTCATCTTTGATGATACCAGCCCAAACCAGTACTCCACCTCCACCTTGCTGGCGTCTGAGTCGGACTGGAGCTCTCTGCCCTTTACCAATCCAGCCACGGGCCCATCCATCTGGCCCATCAAGACTCACTCTCATTTCATCAGTCCATAAAACCTTAGAAAAATCAGTCTTGAGATATTTCTTGGCCCAGTCTTGACGTTTCAGCTTGTGTGTCTTGTTCAGTGGTGGTCGTCTTTCAGCCTTTCTTACCTTGGCCATGTCTCTGAGTATTGCACACCTTGTGCTTTTGGGCGCTCCAGTGATGTTGCAGCTCTGAAATATGGCCAAACTGGTGGCAAATGGTATCTTGGCAGCTGCACGCTTGACTTTTCTCAGTTCATGGGCAGTTATTTTGCGCCTTGGTTTTTCCACACGCTTCTTGCGACCCTGTTGACTATTTTGAATGAAACGCTTGATTGTTCGATGATCACGCTTCAGAAGCTTTGCAATTTTGAGACTGCTGCATCCCTCTGTAAGATATCTCACTATTTTTGACTTTTCTGAGCCTGTCAAGTCCTTCTTTTGACCCATTTTGCCAAAGGAAAGGAAGTTGCCTAATAATTATGCACACCTGATACAGGGTGTTGATGTCATTAGACCACACCCCTTCTCATTACAGAGATGCACATCACCTAATATGCTTAATTGGTAGTAGGCTTTCGAGCCTATACAGCTTGGAGTAAGACAACATGCATGAATAGGATGATGTGGACAAAATACTCATTTGCCAAATAATTCTGCACTCCCTGTACAGTTGAAGCTTTTTAAAGTTCACAGTTAACTCTTACTCCTTATTGGCTGCCCCTCGAAAGCAGACAGTTGTGTCTGACCATATTAGGATATCTGCTAACACTGACATCATGCAAAAAACTCTCTGAAACTTCATATTTATAGCAGTCTCAATCCTGAACTTTTAACTAACAGGGATGACTTGTAAATATTCGGACCTCATTATCTGAAACTGTGGCCGTATTTAATGTGAGCATGCACTATTTTAATAGTTTATATGTGGCAGAAAATAATGAAAAAGCATCATAAGCCCACATTCCCTTCTCTGCGTTCCCACTGGGAATAACATGAATGTCTAATGCTCTGTGGAACCGTACTGTGTGTGTTGAACACTGTAATAGGAAATAAGTATCGCTATACATGGATGAATATTTGATATGAATCTTAACGCGAATCAGGGATTAGCCTTTGATCCAATGTGAAACCATTCATAATCTCCATCTTCTGCTCGTCTTCCACAGAGACATCAGAGTGCTTTATATGCAGGGATGGTGAACTTAAAGCCAGTGACCCGCTGAGGAATTTCTGCGACTGCAAGAATTTACTTGCCCATCACGTGTGTCTGTCCACATGGATCCAGAGGGTAAGACAGACTTTCCATGTAGGGAACTGTGATATTTTTGAATTGCCATCAGCTGTTTGTTAAAGTGTAAGCGGTGAAACGTCTGTGCTGGTTTTCCAAAATTGACTAAATGTATTTGCCGTCTCGCCTTATTGAGACAAAACATTGCTTGCCTAATGAGCTACCTTTCAAATAGAAATACCAATTAGTTTTAATGAGGGTTGCTAACAATGGTGACGCGTCATCGTTATACAGTTGAAACACGGAGGCCAAGACAGTGAGAAGTACCTCTTAATGGACTGGCTGAAATCCAGGAAGCTATCAAGTGCCCAGCACAGGTCACCTACCACAGAGGAGCTCATTAACATCTGTAGTCCTTCTTGAACCAGCAGTTGTACTAACACATTGGTCGGGGAGCCGGTGTTTTTGGACTGCACCTCCCAAAAGCTCACTTTACACTCTTCTCAGTTGATAAAATCTAAGGTTCCGTAGGTGGCATACATTTCTCTTTCTGTTCAGTCATGGAGCTTCTTTCTGCTCATGCTAATTACTCTTCCACCATTAATTCCCAACAAACTGCTGCTGCTGTCGCTGCCAGAAATTGGATTGCCAGAATGTATAATTACCGCTGTGTACCAAGTATTTTCCCAGAAATAAAAGATAAAAGCTAAAAAGCGAGTGAAGAGGTGTGTTGATGTGAAAATGTAAATTCAGCAGCGGACTTTAACACCTCAGCTGCAGTCTTTCACAGAAGTAAAAAACCTTCTCTGTATGCAAATGAGTTTTTATGTCACAGGACATGAAAGTGCACTTTACGAGCTTGTTACTTTGCTTGGACAGATGCACTGATGCGCTGTTCAGTTTTACATAATGTGATCACTGTACAACTGCCTTAAAGGGCGTCATACAGCAGTAATCACAATATGACTCTAAAAGTACTGGTTGTTAGCTCTGAGAATCGTAGCAGACGGCACTGTGAAAGTTAAAGCTCTAATTTAATGTTTGAAGTGAAAAACAGATTGAATGGCTATGTGTTGTGTGTAATGACTCTCTCTTAGGCTAGGAGCTGTGGTTTTATAATGTAGCATTTTTAGCGCTTCCATTTAGCTGTCTTACCAACCTTGTAGCAGCAGGTAGCTCTGATAAACCCCCTGAACGTCACCAACATGCAGACTGACAGTTTTAGGAAAAAGCTGGTAAATATATTTAAGCATTTAGCAGTTAAAGAGCCACATTTTCCTAAACTGTGGGTGGCAACTAGGGGCTGCTTTTGCTAGTCAGCTAATCAGTTAAACAAAGTATTCTTACTTTATTAAGATGGTATGATGCCACGCACCATTAACAGGGTCTGCAGCCCCCACAGACGGCTTTAATGGGAAGTTGTAAATGAGCGCGGTGGAAAGTAAGCAGACAGCTGTGCAAATCGGTGCAGTGCTGCAGTATTTGGATTTCAAAAGTGAACATAACCATTTGACTGAAACATTCCATAAACTACATCCTGCGCAGGCGTGTGGACGCTAGTCTGCAGTAAGACAAGGCAACTAACAGCTAACGTTAGCCACACAAAATAATCTGATGCACACAAATTGATGAGTGATGCATTTCAGGAAAAAGTATATTTTGTGTAGGGACGACATCACCATGGCAACCATGAGCATAATGATGCGGACCGTTTTTTATAACTAAACTTAAGTTAAATATGTAAGTTTAACCTTGTCATGAAGTTCTGTCACCATTAGGGATGCTCCCAAAAACAACAACAACAAAAAAAAGCAGAAGATAATTTCAATAAATTAGAAAGTCAAACGGTGGAAAAAAATCTTCCTAAAATGTTCCACGTTTTCTGCTTTTTCAAATAAAATCTATTCTCAAGTTGAATAAATACACACAGTTGCATGGTGGGAAATGTAGTAGGCTTCAGTCTGTGTGGCGTTTACGCCTTCTAGAGAGTTAAATGTGAGGATGTGTCGGCACAAATTTCAACCATCTGATTTCGGATTTGACTGTAGAGCCAAAGAGCAAATAAACTGAAAAGTAATTTCATCTGTGTCACTAATGCACGTTTGGATAGTGCTTGATTCCATTTGAGGTATAAACAAATTCCAGCTGTATATAAATGCATCAAGATCTAATTCTGCATCATAATGTATGCACTTCACAGCATACTGATGCTTGTAGATTAATCAAAGAAAAATGTGCGTAAGCTTGTTGTGTCGTCCACTCCAGAGAGCTTTGGGTCTCTTTGGATACTCCACAAGTGGTAGACAACATGCTACAGCAGACCTTTCATCTGCACCACCCAGCTGTCAGAGTGAAGAGCCTCTTCCATTAAGTGTGTGTCTTCCCACTATACAATTATATACAGACATACACACAGGCTTATGAAACGGGCATGCTACACGCTCTGGGATGAGTGTGTGTGCCGAGTACTTTTAACGTGAGTGTGTGTGTGTGTGTGAGAGAGAGAGAGAGAGAGAGAAGCAGACACAGAGAGAGGGGGGAACATGCATCCATTTAGAGTGCTCAGGGTTGGGAGCCCCTTTCTCTTTTTACGGAACAGAAATCAGCAATTGACCTGTCACTTTTGCTCTGATAGCCATCTCTGGAAAGCAGGTCATGCACATATGTCTAAAGTGCCTCTTAACCGCATTTTATGAAGCCAGAAAATGTAATCCAATAATGATTTGACTTGAGAGAGACAGAGCTAGCCAGCTGGGAGTGATAGCATGCACAGTTACCACTCCTCTAAAAGCAGCTTGTACGGGAAGGGGGAAAAAAAAAATCCACGTCCTTATTTAATTTCAGCCACAACAGTATCACACAGATGTTGTCACTAAAGAGTGGGCACGCAGAATTCAAACACGGCGAAACACCACTGGCATTCATTTCAGCTGTTGATACATACTTCAGCATGTTTGCAGCAGAGGACTGTCTGAGTGATTATCGTCTCCACTGAGGCAAAACATACGCTATCTTTTTTTAGGGCTGCCTCATTTGGCTCCCTCCCCCTTCTCCTCCTCCTCCTCCTCTTCACTCAGGTTCCTAAAGACAAATAGCATGGCACAGAACTAATTAGTAACCAGGAACTAGTTAGGAGATGCCCTTTGAAAAACATGTCCTGAAGCAGGATTTAAATATAGGGACAGAGTCAGTGACTGAGTGTGCCTGGGAGATCCCGGCCTCCAGGCACGGCAGCACTTTGACCTCTGACCCTCATTATAGGGAGTGCATTCCTAGAGGGGTGAAACCCCTCAAAGCACGAAGTACAAGGGCATGAGTAGACTGTATAGCACCAGCTGAGTGTGGACTGGTGTGAGCACTGCCTGCCCACTCACTGACAGCTTGAGTACTTGACTAGGATCTCTACAGATAAATTCTTATTTTTTTTATCCATCTGGTTTCATTATATTGAGGTTAATCAGAAAAAAAATGCTCTTTAGAATTTGTAATTCCAACCGTTTGAAAAAACGCAGAGGAAAAAAGAAGTCACGCTGAAGAGTTAAATATAGAACCGATTCAATGGAGAATGTGTGAAGTGATGAAAAACATAATGAGATGTGCAGAAAATGAGTTTAGTTTCTGACGTACGTTAGATATGTTTCTCATTTGTGATAAATTTGTTTGGGTGCATGACTATGTCTCCTTTTAATTGCGAGTTAAGCGTCTAACCCTCTTCTCTCCCTTTCACTCTCATTGGCTGACATCTCTGCAAACAGACCTGGTTTACATTCATCAAACCAACACTTGCAGCAATCAGGCCACAGTGCCAGGGGCAATGGTCCTCTTTATAAAATCACATTGCCTAATAGCAGTGTTCTATAATTATATGCCATTAACATCTATCAAAATGTGCTCCTGCATGCCATGCATGTTAGTGGTTTGTGTACGCACAAATGCTTTTCTTGTTATTAGCGTGTTTAGCGAGCGAGCACCAGCTTAAAGATTGTTAAACATGTTACTGGATGCGTGCTTCTGTCATATGAAGTGATGCATTTAGTCTAAGCGTTAAATACGCGCACGTGTTCATGCTATTTATTGTAGTTAGAGGAGGCCTCGTGTGCAAACCAGCCAAAAAAAACCACAATCAGTAAAACAACAAGAGTGCGGTGTCTGAAATGTTGCTTTCGGTTTGATGTGCTTTTTGAGTTTTGTGAAATATTGATGTTTCATATTTTGTTGTTTTGTCAAAGGTTGTTTTCTGATCCTTTGTGTTTTTAATGCATTTTTTGAATTGTGTTCTCTCCTTTGTCCTTGTGTCTTGTGAAATGCTTTTGTTAGTGTTATTTTTACGATTTGTGGGGTTTTTTTTATACAGTGTTGGTTTTCTGTATGATTTTTGTTTTGGCTAATGCTTATTTAAAAAAAAAAAAAAGAAGTTGTGTTTTTGCTCCTCAAGGCCACCATACTATAAAGGCTTTTAAGCAATTTAATTAAATTAGCATTGTTATGCATAGTGCACCTTTGGGTTTAAAATAGTGCACCATTTCCCCAACAAACTTAATTAGTTTATTGATCAAAACAACAAACAAATGATTCGTTGTTCATGCGTGTCATTCAGGAACTTTGGAGCCGCTGTTTTCACGGCTCATTGTCACTAAATTACTTTTAAATATCCTTTTCCTTACAGGGATGTGGGAGTGAAGACAGAGCGCGATGCATCATCTGCAAGGCCAAGGTAAGTGTATCGACGAGCATGTGTGTTTTGAAAAGGGGGCCGTGATATCAAATTCAGTGAGATATCTGGTTATGTCTCATTCTTTTAATCTTTACTGTGTGAAATGTAGATGGTGCACATTTAAACAAACCCCAGTTAAGCCATTAAACAGTGTCTGCATCTCACAAGCAGATTTAAAGAGAGCAGATCTATAATACTAATGAGCAATCAGGTCTTTGTTTTGCTCTGTGATTTAGCTGATTTGCCAGCAGTTGTGTTGCTTATGAGCTGTAAGCTGTCTTTTATTCCTTATTATTGCAGCCGAACATTCGCTGCGGAAAAGGAGGGCGAAACATTATAATATTTGGCAGAGGATACAAGCCATGTAATGACAAAATCTGTATTCATTTCGTGAGCAGAAATTAATCATGCTTTCCTGTGTTACATTCCTAATGCAAATTTTCTGTCAACACATTGTGTCTCGTGTTTGTGAGTTTATTCATTTGAAACGGCGGAGCTGATGTGTCATCACAGATGGGCCTGCATGCTGGAGAAGGTGGCCGCATTACTAACCATCTCAGATTAGGAAGTATGCCGTTGATGTGTTGTATGTATTCATGCTTGTGTCGTGGGTCAAAGCATCACAAGCTGGCTCTTGAGTGTTTTATTCATTGTTTGCTCTCCAGTGTCGGATTCGCTGTCTGGTCCTGTGTGTACGTATGGGAAGGATCCACTCTGTGGGAGAAAATGTCACAGTAACTTTGACGACGACCTTTCAGGTGTCGAAGATATTTTAAACATGAAATCGTGCGAGTGCACATCCACAGTCTCACTCTGAGCAAATTAAATGAAACATTTAGCTTGGGGTGGAAGTCTCGAGTGTGTGTCGTTGCCACTGTGGGGCTAAAAAAACAGTGAGATGTTGTTTTTTGGCAGCGGGGTGATGAGTATGCTTTTAAGGTCTTTTCATGGGTTTCACGTAAAAGAAGATGATAATCTAATAAGGCTGGTTTAAGAATTGTGTTCTTATTTCTTTTGTTTTTCTCCTTAAAAATGAGCATTTCTTGCTTCTGAGCGAGGAATTCTCATTGAAGCATTTTCGAGCTGAGATTGTATACGAAGATGGTCGATGTCGACGGGCTGTCACCCTACTCTGGTAAAGCGATTTCTAACAAACTGCAGTTGTGGTATTGAGGTCCTATTTTTGCTGGAAAGTCCCTTGAATGAAGAACTCTTAGAGTAACTGCTAATGTTTCTGATTTTAGGTGTTGTGCTCCTGACTCACCAGCTAAAGCAAAATTATCTTGTCAGTTCAGCTGGCCTTCAAAAGTCAAACTAACTTTCTAAACAGAAGAAAAAAGAAAAGAAGAAAAAAGCAAAATCCCTCAGAGTCTCAGTTAGTGCAGTTTGCTGCAGAGCAACTTTCTTGGAGGTTGGAGAGAGGTGACAAATCACAAGGTGCCAAAAAAGGAGCCGTCCTTTATGTTCTTATGTCTAATTTCAAAGGTCTGCAGATGCCTCCAGGTGTACTTCATTCAATCAGCAATGTTGCAGTTTTTGGCATCAAATAACTAATCAAACACAAGACTGACTTGAGGAAAATGAACATTAGAACAAACATAAAAGTACTCAGTATCACAGAAACCATATTTGTCCCAATGCCTTTTAGCTTTCAAAGGGTCGAATTCTGCCATTTTTTTTTTTTTACAAAAGGTGTCCTCTGTCATCAGCAGTATTACATGCCGGGAGCAAACTGTACACTTTTTGCAGTGTGTATTTGGAGATTGGCAAGGTGGCAGTGCCATAAATTCTATGACTATTAACCAGGCAATGGCTGTTTAAGTCCCATTTGGGAGCTCTGCGTTTTTCACTCACTGTTTACTCTGACTTTCACTCCCTGGTCAAAGAAACACGGCACTTAAAGACCAAGTGTCCTTATTTTCCGACTTGTCAGTGTTGCTGTGGCACCAACAACAGGGGAACTTCTCCTTTCTGACCTATTTAAACATGCTGATTCATACACTTTCAATTACATTTTCATTTCAGTTTATCCTTTAGCACAAATCCTGCTGCTCTGTTGTCCTACAGATATAATCATGCACCTGACTGTGGGGCTGTGAGTTACCGATTTGCTGTATAAAATGAAGTCGCCATGATATATAAAGAGAAGTTATGGAAGCACTACTGCGAGCTGTCACACTACCCTGCAGACTATCACCTGACTGTAATAATGTAATCCAGTGTTGAGGCCATTTTCATTACTTTCCTTCTTCCCTGACAGTATCTGGCTGCAGGCAAACGCATTTTTTTAGGTGTTACAACCATCCCTCCCCTTCTTTTAGCTACGAGGGGACATTTCTCGCACTTCTGCAGCATCTCCAACTGACTGTTGCATTTGTCCTCGCCTATTGTACCGATGGCATCATTGTCAATTATTAATGCCGAGGAGTAAGTGTCTGAGAGACATCCCACTGAGAGACCAAACAGCCACGAACAGGGGTTAGTGGCAGGGCCAGGGAGTGCTGCGAGTGGCAGCTGCACCATTTAGAGAGTGATTGTTGGGAAGCTCCTACTATATATTGATATGAACTCTGCTACAGTAAGTTAATGCATCAGTATAATAACATTTTAATGTCTGCAGTGGCATGGGCATTTAATATTTGTCCACAGAGAGATGTATATGTAGATCTGCAATGACTCTAATGATGGTGATAATCATTTTGTCCTGCGCAGCTATCGCTCTATAATGCATTACTGCAATCACCCTTGGTTAACATTAAGAGGCTTTAGCCATTACGACTTTGAGCGAGCAGTGCTCATCATAGTCTCCGATTCAATGCGTCAGCCATTTCATTTTGCATCTTTATTTTTATTCTTCAAGCTTCTTTTTCCTGTATGTTGTTTTCCCCTTATTGCAACGGGGTCTCAAATGTGGGCCATTTGTATGAGTTATGCTAATTTGTTGGGGCAATGAATGCATTAATTTCATTAGCACATGGCCTCAAAGCAATAATTACCAGAGTAGGTGTGTCAGAAGCAATCATGTTAAAATTTGCCAGTTAATTATTAAGATTTTGTTCTGAGGGACCTGAATTTGACATGAGTCGCCGAGGGAAAAAAAAAAGAGAGGAGAAAGTTAATGCATTCCAGTGGCCGAGGCTAGCTGCTTGTTGTTGAACACAGTGGGGGTGTCTGCGACATTGTGGGCCTACTGGCACGATTTTTTGCATGTTGACAGCTCACATTCTGGACTAATTACCACAAATAGCAGAGGGTTAGCTGGTGCTTGGTCAATCCAGGAGGGTGTAATTTTAAAGAAAAGGAGGTCCGGTAGTTCCAGGCCGTCTAATGGCCCCTGCTCCGTCAGATTGCAGTCCAGTGTAGATGATATTGGTCATGACTTGTGATGAACAGATTCACAGCTCACTTCGTTGGTCCTAAATTGGATCAGGAATATATATTTGCAGCTTCACTGTGGCAGTAGTGATCTGTTGGGGTGTTACAAGGCTTTGTAACAGTAAAGTATAACAGCTTTATTACAGCATGTGAATAATACAGGGTAACAAAAGCAAATAATATTTCTGTGTATGTGGATGCCTTAAATCAGTAGTATGAAGCTTCTTAATAGCTTTGATTGTGTTGATTATAACAGGAATGATTTTAATTCATTGCATGGATCCAATATAACTGTTTGATATCTTTATTTATATTTTATGTCTATCAATTTTATTTAAATATGATGCATGTGTTTGAAATATCTGTCAAATTATTTGCTGCTTAAACATATGAATACCCCAGAAAACAAGAAATAAAGATACAGAGCATGCTTTGTGAGATGCTGTGGCTTTATACTTGGAACAAGAGTTGGGTTTTTCCATGGCAACTAATGCACAGTACATGATGACAAGGATTGGACCATTTAGAAAAGTGGTTTTAAGTCATTCAACAAACACTGGAGTCTCTTGCTGAATGCTCTCTGAGGCCACGATGCCACATAAATGCAGGGTGACTCAGAGGTTTTAAAAATGCACGAGGTATACAGTGCATATTAATCAAATATGTGCACGCTAATAACTTAAGGAATCCTCTTCGAAACTTAAAATGCCACATTTTTTATGTCTAGCAGTTTTTGGACGCTTATCTCAATCTGGGTCACGGAGGCAGCAGTCAAAAGCTAAATTTATGGTCCTGCAAATGCGTCCGTCTGCATACACGTTGCCATTTGGACAGCTCCAGCGCAGTCCTCCAAAATCCGAGCTGCACAGTGCTGGATGTGGATGACCTACGCGTCGGTCAAATGCTTATTGGTTGACAAGTGGTTTGGAATAAGGAAGGGAGCAACAGAGTTCACCAGGAATGGGAGAAATGCAAAACATAATCAAATATTTTTACACCATGAAAATCACAGACAGTGAATGCAGTGAATACTTTTTATTGTTTTAGCACTCAGTGTGACTTCAGCTCTTTGTATGCTATAACTTCACTCTATTCCACGGCGGACTGATGGACCAACAGCACAAACTAGAGTATCATATTTACTGCATATTTTGTCCACTCCATTGACAGCAAACACTCTCTGCAGTTGGACTGCGTCTGCACTAACCCCGCTCAAGCATAAATCAGCAGAAACCCCGCCCACCTCCTCCAGCTCTTCTGGTGGTGTAGATGTTCCCTAGCCACCCAAGAGACATAATTTTTCTATCGTGCCTCCTCCCTGTTCATTCGAAACGCCTCACCTTCCCAGGAGGGAACCTGTTCAGATGCTTGAACCACCTCAACTGCCTCCTTTCGATGTGGAGGAGCAGCTATTTACGCTCCTCTCTAAGGAAGAGCCCAGGCGCCCTTCGGAGGAAGCTTGCTTCCATCGCCTGTCCCAGATTGACTATCATATCCCGCTTTTCACTACAACTCATTAGTAGCATAAGTTTAAATGGACATTAAATTTTTTTGTGGGAAAAAGGTTTTGTTTTCCAAAACAGGGCTAAATCAGCATGAACATTGTGGGACTTAAGAAATGTTGTGAAATTAGATTCTCCAGCAACATTTCTAGTATATAGAGCAATTTTGTCATATACTGAGCTTGTGTCCTTCATAAAATTAGATTTTTCCATTGCTTTAACAGTAATTATCATCAACCAAGGACAGGCCAAACTATAACCTGCTAAGCTCTAAGCTGTAGCAGATTGTAGAGAGCTCCTCCAGCCATACTAAATTTTCTAGTTTGGTTTTTACACCCTGATATAAAAAAGCTGCTCTGCTGTGGTTGTCCTTCATTTATATATGAAATAATGACTTCAGTGTAAATACATTTTTACGTTCCCTCTGTGTATAATGCTGACATTACACATTTCTCTGCTTCTGCTTCTTTGTCATTATCTATGCTTTTCACATGTGCAAAGGTGGGTAATGGTAGCACTCAGTTTGAATCATGTACAGGAGCCTATTGTGTGATTGGTGTTTTGTTTGAAATTAATCCTGATTACGATAAAATGAAATTCCTAATTCAGAAGTGAGCCTAAACAGAGCAGCTCTCTAACCTGAGAGCCTCAAATCTTCCAGCACCACTCTGCACTTTTAGCGAACCTTCCCCGCCTCTTGTCTCTCAAGTGTCTCCTTAAAGGTGCTAGCATTTACGCTCCCACCCTCCCCCTCTGGGGGGGAAAAAAGTTAATCATCACTTGATTTTATATGGAAAGCAGATTATCCTTTGATTTTGATGAATGCAGCAGCTGCCAGACACTTCATTTGACTAAAAGCAGGACATTGTGCCGAGGCCTCTCGTATGTCACTAAGCCTCTGTCAGGACAGCACTGTGACAGGAGATGACACATGAAAGGAATTCCTCCTTGTGGCTCTCCCAGGACAATGGAGTATGGCCTTGAGGTAAAACGCGTGCGCATGTGAACACACACACACACACACCATGCTTAGCTGCCAAGAATAAGCACACAGCAGCATTTCTTTGTAAATCTCTTCAGACACTTTCTTTTTTCTTTAATTTTGATAATTGCTTTAATAAGTATGGATTGGAATGTAGTTCAGTTCATAAATCTATTTAACCTTCAAGTGACCAATTGGAGTCATTTAAGACCCCACCCTTGTATTCATGCGCACAGTTACGATTTCTTAATCATAAAAATCTTTCCAACCGTGAATTCGCCAATGTATTTTTCCTGCAGCTTTTCATAGCTTTTCACTGGAACTGGCCCTTTGGTGTAGCAATGATAATGGAAAGCTGTGTGGAAATATACTGGGTTTTTAAAAAAACATTATAGGGTTTGATTTCATTGTAATTTTCCACTTGTAGTCAGTACATTGTACTAAACCAAAAGTAGCAAGACTTACTGCCGTTAAGGGTTTCTCCACAAAATATTTAAAGATTACTACAAACCAGATGTCCCACTATGACTTCATTGATCAACATATTAGAGTCTGTAAAACCTGTTCACAGAAACATATCTTACATTATAAATGAAATTGTTTTTCTTCGATTACTTAACCAAATAAATTGGTTTATTAGAAGTAACAGAAAAGGCAGTCAAAATAAGTGTCATTTTTGTGCCTATTAACTGCTTTGTGCATGAAAAAAACCTAATAATGAGATTACTTACTTTTGGAACATGAATCATAGGTAAAAGAGACCAGAACCATCTTTAACCCTAGAACACTATCGCTGGGTGATTTACACCCGAGAAAATACATTTACATGATTTCTCCCTCCTGCAGCTGTTTGCGTGTCGAGGAGCCTGTGCCTTCACCAGGGAAGTCTCAAATGTCCCAGGAATGGGTGGACCAAAGACCAGCTTTCCAGAGTCATTATTTTGTTTTAGGAGTTCTATTTTTCATTTTGTTAGACATGGCACAGTTAAAAGTAAAAGAAGACCACTCTAATTTGTCATGTGTTGTCATATTTTGATATATTTGATTACTTTTGATTGGTTATATTATATCGGGTAAAAATCACCCGGCATTAGTGATCGTGTTACTATTTATAGCGATAGTGTTCTAGGGTTAAAATACTCGCTGCAGGGTTAAATCTGTGTGCTTCTTATTAATGGCAGCAAAAACAGGTCAAAACAAATAATTTTAAAAAGTGTTTTAATCAAAACCATAAACCTTCAGCAGGGTATTCACAAAAACATGTTTAAAGCCTGTCATATAGTAGGTTTTGAGGACTGTGGCTACTTTTCCTATTTATGGTAAATTTGAATAGACAGAATTTTGATGTAAAGTTGCAGATTTAGTTCATATATGAAATTTTTATAATCATTGTGCCAAGTAAATTGCTCCTGATAACATCAATACAGCAGATCAAACAGATATTCAACTAACATGAGATCATGTTTTTAGACATTCCCAGTCCAGTCAGCAGGTTAACAGCTGGTTAACCATGCTGACAGGTGACCTGCTAGTCAGCCTCAGATTGGCCTGCACTGCAGCCTGACATACACATCTCTATAAATGTATAGATGCTTATTGCTGCAATGGAAACTATTATTGGTCCGCTTGGAACCAATATGCTATATACACAAACCATATTGTTCAGCATTTATTAGCTCCATCTCCAGCTGTGTAAAATAAAAGACTTAAAGCGTGACGCAGGCATGGGGAAAAGAGGTGATTATACTGCAGTTCAATGTCAGTGCATTTTACCAATAAAAGCTCAGTGCAGTATCTCAAAAGAAAGTTAAAATAAATAACTGGGCATATTTTATATTGTAATGTGAACAGAAATTTAAAATTAAATTTTAAAAAGTTTGATTTTTTTATGTTGTCAATCATATTTGGTAAATGGAAAATCTGAAGCGGTATGTCAGCATTTAAAAATTCTGAATAATCTCTCACACAGAGGCAGCAGTGGGGAATTTTCATTTTTGAGGCTGTAATTACTTTTTCATTTAGTTTTTACTCATTAGCAAATAAAGTGAAGCATTTTGTCACTTCTCGCTCTGAAATGCAACTTGTGTTTCTCATTCTCCCTGGCTGTCAATAACTATTTTCTCCGGATTTGCTCACATGAGGAACAGAGAGGACTTTAAGGTGGACATTTTCAATTTTGTCAATTCATCGCCGAGATCGTTGTTGAGGTTTACGCTTGTATACTAAAGCTACTACAGGTAACAAACTAATAGAGGCTAATACGAGTTTGGAATTTTTTTTGTAGACCCCGTCTGTCGACAGCTACAGCATGTGGTTTGGCAGGATGTAGTTGCAAGTGCAATTTAATTCACATCATAGCAGGGTCAGATTCTAACCATTATTCTGAGCAAAGACTGGGACTCTTGGTAATTTTACCCTCCTTATTTAACCTCCGTGCCCTCCTCCTCCTCTCTCCTGCCATCCGTCGCCAAACACAATTCATTTGAGTTCCTGTTCAGGAGGGTGATTTAATTATGTTCTCCTTTAATTGGCTTTCAGGCATCTAAACTGAAACTGATGGGGAATTAATAACAGCTCCACTAGGTCTCCAAACTGTTTGCAACCCTGGAAACATTCTAAGAGCCTGAGTTGGTCCCATTTTCCATGTGTCTGTTTTGGACGTTTGATAATGCAGCTGCAAAAACGTGGTCACAGTTGCTGTGTGGTCCTCGCTCTCGGTATGCACTTTGTCTCTTTGTCAACACCCTAGACGTTTGGTGCAAACTTTGTACCCATAAAAACAAAGCAGATGCCAAAGAAAGCTCAGCGTAAGTATAGTGTATCTTATTTTTCCTCCCTGACCTAAAAGATGCATGTGGTTTGAAAACATTTCCAAATCAGTCGGTTAGCGACGTGAGATGGAAAAAAAAAAATCTCTGCATTCCTCTTAAGCCTTCGCTGTACGTTCTCTCCTATTTGTTATTCATTTAAGCACGTGTTGTACACAGCAAACACAAGACGGAAAAGCAGCGATATTTCTGCCTCTCCGTGGGTACGGCTCTCTTTGGAGTCCAAAGAAAGAGAAATCACTCGCAGATGCGTTACTATTTAGGTAGCTAACAAAAGAAGAGTTGTGAAATGGCAGGAAATGATGGCTGCTAAAATGAAGGTTTGAAGTTCACATGTCATTAACGTCCATGAAATCAACTTTTTCCTCTGAATGTACTCTTCCCCCAGAGTCTGCCTTTGTCTTCAAACAGCGCCAAAGCAATCATTATGCTCAGACATAATGCACCATAATGACAGTAATTTCAGTATCAAATTTTCAAATGTTAGGCTTTAATTCATTGTGGTTAAGTAGCTTAGTTGTAATTCACATTTCCTACCCGTCTTAGCAGAGTGCTCAAGGAATGAGACGTCTAAAGCAGGACATGGGAGCACCGCATGAAGGAACATTTTAAAGCCTTCATTCATTTAAATACTGTCTAAAATACATGAGAAAATTCAGTGACATTTGGGAGGCAACAAAAAACATTCTGCAGTCTCTCTGTTTAACTCTGGTATCTAATTTTAACAATTTTAACATAAATCCAGATCTGGAATCATTCCTATCCCGTAATGTCAACATCAGCTTGCAGCTTTCAAATCTTTCATGTAGTTTTCAGTTGGAGCAATTATAGCCTGTGTAAATGTAAAATTAATTGGCGACGCTTTTGATAAAAGATTACACTGAAGTAATTGTCAAAGCAAAAATAGCAAAATATTCAGATTCCTCTGATTCAAATCAACTAGTTTCGTGTTCTCGTTAGATGACTTGAGAAAACAAATTCTTTCATCAGGAATGAAAATCTTTAATTGCAGCACTAATGATTTAGCTCAGGATAAAACTCATTGCTCCCCCTCTGAGGGCTTTCTGACTCTCCTACCTTGTCTGACAGTTCCTGTTGAAGTCTTTAAAAGCACACCGTGTACTTTCATCGTTGATGAAAGGCTGGGAACGTAGGGCTGACTTACATTTTCCTCGCACATGTACAGAAAAACCAGTAACCAATGAGAGGGTGTGTCCAGGTGTGTAGCCAAAATGGCTTGTTAGCACAGAAATTTAATACAGGAATTTCATTTGTCAGATATTAAAATACTTTAAGGCTACATTCACACTGCAGGCAAAAGCGCATCAAATCCAATTTTTTTTGACCCTATGCAACCCATATCCGATCATGTTATGACAGTGTGAACGGCACAAATCCGATATTTTCAAATCCGACCTGGGTCACTTTCGTATGTGGTACTGAATCCGATACATATCCGATGTTTTAGAAAGCGACTGCTGTTTGAACGGTCATGTCGCATTAAATCCGTCTTTTACGTCACTGACACAAGCCAATTATCAGCTCCGGAGAAACGCCCGAGAAGACATTGCGAACGCTTCCTGGCCATCCAGTGTAGATGTTAGTGAAACTGCTGGGAAGACAACGTTGGACAACGTTGAACATTTTATTTGTACTGCATAATCTGCAGATTCTGACAGAAATCTGCAGCTATCCTTTGAAGCACCGCTCCTCTCTAAAACAGCAATAAGGATAATTATTAGTAGTATTGTAGTGTGAACAAGCAGACAAAAAAATCGGATTTGATCAAAAAATCAGAATTGAGCATTAAGACCTGCAGTGTGAACGTAGCCTTAGAGACACAAAGAAGGTTCAAGAAGTCCTGTCATTGACTCTGATGAGTGTAGACCTGCAAGGCTGCTGTTGGCCTTTACAAAATCAAAGTTAAAAGCCTTTCAATTAAGTTTTCATATGAAACAAGCTCTAAATATGTTTATTGCTCTGGCCATCGGAGGAACGATGACCAGAGCGATTCACCGCTGCCATGAACACATTAACCAAACTACTAATATGTCCCAAATCCAACTGCCAATTTCTGTTGGGGCACACTTTTCATTGTGCTGTTTTCTCAGTGAAGCTGACCATTAAATTAGCAAATTACAACAAGAAAAAGGATACAAAAAAAAAAACAGTCATGGACTCGACAGCTGATGTAATCTTTAGTACTACCAAATCAGGGCACTGTAGTTGTAGCTGCAATTACTCAGCTTGGCTGCGGATAAAGATACCGAGGACTCGGTCAGATTGCTGTGTCCTGGTTATGTGTGTGTGTGTGTGCGCGCGGGTGTGTTAATCATAAATATAATATAGTAAATATGGCATCAGTTTCCTTTCCTTTGTGTTTTCTTTCAACTTGGAGTCAGACAATATGAGACCATTTGGCGGTGGCCTCATTACTGTGATTTGCTGGCATTAAAAACTCACACATAACACCTCCTTATAACTGAAGCTGACACTTGGGCAGAAGGCCCAAAGCCTATATAAGAGAGAGCAGTTACCTTAGCAACTAAAAGCGATCGAAAGAAAACTGCAGTTAATTGAACTATTTCAGCATTATTTTTGTGCTGCTTTTGACCAGCGCTAACCTTTCACATATGTACTTGTTCATTAACATTTTCCTCACAGCGGACCTTGCTAGTGAGGATCAGTATATTCATTATGAGGGTCCCCACAGCCATTATGCACCGAATCTTTTGGTTCCAAACTGAGCTGTAAATTTTGAGAGAATCTGACACCCCTGCCCGAGGGTTACAGCAGAATGCTAACGAGGCCACGGCGACATTTCCATCACCATACAGTCAGTCGCACCATACATCAGCTCAGCGCCGAACATCTCCCAGAGACGCATGAAGTCAGTGACAATTTCAGACGTAACACTTTATTAGTATCCCTCCCATCTCTGCCGTGTAATGAATGAGGCCATTTAGACAGGATTTACGATATCTTTAAAACTTGATTGCTTAGAATTTGAGAATTATTCATAAGACTAAAGCATCATTTGTCATACAGCGAGTGCTGTTTTGGTGGAAACAAATGGTTTTGTTGTAGTTTTTCAAATGAACTCCTTTTCATGCACTCTTCAAATAAGCCATTTGTATGCATATATGTCCATGTAGAGGCTGTAATTAAAGGGAATGTGGCTCAGGTGACAACTCGCAATCAAGTTTTCTCCGTAATGTGTTGTGCCACTATGGAGCTGAGGTAACGGATACGGATGCAAATGATTAGGAATACACACACGTATTGGATTACACCGCATCTTTTGCTGAAACAAAGAGTTCGCTGTTCACATGCACTCCTATTACTGTACTTTGGAGGTGTCGGGGATGCATAATTCATGTCAGATTTTACTTTGCTTAAAGGTAACCTCTGCTGAACTTCTGATTGAACGATACGCTGAAATAATTAAATTATTCCCCCTTGAGTTTCCTTATTTCCATCACGGGAGGAGTGAGTGAGAGAGAAAGAGAAGTGTCCTCGCCTTGTTACAAAGATTATTGTGTTCACTTCCTGAGGCGGTGTGGCCACGCTTTGTGTGCGATGCCCAGATCATCTCTCAATTACACAAGGATCCCGAGGCAGAGGGTGGGGACCCAAGCAAAGGACCAGTTATGTCCACACACACTCTTGTTCACTCTCTCTCTCTCTCTCTCAAACACACACGCGCACACACACACACACACTGCTATTGCTCGGAGGCATGGCTTACTATAGCCACAGCCAAGAATGAGGCCTCTCAGGATAGATTTACACACAAATAAAACCAGTCTTATCTTGGCCCACATGTGAACGAGAACTGATTACACGGTCTGAACTAAGACCTCAAATAAGTTCAACTGTCCACTGAGAAACAGTTGAGAAACATTTCTGGCTGACAATGTGCATAGCAAGCATTGGAAGGTAATGTTAGACACATGGAAATGCAAACCAAAGTGAAAATGATTTAGTCAAATAATGCAGTGGAAGTTGAAATTTAATATAACTCAAAAAGACAGCATTTTTCTTACATAACAGCTCCCATTTGTTAACACGGTAATTACCTTTATTCCAGGCACAGCGTGGTATTGTTTTCCTACTTTCCTTTAATCATTTTCACGCTGTTATCTAACGCACACAGGCTTCAGGTTTTAACAAGTTATGAGTTTATGCATTAAAACATGTTCATGTAGTCATCTTTTTCACATTGATGAGATAATCTTAGTTTAGAAATGTAAAATAAATCTTCATTTGAGTCATTTTATTTCACAAATAATAAAAAAACAAGAATCTTGGTACCTGTCCAAAGCATCTGTGTCCACAGCTTCCGATCCGAAGCAGTCAGGAATCCTACAAAAAAGAAAACTCACCTGACTAGATTTAAAATACAAGTACCAGCATTTAATTGTTTATCCAAACAGCTGCATTTTTTAAAGGACGTTTAACTTTAGCTGTCAGGTAATTGCTAAAATGAAGTCTAAGTCCTTTATGTCACATGTCTTCATTTCTCTGCATTTTATTTCCTCTCCTCTTGACAGCCCTGATCTAATTACATGTGCGATAGAATGTGTTTTAATTGTTTCCTGGACTAATCAAAGACTGCTTGGTTAAAATTTGAAGTACTCATCCACAGAGTGAGCAAACTACTGATAAGTTATCTACAAGGTAAAATCAGAAAAAGTTCTGAGATGGAACATCTCTGGCAGCGGTAGCTTATGTTTCACAACTCAGCATGATATTGCGCAAGGAACATCAGGAGTTGTGTTACAAGCATTTTTGTGCACATTTACAGCCCAGGGATGATCCAACCTTCATAGCAAAGAGTTTGGAGTCCAAACGGCAAACTTTTTGCCATAGAAGAGCTGGCTGCACCGAAACAGCTGTTGCTGTCCACCACTCGCCTAAATTTGGTTTCCTGTGGCTTTGTGTTCTTCCCCCAAAAGCTCAAGGGCTTCCACGTTGCCACCACGGAGGAAGTCCAGAGCCTTAGATGGCCCTTGATGCTCATACTGAACAGAACTTTCTAACCACAGCAGGAAGGCTGGGAGCTTTGCTACTGCATGGAAGTGGGTGAAGGTGAAATTTAAACTAGGCTAAGACTTTGTCTCTTATTACAACATTTGCACTGTAGCTTTTTCCATGTTTATAATTTTATATTAAACAATTAGCAATTAGTTGACATCTGCCAAACGACTTTAATGAGCTTTATCTTGTTATTTTAATGATATACAAAAAAAGCTCACGTAGAATAAAATACATACTGATAACTTTACTGGAAGAATCCATGTGAAGCAGCTCATTTTTGGAAGGTAATTATTAGACTGTGCTGTTTATTAAAAATAAGGATGTTTAATCGCTTATAGGTTGAACTTTAGAGCTGTTTGAAAATAAAACAAATGACAAGTCTTATAGATTGGCTACTGCATTTTTCTGACGTTAGCTAACTCAAACCACCAGAAGCTGCTGGTCATACCAGACCAAGTAAGGCCGTGGAAGCAAAACGCTGAGAGAAATGAAGTACAGTGGAAGGGAGAATATTATTCCTAATAAAGTAAAGCTTCTCCGTTATACATGGCTCAATTGTGTAAATTCGTGTTACATTTTATAGAACTTCTCACACCAGTTTAATTACAATTAAAGCTTCTGACATATTTTGTAATACGTTTAAATATTAAACATCCTTTTTGGGGGTTTAACAGGCTGCATGCGAGTGGATGTAGACTGTATTTTTCTTTGAGGACATCTCTAAGCACCACTTGGAAAAGGATGATACCATGACAATGTGAAAAAATTAGTTGGGTTTTTTTTACTCAAAAAGCCTGTATAGTGTCCGTATATTACACAGAAGTACTTCTCCAAATTATAAGCATAGGCTACGAATTTCCTGTGGTCTTTGTGTATCTACTCCCCTGATTTTTCAATTATTTTGAAGGCCAAAATCAATGATTCTACTTTCTTTTTAAAAAATCACAGAGCACCAAAGATCATTCTGATGTTCATAGAATTTATAAAAATGAAACTTCTACATTTTTAATCATTAGTTTAATTAATCCTGGACTCACAAAGGTAGGTTTGAGACAGGAAGAGCTCGTAAATGCTATCTACAAGTGGTTATGATTGATGCAATCAAACCTGCCAAACACTCGAGAAGTTTGACGGAGGTGGAAGGTTAAGTTAAACTTTTCAAAATTTTCAATCTACAGAGGTTAAGAACACAAGCGGATCACAGCACTCGGGGGTCTTTTGAGTATATTACAATTACTCTAAATCACATGAAACTATTCCAAACACGGAGGTGATTTATTACATTAGCGGCGAGTGGTGGAGACCAGCACAAAGGGAGATTGTATGAAGATTACAGTGATGAAATAGTCAAATTTATTATCTTGACAGCTGGATATTCCAATTTCTTTGCCGCTGAGCCATGTAGATTTTCCAGAGTGCAAACACGTTTAAGTACTTCTTCAGAGTCAATTAAATCAGATACTAGTTAAATTACCATTTTTATTAACCTACAGGTTCATATTTTTGTAATTTTAATCACTATTGGAAAGACTATTAGAACGTCTTTCCTATGAAGACAGAACCATGGGTCATTTAGAGAGCAGCTGAATTAATCACACATTGTCACTTCAAATCTACCTTTCAGTTCTCTTCAAAGCTCGCTCTGTGATTTACATGTGCATGGAGAATTATCTGCAGTTAGTTAAAGGAGAGATTAGGAGTGACGTCGGGCTGCACCCACCTCTAGGAAACTTGAGCATCACACCTTCAGCCAAAGTGAGATTATGAAAATGAAGCACGGAGAGTGTTTCAGAAGACTTACAAAGTTCAACTACTGTCAATATCACGCCACAAATCACTTGTACCTGTGGCTTCTCCCGTCCTCCCCCTGCTGTGCGTGGTGGGAGCCAGCCTCAGCAGACAGTGTGGACAGTAAATAATATACCGAGACAACATTAACCTTTAGTTGTGGTGTTAAGATGGAACCTCAATTAACAAGAGTAAATAATCCTTGTGATTACTTTTGGCTGGCCTTTATCTCATACATAACCTAATTAAATGGACCATCCAAACATAAAACCGCAACTAATCAAGGGCTTTGCTGAGGCACTGCACTATGGCTGTGTGGGATTTTAAAAACACACCCACGCATGTGCGACCATCCATGCGTCTCTACACACACACACGCACACACACACACAGTTTGAAAAGACTTAATGACTAATAAAGAGTTTTAGTTTTGGCATAACTTCCCAAATGTGCTTAATTAAATATAGAAGAGTTTCACTTTAAACATACAATAGTTTTTAATTAGTTAAACTGTAATTTAATCTGAATTAACCAGCCTTTACCATTTGGTACGTGGCGCAGCACATTGACAGAAGAGACTGCTACTGCTGCTCCTGTTACTCCGAAATGAATGTTGGATTTATTTTCTATATCGCAAAAATTTGGGTAAAGTTGCAGAATTTTTTAAAGCAGGTGCCACATTATCGTTTCTACATTTTAATTTTGTGCAAGTAAACTTGTAACATGTTCAAATTTCTCTCTTGACTGATAATAAGAAAAAGTGTCTCTCTTTTATTTTATCCTTAAGTTTTGCATCTCATTTCTTCTGATCCGTGCACTGTTTGACTTCCAACTTTTGAGATTTGTATAGTCTGCATAAGGGGACACATTCCAATGGAAAATGAGATTGGGTTGACTTAATGGGAAACAAAAATCTACAAACCTCTATGGTCCGTTAAGCATAAACTTTTGAGGCAGTGTCTGGTGTCATCTTTCTAAGATTTCATACAAATTCTGTTCTCCTTCTTTCCACAGAGCACATTATCTCTTTTATATCTTTCATTTATTTTCATTGGTTTAAATTCAAATGTGGAGCTCTCCAGTTAAAATCTGCAGCTTTACTTTTTTTGTTTCTTTAACAGCAGATATTACATGTCTGTGTATATTTATATTTGGGGAAATGTTTCCACATTCGGGTTTAATTGTTTAAGTTTCCAGCGCTTCACCCTTCTGTTGTTAACTCTCAAGTCTCCCTCCACTGTGAATCGGTTTGACGAAATGTTTGACGCAGACAACTACACAAAATATTTTTGTCACAAATTAAAACTATTTTTAAAATTTTAGAAACACAATTAGTGTTCAAGACAAAAGAAAATATGTGGGGTTTTTTGTCTTTGTCAATTTGCAAGTACTAAGCACTGCTATTAAAAAGATGTGTGAGGATTATTATTGAATTACTTAAATTACCGACTTTGCTCTAGTCTCTGTTTCAAGACAATAAACATCTAACTAATCTGTATATAAAGCATTGGCAAGATCTAATATGTTAAAAGAGAAAGCTATACAAAATTTAAAAATACCTCTGATAGTAAATCTTTCTCATAGGATTATTTCATAAACATATATATGTATTGCAGGTTCACACTATAGGTCTTTTTAAGATAACGGATATTATTATAACTAATACAACAACTTCTGGTGCTTTGGGATTAAAAACACTAAAAACACAACTTTTCTGTTTTCAGATGTGTGTTATTATTTATTAATTGCATGTACATTGCTCATAATAAGGAGGCTAAAATAAGTTGTGTCTGTGGTGTGTGATTGTGGATCCCCGCAAGGCTTGATATTCCTTTCAGGAGCACTTTTTTTTTCATTTCTTATTTATATGATGCCAAAAATATGCTCCCAGGACTATCATTTTTCTGTGCCTGTTTGCGAAAGCCGAGAGCTAAGAGGATTTATCTTCTTGACCCATCACACAAAGACAATGAGCTGCAGAATAGTGGTGTCCAACTGGGAGGACTGAGGGTGGGCACACCCAGCCGTCCTCGGGCCTCGTTCTAAAGGCAGAATCATGTTACAGGCGGAGAAACCCATTACTCCTGTCTGTATCAGCTCTCAGTGCCTTTGTAAAAAGCCTGGCGCATGTGAGTTGGTTGCAGGGATTACTGTATGTCAGTAATATTCTGTATCTCTGGCTTGTTTTGACCAGCTTGGACTTCAGGTTCAGGACAGTAAATGGCATTAGATATCTGCAGTGGCAGTAAACACCAGCACAGTTTAGCCTTTGCATTGAGACTAAGTAGGAAAATGGTGTTGCAGAACTCTCTACTTTTTAGGAGTCGTTTACCCCCGGGCTATGGCTAATGGTTTACTCACTCCCCGACATGCCCTCGGGCTCCAGGTAGTCTCACATTGTCAAGCTGCTCTCATTAACTCCTATAACTCCTGGAGAGATAAGCGTCAGACAGTCACACACTGGAGGCCTTACAAGTGGAAGTGCAACGGACTGACAAACACGTTTACAGGCTAAAGGACACGAGCAACTTATAGTTGTGTGTTGGAGGCAACTTTTTACCCATGAAGTGCTGTTCCAACAAGCATTTTGTAATTTATTCCTGACTGCTTTATTATGCAGCATAGCTACTGTTCAGCCAATTAAATATGCCGTAAATCTATCATTATATTTTCCCACAGGCCAAATTGATATTGTCACAGGGCCCAAAATATTCAGTTTACTGTCGAGATACAAAAAACAAAACAAACATGAAACCCTCATGGTGGAGACACTGAAAGCAGCAGGGTTTTGTTAAGAAACCGACTAAAATGAAACTTCTTTTAATTTATCTAATCCTAATTCACTAATTAATTATTTAGTTAATTGTCGAGGTGCTAGAAATACTCTAGTGCAAGCTGAGTTGCTGTGAGTGAAATATGACTAAAAATTTAGGCTGTCATGTGTCTATCGTAATACATCTTGCTTAAATCATATAATATTATATTAAGTAAAATATTTTATACTATAATATTTAGTTGTATTTGAGAAATGTGATATATTAATTAAAGTAGAAGAAATGTGATAATAATAATAACGTTCCTTAGCTTTGGATAAATACACTTTTTCTTTCTTTTCTCTGTAGGAAAAAATGTAACTATGTAAAATGCATCCAGTATAAATTTACTGAATTGGTATTATATTAATGACAAAAAGAACAAAATAAACCAAAAAAAAAAAAATAATAATTATCTAATTTATTTGCCCTGGTCTCATTTCAGCTTAGTGTGGGAGTCTTTACTATGTGCTACTGTTTTTTGTACTCTGATTAGTTTCTCCTTTCTTCGCTATCGTGACGATATGTCTTCACACATGAAGTAGAGTGGACAAGACACAGAAGAAATGAGAAAGGTTTGTAGTTTAGTCAAAATCTCTAAATATGGCAAGCGGTTTGAATTGCTTTTAAATTGCTGTACTTTTGCTGTTAGCTTCCTCCATGCTATGTTAGCTCTCATGCTAACAGCTGATGTGCTACATTTAGAAAAAACAGAATTCAAATGAGAAATTCCTAATTATTATTGCTGCTACAGCTTCTTTACAGTGTTGGTGTGGGGCGTAGGAGGTGGTTGTATTTTTATTCCTTTTACTAAGGTGCTGTAATAAGGGAGTGGAACTAGCTCTCTGTTCTTACATTTTGTGGTGTTCTTGTAAACTGGAGACCTGAAAATGTGTGGCAGCTTGGTGTGAGGCGCTTAGGTTCAGCAATCCTAGATTCCTTTGAAAACTTTGTACATTAACTCAGACCTCTTTCTCCAAATATTTCATCTTTTTGTTTATTAATTTTGTGTTTCCAGTTACTACAGTATGATAACATCTCTTATATTTATTCTTGCATTTTCATCATTTTATTAGTCATGGCAAAACCCCAATAAAATCTGGTCTGTATTGCTAACACTCTAACTGAAAGCTCCCTTATTTACGTCTACGTAAGATTCCTAACTTAAAAACAGCAACAGTCTAGACCAGGGGTGTCAAACTCAAATACACAGTGGGCCAAAATTCAAAACTGGAACAAAGTCGCGGGCTAACATTAATATTTATTGAAAAAAAAATCTTCCTCTAGATATAAGAATGAGTCTTTTCTTATGGACTCAAACACGTTTTGCTGAAAAACTGAATATGGAACAAGCAAAGCTTAATACTAAACAATATATACATTAGCTGTATAATACCAGTAGGCCAGCTCTAATAGTAATTTGGTATGGCTTCGCGGGCCAAATATAATTAGGCTGCGGGCCAAATTTGGCCCGCGGGCCAGAGTTTGACACCTATAGTCTAGACTTAAAAATGCAGCAGCTTGCAGATCTTTAGTTTCAACTGTTCGCTATAAGACGGTTATTTTGATGAGGTGTCATGAGGACCAGATCTTGTCCTGGGTACTTTCACTGTCACCTCATACACTCTTTTCTCCTTTAATCTTGATTAAATATCTTTTTTGTTTGACAATGTTTGAGCCGTTGGACCGTCAGGACTGTTGAGTGAATTATATACTGCTAAGCCGCTATCGTGGATGGAAGCAGCCCTTTTTTTCTCCATGTACGTCACTACGAAGATTTATTCAAAGTTTCTTCTATATTAGATATTCATCTGGATGCCAAGTTAAAGTCATGTTTACTATGCAGATAGCTCAGATCTATAGAGTAGACACAGCTGTCAGCATAAGTTTGATCAAGATGCCAGTCAATAAACCAAGATGTATGCAGCATTAAGTTAAAAAGCAACACATTAAAATTAGTTTAATCCAATTTTTAATCCATTCATCCCTCTATTAAGACTTTACATTTTACAATGAGATATATTTAAATTTTTATAACTATACATTAGAAATCGACCAATAGTTTTGGAGTCATAATTGAGACACATCCATTTACATTTCTGGCAGAAATCATAGCATTGCCTTCAGAGGTCCCATTTATGCCACCATCATCTATTAATTAGGATATGGTCATATTTGTCCTCCATTTAGATATCATGAAGTTTAAACGCCGTAACTGCCAATTCAGTTGACATAATACATTAAATGACATTTTAATAAAGATAAAAACGTCACAAGTTTGTTAAAGTTTTGGCTGAGAGGCGTTAAGAATTTGTAGAATTTGACGCGGTAATTTGCGGTGGTGGTGTTATACTGTTTGCATTATACTGCAACTGTAAAGTTGAAAATAACTGTCATTTTTTAAGACTGCAAATTTCCAGTTTTAGAGGTTCTACGTGTTAATTGAGGAGCCCGAGAACCCCTGAGATCTATGTATTTTGCACTGGGTATACCTAATAAATTGTACTGTAGAGGGGGGAACTCAAATGACTGGAGTTAAGTTCCATTTGTGCAATCTGTGTTTTTATTTGCTGAATTGAATTGTTCCTAAAGATGATAATGAGTGCTAACAAGAGTAAAATGCCACAGCTCAGGAAAACATAACAAAACAAAAGGTTATGAACAATTGGTCTTTTAAAGTAAACAGTCCATAATTCTAACATTTAAAGCACTCAGTGCTCTCAGTTGGGGAAAAAATGAACAAAACAATGACACTAAAATCAACAATGATTCATCATAAGACTGATATATTCTCAAGATTAAAGCATATAAAATCTACACGTCCATTTAGAATGTTGATAATTGCATTATACGAACCATTACAAGTAGAAATGCGCAGTTCGTCACTTTTTTGTCACCACAGAGGAAGCAGCCGTTTAGCTTGATTAGACACTGTGGGGATTTTCAGTGGAAAAAAGCGAGTATTTAGCACTGTGAGCTCCATATTTTGGATGGTTGATTGAACAACCAGAAATTTCAGCTTTTGATTGAAAGAAAGGATGATTAAAATGTGTAATGGCTTAACATATCATACATCGAGATTTTCTGAAGCATGTTATACTTTTCCGGGATACTTTTCCGCCCTTTTCAAAGCAAATTTTCTGTTCGCCTATAGTTCACGTTTGCTATTTCGACACATAAGATTAAGATTGAAAACTGTAAACATGTTTAAAAACAGCTCAGTTAGTATCCATTATGTTCAGTCACCATCAGCAAAGTAATGCATGTGTTATAAAAGGTGGAGTGTAGAGATTTGAGAGACAAGGACACAAATGGCAGACTAATCCAGCAAAAATGAACTTTAATAGCTGAGTTCAAAATCAAAAACAAGGCAGTAGAAACATAAGAAAACAGGACACAGACACACATATATATATATATATATATATATATATATATATATATATATAGATAGATAGATAGATAGATAGATAGACAGACAAACTGAGGATAGAATAATCAACAAGGAACACTAGAAAGCAGATCACAAGTGAAAAACAATCAGGAAACGATGGGAAAAGGAAGTAAAACTAACACGGACAAGAAAAGAAAAGAAGAACTAGCGGCAAAGAAGAACTGAGGGGAAAAAACATGAATGCAGAAAGAGGAGACGGGGATCAGAAACACTGAGGGAACCAAATAAATGAGAAATAACAAACTTAAAATGGGAAGTTTTCAAAATGAACACTGGAACAGTAAAGCCATAAAACAGGAGCCAAACAAAAGCTCAGCATTTACAAGACTGATGAAGACGACAGGACAGAAATCCAAAGCCTAACAAACATGAAAAGCAAACTTTAGATGCAAGAATAACAATATGACCTAAACTTAAATAGATTAATTCAGAATTCAAGACCAAAACCCACAAAAAAACAGTGTGCTGGTGATATCAACTGTTAGTTTTCTTCCACCCCTGTGCTATACTTCCTATCAGGGTTATTATCCTTTTCTGTTTACTTTCACTTAGTTTCCACAGTAGCTTTGCTTGTTTCAGTTTAGTGTTTATTAGTTTCTGTTACTCTTTTTCTTTTTCTTTTTAGTTAACTAGCATGTTTTCACACTTTGCCTTATTTTTAGGTTTAATTTTAGCTGTTCTCTATAATAGTCTTGCTTCCTGTTAGTGAGGGAGGTGGTTAATAAACCCCCTGCTGTTCCTCTCTCGTGTGTCTCACGGGCAGCAGTTTGCCTGTTCAGAGGAGCCGTACCTATACAGGGGACAGGCTTGGATGACCAGGGGGAAAGTAAAGAGAGAATCAATATTAATTATTATGTATAATTATTAGTTATTTAGTGGAGTTTGCTGTCATTGGGACAATAATCCTTTATTATTTCAGTGAATATAATTTGCTTTCCGTTTTTATTTGCTTCTACCATAAAAATCAGTTTATTTGTGGTGGGGAAATTAACTTTGTAACTTGGACCCTAAACCTAGAAGCCTCTAAAGGCATCTGACTGAAGGGTGCACAGCCCCGCTGCCTCACTGCGCTCGACTAGTCTCCAAGATTTGAATTTTTTCTTCTGGGAAACAAAAATAGGAGCACATTTAAAAAAAAAAAAAAAATCACCTATATTACACATGCTTCTCTCTTCTCTTCTTGCACTTGTGCTTGTTGAGAATGGTTTGAAAAAAGAAAAGATTAGGGGAAAATAGTGCATCATAAACTGGCTGCAGGCCTCAGGGCAACAGTGTCTGCTCTAAAGCTGGATAATCTCATATCAGTGTGGCGTGTTCATTTAGCTTAGAAGATAGGACCGTTTTAGAAGCACCTCCTTAGGTTATTATGAAGCTTTTCATACTCAAGATGATAAACTCATTCTGGCACCTGTGTAATTTACTAATGACACATGATTTTAGCCCTGCGCTGACTGCGAGCCGGGGAGGAATTACAGTGCAGTGCAGAGCCTCTGCAGATATGCCAGCTGCTGACATTGAGGCAGAACCAGGTTGGGCTGTTTTAACTTCTTTAATTAGGTGTGTTTACTCTGTATTTTATTTGCAGAGATCATGGAAGAGCCTGGGGAAAGGTAGATTTAATTAAGGGACACTGATGAAAGCACACAGCTCACACAATCTCCAAAGTGTTTCCTCTGATATTGCTGCAAAATATCCTGATGACAGGTGGTGCTGGGGAGGAGTTGACACGGCTGCGAAATAGAACGATTTGGATTCATTCTCACCATGTGTAGGTGGGAAAGTGTTATAGGTCTTCTGTTATATATCGCTGCATTCAATTTAACTGCCAAATAAAATCCATTTAAATACACAATCTGACTTACGTAGGAGAGTGGGATTTCAGAGGTGGAAACACAACAAAAAAAGATGATGTGATTGCACATAACTGAATTCTGATGGTCGGTGGGAGAGTGGAAATGTACAAGCAGCTTTGCAATTAGCAAGTGCAGGCCTGCCACATTGTCAAATGCCCTCATGCTCCGTCTCTGCGATAATTGTCACAGCCCCGCTCTTTTATTACAATCTGTCATAGAGTCAACCATATTCATTATGAATTCTTATCTGCTGGTGCTTTAACATTTGCCAGATGGCACATTGGTATCAAAAGCTAATAATGATGTAGTAAGGAAATTAAGACTTTATCAAAAGCTACTTAATGCCGGAAAAAAGGAAAATCAAAATACACTGATGCATCAGTTGATCCTCGATGATCCCATCTGTGAACGTGTAAAAGATGAATCATCCTATCTTATAGCCACAGAATATGCAAATTACTGTCGAGAGCAAAGCTGAAATTAGATTGGGTTTAGCTTAACTAATCTTCTTTGGTCACAATTTAGCTCTAATGTTGAAATAAATCTTATTTTATACACACTGATCTAATCTCACTCTCCAACCTACAGTATAGAATCCACTGGCAGGAAATGGAAAGACCATAAAATAAAATGTGTACAGTAAGATGTTAGCGCATGGGCAGGAGCTCTCAGACATTTTACCCACCTGCCACTTCCAAACAAAGGGATTTACCTTTGCCACCTGCTACAAATGCACCAGCCTAATTAATCATGATCAGAATACTGAAATCTCCCTTTAACAGAGCAACAAAAGAAGACGTGCATGTGATCCAACACATAAGATCAAGAGATTTTGGAAAGCAGTACGTAGATAAAAAAAGAAGAAATAAAAGCAGATTTAATTTGATTAACCACTTGTGTCTGAAAATTGCTTATCGGGAGGCCTCATGTACCCCTCGGTGTACTCTGAATTTAAATGGTTTGAGCTCAGCGGTACTTTTGAGTCACTGAGCGAAAGGAATCTGCATCAGGGCTGTCAGATTATAGTGTTTGTTGTCAAGTAGCGTGCTCTTACTTGAAGAAGAGATTCCTAAAGCATGCCTTCGTCAGGCAGCAACCTCCAGGACGGAAATGTTCCAGAAACTCCACTTCCTCTACTGACCACTTGATGCTGAATTCCAAAAGTGAGTCAGTCTTCACAGATCTGGACTATCTGGACTTTTGGAATATTTTAATCAAAATACCTGACTCCCAATATGACTTGATGAGCAATTACCAGACAAGTAGTCAGTGCATCAGTGTCGATGTCTGAAAATTAGAATGTTTTTTGGACGTTATTTAGCATTAATTAAGCAGTTGCACCCATACAGTTTACAAATGAAAGTTCTAACCAAACTAGCTTTAGCTGATAACTTGGTGTCTCACTCTGTCATCCAAATATGGTCACTTCTGGACCAAAAAATACCACAAATGTGTCATCAGTGTGAAATCACTATAGGTATGTGTATTCATGTGGTCTACGGCCTTCATTTTCCCCTTATTTTTTTTATTCCATGACTGCTTCACAGAGGCTAAGGGGGCACAGTGGTGTTGTGATATGTGAAGCAGCTTTTTCCCATTTCCCCTGCCCTCATAACTTCCCATTGTGAGAGTGTGACCGTGCTTTCATACCGGAGTGTTCCACTAATGTTAGGATTCACTAGCTAGCTTAGATCTTTTTACTGTAATTTTAAATGGGATAGAAATTTTTATATGTTGAAAAAGAGGCATAAAACAAAAAGTACTTACAGAAAAAGACTCTTCAGAGTGTCCTTTAGTACACACCTGCATAATTGAAGGCTTGAAGTACTATTTAAAAAGGTGAGTTGTTTAAAAGTCATGCTAGTTCATTCATCCTGAGTGGATGAAAATGGCTGTAGAGATGAATGTTTTTGAAACAGGCTGTAAACATTGTTATTACTCCTGCAAAGTTGGGTGTTTTAACATGGGAGTCTTTGGGGATTGGAGCCTGCTTCAAGTAGCCATTAGATGAACTGTGCTTTCGCCTAGAGGTTACTTTCATACTATCATTAGAATAGAAGTTTTTGAAATCCATGCACTTGATTAATTTCATATATTTTGGTATTGATGATGGCTTGCTATTTAAATTTAAATACAAATGTATTAATATAGTGATTGCTCCATTGGCTTCTGCTGGGGGATAGCTCCTATGGCAGAAATCTGCCCAGGAGCTGGCTGTCTGCAGCCCAGATTTGATGGACCATATTCAGACCACACAAAATATTTGTCAGTCAACACACAATCTGTCAATATCATATTTGCATTAAGATGTTTGCCCTAATATGTATAACAGTCAAATTTCCTAGACCGTACAAGACTGCAAAATGTATATGTACTATTAAAACCTCTTAACTGTATTGTTCACTGGCACTGTGTGCATAAAACAAACATAATTCCAGCTATGAGCATCAAATTCTGGTATTTATTAGGTGCATGATGAATAGTCCAGCTTTGTACATGATGTCTTACGCAGCGTACTTTGCTTTCATACTGTTTCATACTTGGCTTTGATAATGCAATAAAAATGAACTGGAAAGAAGCTGATGATATGAATGTTTTATTGTTCTCTAATTTACTTCAGTCACACAGTAACTTTCAGTAGTGAAAGTCTCATCTTGTTCCTGCTGCCTCCTCCATCCTTTTCCTTTCTTGTTCCAGTCGTTGAATTGAAGAATACTTTAGGAGTTTGCATGCTTTCCCTGTGCTTGCGGGGGTTTGCTCTGGGCCTCCTCCCACAGTCCAAAGACATGATGATTCTAATTTGGCTGTAGGTGTGAATAGTTATGTCTCTCTGTGTTAGCCCTGTGATAGACTGTAGCAACCTGTCCATGGTGTACCCTGCATGTTGCCCAATCCCAGTTGAAATAAGCAAAATATTCAAAAGTAAAATGCTCACGTTTACATTTTTGTTTTGTTGTACAGTTGTAAATGATGACTTTCTTTTTTTTTTTGACTACTCAAATGAAATTTTGCATTGTGCCACTAGATAAGCCCTGGAAAAGGTCAACCGTGCAACACTGGAAAATAAGAAAAATATTGAGTTTTCAGTTAGTTCATTTAGGAGCACGATGAAGCACTCACTCCTTTAATATTTATGCGTCTTTGCCACTGTCTTCATCATCACCACTTGCAGAGTAAATCCATTATCTTGGCACAGTTTCTGTTGTCGTTTTTGTATCATAAATTTTCATATTCTATCTATGTTGCAGCAACAAACGCTAAATATGAACAGCCTAAATTCTTCCAGTCATGATTCAGTTCAGTTCAATTCAGGTTTATTTATTTGTTATTTAGCAACAAATCACAGCAACAGTCACCTCAAGGTACTTTATACTATAAGGTGAAGTCCCAACGGTATTTGGGAGAAAAATCCAGCAGTCAGATGATCGTCTATGGGCAAACATTGTGATGGTGGGATGGAAAAACTCCTTTTTAATAGGAAGAAACCTCCAAAAGGGCCAGGCTATGGGAGGGTAGGCCATCTGTTGTGACTGGTTGGGGGAGAGCGGAAAGAGAAGAGAAAAGAAAAAAGCGCATGATGACAACTGCTGGTTTTCCTTTCATCTCACTCTGTTTAATATGAAATCTGGAATTTCCATATATAGCATACACGATGCTGATAACACCTTGTTTCTGTGTAGTACAAGCCAATAAACAAACCTTAATTTATAGTTAAAACTCAATAAATTCTGGACTTCAGACTCCTCCAAACTCTCCATCTCACTCATTTCAGGCAATTGTTTCGACGTCTGCAAGGCTCTGTATAAGAGAATTACTGATTAGTTTGAATTGTCAGTGATGCAAAACAATTATTGTAGAAGAACTCCAGGAGTAAAAATATGGAGGTGGACGATTTGTAGTCTAGTTTAATGAGCCATGACAACATCCTGTGTTTTGACTTCTCCAACTGCACATATTTACTTTGTCCTAAAAAGTGACCCCACCAAGTGCAACTCTCCAATGAAATTAGTTGACTTGGCCACAAAATGTATTCACCATAGTGGTTTGAGTGCCCGTTTCAAATAAAACAATATTTTTAAATCACTAATTGATTACTTCAACTCAACTCGTCAGTGCAGGTGTTTGAAATTAAAAGCCCTTCAAACATAGATTTTTATCCTCAGAGCTGTTTGAATGCTTTTAATGTGAAACATTCTTTGATGGTAACTTAACCTCACTTAAAAAAAGAAAGAAAACCGAAGAGAAGAGAAACAGAGCTGCTGAGGTTTTTAGTATGACATGATTTCGTTTTAATTATGCCTATGGAAGTGTATATTACATTGAATTTATCAAGATAACAGGGAAAGTGTCTAGTTTGCCAACATCAACAGCAAATCAGAATATGACCATATCTTAGAAACATGGGAACTGTCTTACTAATATATGAGATAAAACAGAGGAAATTAGAAATAATGGCCTCTGTTATACCAGACTGTTGCGAGGCTTACGCCTGGGATGCTGTCATTACTTTTATCTAAAATGTAAGTAAAGCCGGTTATTAATGTCTTTAGTCTTGAAAAGTAGGCCCTGAAAAAAGGCAGAATTTGAGCAATGCACAATAAATAGTGGAGGCGATGAGGCTCATGGGAACAACGGCTCCGGCCCTAGATTTCCCTCCCTGGTGACATCTTGAGTAGTTCAGGAGTTATGTGCAAAAGTTGTGGAAGATAATGTCTGGTGACATGGACTTGTTGTCACATTTTTCATCCACTGATATCCAGTCCTATTGCATTCAGATCACACCTCTTCAGGCAGATAACTATTTCCTCAGGATTAATGTCCCAATTTCTGCATCCTCCAGTACATCACAGTTAATGACCTTGATTTAAATCCCAAGAAGGTTTGTTGGAACTCATATTACTTCCAAACAAGAAAATAGATCAGCCTTTAGGTGTTGTTTTAGTGTGGCCCGGTGCTGCAAAAGTTTTGCCCTCCAGCTATTGGCGAAATAGCCGATTGCCTGTACTCTTTGATTGATTCAGTGCTAGTTTAAAAAGCCGAGACTCCTCGCTTACGCACATACTGTTTCCCATTTTTCAGCGTAAAGTAAAATACCCACTGCATTTGCTGTTTGATTGCCGAAGCTTAAACAGTTTGACATGCTGAATAAATCGCCTAGGTTATGTTGCTTTACAAAAGTGAAAGGTGTGATAAGCTCGTAGGATGAATTAGTGCTGCTTTAAAGCTTGCCGCACGGTTTCAAAATTTCCAATAATTCCCGGCATCTAGGCTAAGCTGATGACAACATCACACAAATGACAAAAGTCAAGGCAACCTGCTTACAGGCCTATAAATGATTTTAGGCTCAGAGGGAGAGGGGGAGGCGGTCCTGATACGTGTCAGTCACAGTGCGAATACACATTCCCCTTAAAAAGCTCCAATATGCGAAACATAGTCCCAGATTTTTCTTGGATGACTCTCTGCATCTTATTAAGCATAACTGACACCACAATTTGCTGGAATTCACACAAAGCTAAAGACTTGCTCTAAGATATAGTGTAGGGGCATTACAGTAAGGTTAGAATATACATCACTACACTACATCATGCTAGCCAGAGTTGTTCTTAATTCTAGAAAAAAAGCCCTGCTACACTATGAATTTTCACATTTGAATTCATGCCAACTTGGGTCATTGCAGTCATTCCATATAAAATCAATCAAATCCCACCTGTGCCCTCAGAATCAGCTGATTTCTGTTTTTATAGAATCACTGTAGTATATTTCATGAAGCCAAGGCCATGTTTTACCTTCATGTAATGGTTTTTTTTCCCTTTTCAGTTGCAAGCTCTTGAAAAACATAGAGCTAGGTAAAATGTGGTGCTTTTAAATTGACTTTTTTTCTGACATTCCTGAGCTCAGTCATTTCTTAGATATTCATCTGAGCTTTTCTGGGCTGGAAAAATATATATTTAAACGGCGCCCAAATCAATTTTACACCCATTCTATGAGGCACTAAACTAACTAAAGTTAAAATATCATTTTTGTTCAGCACAGTTATTAGCTCATTCAGCTGAAAGACCAATGAGTTCATTCCATGGCAAGGTGTCCACCCGTTCATCCACAAATCACAAGAATCACTAGTCCTTGTTAAGTATTCACAGTGACAAGAAACAACGGCAGAAACAAACATTAGTACCTTTAGTGTTTGACTGATTTTGTTATATATCTTAAGAGAAAGATACATTTTGGTTAAACAGGGTCACAATTTATAGAATATAAAGGAGCTTCTTGTTTAACCTGCATTTTGATATATAAATGCACATGAAGTTCTATAATAAAAGTCACAATAACATTTACTAAGGTCACTGTGAACGCTCACATTTTAAAGTCCACAGAGCATATAGTGCTTTTAATAAACCTCCCTCACAGACCTGTAGAAGCAAGTAGCGGGCTTACAATTAGCTGTAGATCCAGTACCTTCTAGGACTGCCAACACAGAGAGTAGTGAACAATGCGCTCGACAAATAAATCAAAGCTTGAAATCTACCACTTTGAAAATTATTCTAAATTATAATCAAGTCATATTCACCCTTCTCTGCCTGGTTTCTTTGTGCAAATCTTTTACTTTACTGACTTTGTCATCTAAATATACACTGTTGACAAAATGACTAAAAGTGTTGGAACACAAAAAAGTCTTAGAAATGGGACGCTTATCACAGTTTTGCTCTGTCACACAGTTAATTAAGGACACTATGCGGTCAGTTTGGTGTGTCAAATTTTGTGGGGAAAACTTTACCGGAAGTGATTTTAGGCCCAACTTAGTAGTATTCAGCTTTTAAAGTTAACCCACATCTTGGTCCAGGAAATTTTGAAATGTACATTTTACATCACCGCTTTGCTAATGAACATCAAACTGCAAGAAGAAAAAATGGGGCATTAAGAATGATGTTCTTGAGGAAATATCTTAAATCTTGTATAGATCACTCAGTAAATGCATGCTATTGGGGAAACTATCAGCCTTGGCGGAGATATGCACCTTCGGATTGCTCTTATTTTATCGTGTAGGAAGTTTGAAAAGTTTTCAAAGATTTAGCAGGCTGAAGTGACGTGTGTGTGACGCAGTTGAGTTCAGTGAAATTCAGTTCCTGCACATAATCAATAGACAGCAGCTTTATTTGGACCACTGAAGACATTTATGTCTGCGAGACGAATGACTAACATTCATGAGTCACATGTGTTGGACACCAGCTTTAGCCTCGAAATGTGATGTTAGTGTGCTACTCTATAAAAACCATGGCTGCTAGGCTGTTAGGCAGCATATTTAGAAATCAATATGAGTAGATAATGTTTTCCCTGTTTTATTTTTTGCAGAGTTCAAGATATAGATGGGTTGTTTAAATTCACATAGCTGCAAACAAACAGACATCTGGACTTAATCTATATAAGGCCCGAGGACTCTGACTAATCACCTGAGTAACCCGAGTAAACTATTGCAGATGTGAGATAATTGCAGATGCAGGCTCTCGAAATAACTGCATTTAGATTTTCATAAGTCATTCTGTCAGCACGAGTGGTGATAGGCAGTTGACCCATCTCGTTCCCCTCCTTCCCCTCAGTGCAACTTGACCTGCCGGGGGTGCAGGGATATGTGCTGTTACAGAGCACAAAGGTATGTTCAAAGTTCTGTGTTGATGTTCTGATTTAATTTAACACACTTTAAAACTGGGTCTTTGTTGTTAGCTGGAGAATGTGTGCTGACACACATGCAGAGGATTTTGAAAGACAAACTTGCTCAGACAACACAAACAACAGAGCCTGGACTTTGAAGTGCAAGCTGCAAGGAATCCTCATTAATTGTGTAAAATGGGTTTCTCTCCAACAAAGTGACAGAAATGGTGTAATGGCAGGCTTCATGGGTAGATATGCTGGCTAATTGGCTCTTTAAAATAAGGTTAAGGCATTTTAAAGGCCTCAAATTGGTCTTTTCTCCTTCAGAACAAGTTTGGAGTGCCAAAAATAATTAGGGTGGTGCTGATTGTTATGGACCCCATATCACACTAAGGCGAAACAGACAGCAGGGAGGATGCCAAGGGAAGCTTTATGAGTCTCATTTGAGGTAAGCTGAACTGACGCTCATTATAAACTGTATGAGTTCTGTGAGCCATACAGATTACATAACTATCTGGAGCTTTTAAAACAACCATTTTCACTTTGTAAGTTGGTATTAGTGGAATTGAATATCTCTAAGGAAACACTTGTGCGCAGTGATGTCTCAAACCGCGAGCAGCCCTGAATGCAGAATCAAAAGACTTTACCAGGAAAAATCAGCATGGTTTGTTTGTTGACCTGGTTAAAGCAGCAGTGCATTTCTTTTTTGGCACAGTGGAACAAGCTGTAAACACAAATGTGAAATAATACCACCTCATGAAGGTACACTTGGCTGTTTACACATCCCGTAGGAACAATCATTTGGGCTAACGTTTCTGCTTGTTGCCAACTAAATAGCAATGGGCACAGCTCCTTGTTCTCTGAATTAAACCCAGAAGTGGAAGGTTAAGAAACCCAGTTGAAAACACTTTGCTCTTCTTTCTTTCCTTGTATTAATTAAACTCCCCCAAACTCATCTGCTCATTACAATTGCACACTACCATTCAGAAGTTGGAAGTCAAGAAAGCATGTTTTATCTAATATATGTAATATATTAGATAATAGATACTGCTTTTAAACAGTAGTGGGTTTAAAAAGTTGTTTCTTTCATAGACATAACACTAACCCACATAGCAAACAGGTGGCTGACTTCTGGCATGGTAACTGGTATGTCATCCAGATATGGGCCAGGCCTGGCATAGATGGCACTGTTTATGTGACGGCATGCCACATCTGCCTCGATTGTGGTTTGGTTTATGTGATCCAGCCTCATAGAAAACAGGTCTGGCCCGGATCTGGCATCAAGCTGGCACTTCTGACTGACTAGTGTTATGGCAGGGTGTATGTCAACCAGATGTGGGCCAGGTCTGGCAATGATGGCACTATTTATGTTCCTATTTTCCTACTTTAGTTAGAAGACCCAAATGCCATGTAGGTTTGACAGGTTTGTGAGTGTACACTTTATGCAAAACCTATTGAGGGTTTACTCATGTTTACCACTGGGTGGCTGTAGTTCAGGAGGTAGAGCAGGTCACCTAGTGATCGGAAGGTTCGTGGTTCGATCCCTGGCTCCTCCAGTCTGCATGTCAAGAGTGTGAATGTATATGAATTTAGTTAGGAAGCACTCGGTTTAGAGAAAGTGTGTGAATGAGTAAATGTTGTACTTTGAGTACTCTGGGAGAGTAGAAAAGCGCTATAAGAATCAATCCATTCACTGTCTGAACAGAGTTTCCTCAAGTTACTTTTGCACTATTATGTTCCGGCATATGTTGTTATTACATGGATTGATTAAGGTACACAATAGGCTGACATCTGGGGCCAGAGCTGAAACTGTTCTGGGCCGACACAGGACCACCAGTGTGTCTGCTGCTGGCCCATGTGTGGGCCACCTCTGTCTGGGCCACCAAAGGGCCGTCATTCTTTGCGGGATGTGGGCAATGTGTAACGACATTGTGTGGGCCAGATCCGGGCAATACCTATTTTGCTATGTGGGAAACCTTTACATTTTGAGTTTTTGCAATACAACTTAAAAATAATCAAATAAATCTGAGCCGCAATCTTCAGCCATTTCCTGCATTTTCTGTGTATATGAGCCTCAAAAAATCTCTTGCAAAATGCAAAGACATGCAGTGTCGTTCCACACTGCCAAAATGCATTTTCTGTTGAGCAGGAGAGTAAAGGTCTCCTGCCACTGGAACACAGAGAGGTTCCTGTGAGTCAGGAGAGAGTCGTCATATGCAAAGTAATTTAAGCCATGTATGCTAGCAGCGACTTACTACCTACTTAAGATCAGACAGAATGTCCCAAGATTAAAATTCTTTACAGTACTCTGAGTATATAGTTTAAAATGTGGCATAAAACTTGACAATCTTCCCATAAAGATATTTAACAGTATTTACATATGAATAATTGCAGGATAGATCTAAAATGCTCAATGTGACCTGCTCCCCCATCTCTAGCTAACTGCTAAATGCACTATTATTTTCAGCAGACGGTTGGTAACTTTGCCAGCCACACAGAATTTTCCCTCCATGCTGCTTTTGATATGTAAAAAAGGTTGATGAGAACAATAATAGTGCATAAAATCAGTGAAAATTGTAAAAATGGTGGAACTAAAGTAAGGCCCCAGTGACACAGGCCTAGAGACCTGGTGACCTTGGTGAACATCTGGTAAGCACTTGTTGTTCCCCGACTGGTTTGCTGGAGGTTGCTAGGAGCTGCTGTGAAATAGATTGCTAAAGTCCCATTCAATCAGCCCTGGAAAACAGTCAGTAAAAATAAAAACACTGGTCATTTTTACACAAAAGTGTGTATTCCACAAATGGTTGACAGTGCTCTGCTATGTTACCAACTTATTACTAATACTACCTGATTTGTCTTAAATACTTCAGGGAACTAATTCCCCTAGCAGACCTTAAAGCTTTATAAGCTTATTTTCCAGATAATATTGGAACTTGTGGTCATGTAAGCGGAGGTTGTTTTGACTGAATATGTTTCCATGTTATTGTGTAACCATGCAAATTGGTCTCATACAAAGTTAGAGACTGTTTAAAAGAGGGGAAAAAAGTCTTTCATATAACAAGCAGTATTTATTTGTATAGAGCTTTTCACAGGAAGGGGTCACAAAGTGCTTCACAGAAATGATCTAAAGCAATTCAGTGTTTTAATTAAATGTAGAAAACTGCAGAGCAGTAAAAAGAACTCAAAGACAAAATGTAATGTATTGCATAAAAAGCAGAAGTGAAGCAAACATAACTCAACAGAGATGTATTTAGCTGACTTAGGAGTCTATAGAATTGGTACAAAGCTGAGATGAACTGCAAAGTTGGCTTTGGTAATTCAGTTTAATTCAATTCAGGTTTATTTATGTGGCGTCAAATCACAACACAAGTCACCTCAAGCTGCTTCATACTGTAAGGGAGAGACCCTACATTGTTCTAGAAAGAAACCTGACAATCAATCCTTTACAGCAAGCACTTTGTGACAGTGTGAAGGAAAAACTCCCTTTTGACAGGAAGAAATCTTCTTCATAACAAGGTTTAGGGAAGGACAGCCTTCTGCCATGACCAGAGGGGGTTATGGAAAAGAAAGAAAACAGTGCATAGGGAGATAAGACAAAGCAAAGACTATGGTGGAGAAGATACAAATCTGAAATGCTGCAGTGGTGTATAAACACATAGGTAGAAGAAAGAAGGAGGAAAAGTGTTCATTGCAACAGAGGAACATCGGGAGCAGCCTGAGCATATAGCAGCATAAATAAAGGGAGGATTCAGGGTCTCCTGATCCAGCTCAAAGAATGAGCTTTATCAGAAAGGAAAGTTTTGAGTGTAACTTTAAAAGTAGAGACTGTGTCTGTCTCCTGAATCTAGGTGGGAGCTGGTTCCGTGGGAGAGGGGTCTGATAGCTAAAGGGGCTGCCTCCCATTCTACTCTTTAAAACTATAGGAAAGCCTGCAAAGAGAGAAGTGCTCTGTTGGGATAATATTTTATACTATGAGGTATTTAAAATATGATGAAACCTGATTATTCAAGACTGCGTGCATGAGGAGAAAATTTTTAATTGAATCCTGGATTTAACAAGTAGAAGTGAAGAGAAGCCAGAATGGGAGCAAGTATGATCTCTCTTTCTCATCCCTGTTATTAGTCTGGCTGCAGTGATGTGGATTAACTGTGTTTTTTAGGGGACTTTTAGAACAACTTGATAAAAAATAATTGCAATGGTCCGAAACTACAAGTAATAAAAGCAAGAACTAGTCTTTCAGCATCACATTGAGACAGGAGATTTCTAATTTTAGAGATATTGCATGGATAAAAGAAAGCAGTCATTTGTGCACGTTGAAGGATACATCAAAAGTGCATCAAAAATGTGCTGATCAAAAGTGCTGCTGTCGGCCAAGGTAGTGCCACACAAAGACACCATGTTTCTGAGATTTTCTCAGATTTTTAGTGCTGTGTATTATCATTTTAGTTTGCTGCAAGAAATAGAAAATTAGAGTTAATACATGTTTTTAAGGCATGTCTGTAGTTGAACTAATTGGTTTGCATCATCTGGCTCCATTATAAATAAAGCAGGATATCCACGGCATATCAGTGAGAATGCATGCAGTTTTTTTTAATACTATTACCTAAGGAAAGCATGTATAATGCAAAAATTATTGATCCTATCACAGAACCTTGTGGAACAGTGAGACTAACTTTTTTTGTGTGAAGAAGACTCCCCATTTGCATGCACAAATTGGAGTTCATCAGATGGATCTGATTAAAACCAGTGTAACTGCAGTGCAAGTCCTTCAATACCACCAGTGCGTTCTAGTGTCTCTATTAAAATGTTATGATCAGTGTTTCAAATGCTGCACTGAAGTCTAACAGCACAAGCACAGAGATGAGACCAGTGTCAGAGGTGAAAAGAAGATCATTAGTAACCTGCACTCGTGATACTTCAGTGCTCTGATGAACGCTATATCCTGACTGAAACTCTTCATATAAACCATTTCTATTCAAATGATCAGTTAGCTGTTTGACAACTATTTTCAAGTGTTTTTAAAATAAGAGGAAGGTTGGAGATTGGTCTATAATTAGCTAAGACAAAGACAGCCACCTCAAAAGCCTGTGGTACATATCCTTTTGGTAGATGTAACTGATCGTATTTGGAATTGTTGTCTTTATTAATGGTGAGAGTTCCTTAAACAGTCTTGCAGCAGTGGGATCTTAAAGACACGCTGATATGTTTATGATGGAAGAGACGAAGGAGAAATTATTGTAGTTTGGAAAGATTGATAGGACAGAAACTGTAAGTAAATATCAGGAGTTATTAGGGTTACTGTACTTAATTATATGTCTGTGATACAACTGTTAATATTTTTTTCTCCAGTTTTATTTGTGAAGAAATCCATGCTCAAGCTCAAGTTAAAGGAATACTCGTAGCACTTTAAAGACAAATAAAAAAAGTGAAATTGGCTCTAAGCAAGACTGATCTACTCTAACTTTTAATCAAAAATACTTTTGTTCTTCAAACAAAACAATTCAGCAATAGTTAAAAATGTAACCAAGACTATTTTTATTGCTTTTTTGTTTTTTGGCAAAGATCAAGCATTAGTCGTCAGCCCCCTACTCTGAATACTCATTCCTGTGTTGCAGTTGTTTGGGGACCTCCACATTGTGAGGGTCGCTTGCACTGACGTGGAAGCATGGTGAGCAGTCGGATGTCCTAGTAGCCTCATTCTCCCTGCTAGCAGAGCATGTCCCAACTGTTGTCAATTTATCAATGTATCGTGCACTAGTGGGCACAGTTTGAGCCACCATTAGGACAGGTGCCTCCATCCATCATGGCCAAGTCACTTATTCCACCTTGTCAGGGGAAACTAAATGGAGCCTTTGAGGAAATGTAAACAACTCTCAGTGGACAATCGGAGGGCCCATCTCAACACTCCCGACCAGAGAGCCGAGGACAGAGAGGGTTCGGTCTCTCGTTACCACCCTAATGTATTCCCATATGTCCTTTAATTGCATGCTGAGACAGGCTGATATGCCGCACGTTAAATGCAGCATGTTTTCTTCAAGCTGTAATTATCCTATTGTCATGATTACCCAGAAAATCACTCAGCTCGGTTATACGAGAGCTTTCCATCTCAAAAATGTCACATTTTTAAAAAGCAACCAATCTGAGATGATTTTTAGCGCAAGATTTTTTTTTTGTGGCGGACCTCCTTTCTGCCAAATACTGTAAATTATGAAAGAAGGAGAGAAAAAAACTGAAAAATGTCTCATTCTCCAAAGACACTTACTGTGGCATTTATGATTTAAAAGCATGGATTAATAATGCAACAATAACAAAAGTATTATGCATGTATTCACTGTACAAGGGAACTCACTATCTAATTCATGTTTGAAAATTTGTTTTTCTCCAGCTTATTTTGGACAGTTTCATCTTGACAATTATAATCTTATGAGGATTGCTCTTACCCCCCTAGGGATGCACTTCATTCGATTTTGTTATACTGATGCACAGTACACCCAGAGGTGAAGTGAACAAGGATTAATTAAAAGACAAAAAAAGAAACAGAAGCAGGGGGTGCAAAAAGCTGTTAATCAGTCCCCACCAATCAGCCACGATCATGATTGATAACTGTTTTTTCTTTTTACTTGCATGCATTCTGTTATTAAAGCTTTTATTTTCCTAAATTAGGCCTTTTCTCTAAATACACTGCGCTCATTATATTACAGATGTTCCTGTCACAGACATGGCTCTTGTAAAATGTTAAAAGTTGCATCAAGTTGAAGAGAGAGCACCAGTTATAGTCTGTAGTTGTTTTTAGAAGAAATTGTGTGAAGGACTTGAACTACAGTTGAATTGCTTCTAAAAACTAAAGCCTGCTGTATTTGAGATTGTTCCTCTGTGCTGCAGAGCTCTATTGTGGTCCCAAAACTATTACAAACACACCAGTGAACCACACCATTGCACTGAGTGACATGTTTCTTTATTGACATTAATATGGACACTAGGGCTGTCACTTTTCATTTGAAATTCAAACGGCCTTTTAAACATAGGAAACTGTTAAATATTTGATCTACAATCATCTGTTTGAAATTGGATTTGATATTTTAAATCACTAAGCGCAACAAGCTACGTTTCGTACACCAGGGGGTTTGTGTGATCTGCTGGATGGGCGGTTGTTCACTTAGCTAGCTATTTCACCCAGCACCATTTGAGAAAAAAGAGTGTTGGTGGTTGCTGCTGGGCGATTACTCAGAAAAAAAGAAACTCTTTTGCATTCATTTTCCCTAGAAAGCTCTCATTTTTCTTCCAGTGATAGCTTTTCCTTTATATTGAAATGTTTTTATTCCCTTAGAAGCTCAAACTCACTCGAGCCAAGACGAGTAAAAGAGAGCCTTTGGTCAACACGATCGATGTAGAACTAAAAGGCATAGCTGAAACAATGGAATGGTTTTTCACTGGCCACATCTTCCTTTGGCTCCACATCATCTTATGTTCCTAGATCTCCACTCCTAAATCTGTGTGGTATTTGTTTTTCATTTCACTTTCTTTAATTTAACGTTAAAGAAAATGAACTCTTAAAAGATGCATTCAATAAATGCAGGAATACCATGTTGGTGCTGTAGTTGTTTTTACCATAATCATTTCAGAAGAACGGTATTGTGTCTCCATGGACTCTTATTTTGACTTCTTCAACTCCTCTTTGCAGCTTGAAGCAACATCCCTCAAAAATAGAGTTTGTATATATTTTGTGATGAAGACCAGCATCTGGAAATCACTGGCATCGACTTAATTATGGACAGTGGAGCAGTAATTCCCACTGAGATTCTTGTTTTACCTTAAGCTTGTACTGTGGAATGGATTCTGATTACTGGTTTCATTCAGAATCAGAATCAGAATCAGAAACTTTATTGTCATTGTCATGAGAACAACGAAATTAAGAATGGTCCCCGATCATTGCATCATCCCTAGCAATATCAAAATATAAATAAAACAATAAAATTCAATAAATAAAATAGATAGAATACTTAAAATACTAATAAGATATAACAGTAAAACATTCACATACATTCCCACACACATGCTTCAGACCGTGCATAGATTAACACAAGAGTGGCGTGATGGACATTTTTTTGTAGTATTCAGATGTGTTATTGCAGTTGGATAACAGCTGTGTTTGAGTCTATTAGTCCTTGCTCTGATTGCCCTGTACCGTCTGCCTGAGGGCAACAGTTCGAACAGGGAGTGGCCAGGATGTGAGGTGTCTTTTATGATGTTTTGGGCCTTTTTAAAACAGTGGGCGTTGTGTAGAACTTCCAGTGTGGGGAGAGGGCAGCCAGTGATCTTTTGGGCGGTGTTAATGATCCCTTGGAGTGCTTTCCTCTGAGCCCCTGTGCAGCTAGTGTACCAGATGCATATGCAGTAAGTTAGAACACTCTCAATGGTGGCTCTGTAGAAGGACACCAGCAGTCTCTGTGTGATGTTATTCCTCCTGAGAATTCTCAGGAAGTACAGTCTCTGTTGGGCCTTTTTCAGCAGCTCGGAGGTGTTCACACTCCAGGAAAGGTTCTCCTCTATATTGACTCCCAGGAAGCGGAAGCTTGCCACCCTTTCTACACAGTCCCCATTTATGAATAGTGGTTGGATCTCTGCCTTTTTCCTTCTGAAGTCTATTATGAGTTCTTTGGTTTTTGAAGTGTTGAGGAGGAGGTTATTGGCCTTACACCATGACGTCAGCTGCTCCACCTCGTCTCTGTACGTAGACTCGTCTCCCTTGGAAATGAGCCCCACCACTGTGGTGTCATCTGCAAGTTTCACAAAGATGTTGCTGTGGTGGCGAGGAGTGCAGTCGTGTGTGTAGAGAGAGTAGAGCAGTGGACTGAGCACACAGCCCTGGGGTGAGCCAGTGCTGAGACTCAGGGCTGAGGATGTGTGATGGCCAACTCTGACTCTCTGTCTACGGCCCGAGAGGAAGCTATTGATCCATGCTCTTCCAGGTGAGTTAATGCAGCATGGATTCAGTTCCAAGTTGGTAAAATTCACAGATTTATTCATTCCTGCATCCCATATAGAATCTTCTTCTTCTTCTTTGCTACTTTGCTCATAGATGGGAGGAGGGATTCCAAACGATTCTGATTCAATAAACAGATTTGAAACTAGATTTAGAGCCAATGAAATGCTGCTGAATTCCATTCTTATGGAAAGAGAGGGCTCTGAATGAATATATTTTAAAGTGTAAAATTTGTTCTTACTTTAAAAAGTGATTTTATCAAATTGTGTGTCAGTCACATAGTGCTTTATGCTTGAGTGAATATTAAGAAATCCTGTCTCGCCCTGCGGGATCTCTACCAGAGGCCTGGGATCTTGAGGGTCCTGCGCAGTGCCTTTGCTGTTCCTAGGACTCCTCTCTTCTCGACAAAGACCTTGAATGTTGTTCCTGGGATCTGCTGGAGCCTCGCGCCCACTGTTATCTTCACCCTCCACATCTTTTCAACTTCCTCTCTGAGCTCTTGGTACTTCTCAAGCTTCTCGTGTTCCTTTTTCCTGATGTTGACCTACATCTATCGTTATGGTCATCTTTTTCTGCGTGTCCACCACTACTATGTCCGGTTGGTTAGCCATCACCACTTTGTCCGTATCTGGAAGTTTCACAGGATCTTAGCTCGATCATTCTCAACCATCCTGGATTGTCTCAGGGGCATCTTTACACAGCCTGCACCTGGGGTCTTGCCTGGTGTGGTAGACCCCCCCGCCTTTATGGATCTTGTGCTCAGAGCTTGTTCCTGTGCAGCCATGATTAGTGCCTCTGTGCTGTCTTTACATGGGATCTGGTCCTTTTGTGTGTATACATGCTTGTGCTTACACTCCCTGCCTTGCTGCAGCCACAAAAAAGTGCTGAAAAGCTGAGCACTACTGTTAAGTAGCTCTGAAGCTTTTGTTAAGTCAGTGAAAGTCTTTACATGCATCACAGATATTGAATCATTTTGCAGAGCCCACATAATGTGTATATATTTATTAATAAACCCGAATTGCCTGAATTGAATGGAATTGAACTGACTTAATTAAAGTGCACAAAATTGTCTTTTCTAATTTCTAATTGTAATGACTATAGCTGTATAAATTAAAAGAATAGACTGCAACATTATCCTCATCCAGACAGAAGGGGAAAAAAACTATCCCTCTTTTAATCCAGACATATTTCACCTCATTCTGATATATTGTTATGAAGTGAATTCAGTTCAACATGAAAGTAATTATATCAGCTATATTCAAACAAAATGTTGTAAACCTTTGGCGACGCTAATCACATCTTCTTTTATTCCAACTGAAGACTCGAGTTGGCTGTTTCTTTCCTTTCATATTTTATATGCTTATTATCTAATTTTCTTTTGAAGGCCTTGATTATTCCCCGTCTGAAAATGAACAATAATTGCTGCCCTACTGCTTACAAAGTCTGCCGAACAGAAGAATAAAAGAGTAGTCTTTTCAATGGTCAATCAGCAAAGAAGTACATTAATCATTATCTTGCATTACAGTTTCTTGTTTTGTGCCTGAAACATGGCTCTGTAAGAATTAAAATGTCTTTTACCCTCTCAATTACACGTGAGATTTGTATGGTCACTCTGAAACGTAATATGAACAACAAGCATAAAATAGAATTTACAAAGAGGAGAGCGCTTTGATCACATACTGTATGCCTTGAGGAGTCTTGCCTGAGAGTCTTTGATGTGAATCAGTGCATGAAAGACAGGTCCAATTGGCCTGGGGTCACCCTCAAATTTGCACTCTTTAATCATGTGTTCTATGTCAGGTGTATGAAAAAAAGAAAAAAAGCCCCTCGTGGTTTATGATTTTTCCTTTTTACCATTATTGCATGAGGCAAATTTCCTGTCAGACGAGTGCGAAAGCATTTGCTGGCCTTAAATATGGTTTTAGCTATTGCACAAAGCTCTGCGTGCTGTGAAAGACATTAAAGAGGACAGAGACAAGATGGGAGGAAAAGCCCAAACAGTTGTTGTGTTAATACCTTCATAAACACTGGGATCGCTGCACCTAATTACCATCAGATGGATGGAACTGAAAGGTCAGTCATAGCCTTTTTTAGCTACACAACCGAGGCAGCTCTAGGGACTTCGATGTTGGTCTGTCCGTCTCTCAGTCCAGTTTTTTAGTCCACATTAAAGTCTCTCAACAATGTGGAAAGATTTCTGTGATATTTGTTTAGGCATTCACAGTCCACAGAGAATAAATTCTAATTTCTTTTCTTCCTGATGTTTCTTCTTAAGCTTCCAGCAGGTTGGAGTGTGCATCATCTCATTTGTATTTTGAGTTTGATAATACTGTTGTTTAGTGATGTGCTGATCATTTTTAATAAAACGCTCAACCTGAAGAAAAACACACATATAGCAGCAAGGTGATATCTTCCAGGCAAAGAAAGGAGGTAAATGCTACACACATTCAAAACTCAGATGTGGCCATTTATGCTCAAAATTAGCAACGGCAGCAACATTGACGCACTTCCAAAGAAAGCACAGCTAAAATAATCAGAGTGCGGCTGAAGCTAAAGTTTGACAAACCTTTTCTGGCCTCAAAAGGGCCATTTTTTTATAGTGTCCTTGAAAATTTAACAGTATATAAATGATCCAGAAGGCAATTTTGCATGGTTGTCCTCTGAGAATCTATATGATTTTAGTTTGCTGTGGGGGCCAGGCTTCCAGTCCTTGGTTTCTCCCGATGCCAGGGGACAGGGGAGGAGATGTGGAAGGCTAAGAAAAAGCCCCAGCTGTGTGACGTTCCCATTCCTGCTCTACAATCATGCTTTGGACTATTATTTTTGCTGTTGCATCCATTGGCTACCTGTCCTTCAGCATCATGGATTGACACTTTTCTTTCAGCTACTCCCTTTAGGGTTCACCATAAGGAATCAAAATCATAACTAGTGATGTTCCTGGCGATTTTTCTTAGCTGACTAACCATGAAAAAAATTTGACTAACTGACTAGTTTAAAACTAAGAAGCATACATGTCCTGCACCACTCTCACGTACTTCTCTACCACTTCTGACTGCTTCGTGCAATACCACAAATCCACTCTAGGCACCTATCACTTATCACATGCTTTCTTTGGATCAACAAAGGCATCGTTCAACTCCTTTTGACCTTCTCTATACATCTCTGTTAACACTCTCAAAGCAATATGGCTTCATGCTTTTTATCAGCATGAAGCCATATTGCTGCTCACTGATTGTCACCTCTTTACCTAACCAAGTTTAACAACTCTCTCCCATATCTTCATGCTATGTCTCTACAGCTTTATCCCACTTACTACATTATAGCTCTGTACCGGTACACATTTTTCTCCATTCTTCAGGCATCCTCTCACTCTCTAAGACTATGTTAAACAGTCCAGGTAAAAAGTTCACTGCCTTTTCAACTGGACATCTCCATAACTCTCCATGTCATCTGGACATACCTGTGTTATCTTCTCCCTTGATGTCCAGCTTCACGTACAGCTCACTAAATGTGCATTGGAGCCACTTGTGTTTGGGTCTGGGGTTTCACTGCCATGCAACACATAAATCATTGTCGGTAATATATTGAGTAAAGCGATTGGCCAAAACAAGACCTCAACAACTTTTCCTAGGAAGGCAACCCCAGGCTCCCGCAGGGGTCTTGCTTTTCTGAGATATTTTCAGCTTGTTGTGCACATCCCGAATCAGCAACGCTATTAAGCTACCTAATGAGCTAAGTGCAGAAAGTTTTTCCAGGAAGTCATCCAAACTGTTGGCAACTCAGGCCCACTACTTACACTATTTCCCGACCTCCATAAGAATTGAGTCGCAGGGTAACCAGGGTATAAAATCCAAATCTGCAGCTCACACAAGTAAACAAATCAGCATGCGCTGGTCTGGTTAACCTCCCCAATCAGTCTCCCTAATCAGTTATCAACAACGCTGTACCAAAAATATCTGACACACCAACTCCTTCAACGCAGTAAGAAACAATTCGAAATTCCAAAATAAAATTGCTGCAATTTTAGTTTGTCAAAGAACAATTAGGCTGAACTTAGCTACAGTTGGAATAATGACAGAAAGTCTTGCAGTGAAGGCACTCTAGTTCTGTAGCACAACAAACAACAAAGTATTAGCCCTCATTGCTCTCTGTGTTCTTCAGAGCATTTGATCCTGTTTTATCTAACTTTGTGCCACAAGTTTTAAGCAACAGGAAATAAACTCACCCTCAGATTTACCTGCTTTGGTCTATCTACTGTACGTTTCTGCTTCTTTGATTCGGGCTTTGACACGGTGACAGTAGTTTTCTCTGGCTGTTCTTCTGGCATGCAGTATGTTGCAAACAGCCCAAAGAACCAATAAATGTTTCAGAAATACTTTCTTTTCCGCATCACTATTTTGACTGGTTTAGAATGAAAAACCTACATATGGGCCTCTTAGTCTTGACATGGGGATTGCAAATTATCTGTCTAGAAATTTAATTCTGTTGCAGTCGCAGTATAGACATTCCTGTGTGATTTAATAGGGTCTTATTTCTATATGGAGATAGAATTGGAAGACAAATAGGATTTAAGGAAACATATTACCTCTTGTCCCTCTCTGAATACAAAGGGCAGACCTCAGTGCTATCACAAAGAAAACAGCTTAGCAGCAGTGCATTTGTTTTCCCATTCAGCGAGAGAAGCACTTTGTCTTTCCAATCGTTACCTGTCTGTGAATCAGTTGCTCCATTATGGAGGGCCTAAAGAGGGAGGTGCTGTCTAGGGCTAAATTGCAATTAGTCGGCCTGCAAGTGAGGCTGGCACCAGTTAACTTGGGATATTGGAGTGCAAGGGCCTCGTAATCAGGCCTTGGTCATGTAGAACAATGCATAAAATTAAATTGACATTAATGAATAATTGTATAATGAAAATGGACGAGTAGAGTTAATTGCATGTTACAGTGAGTGTAATGCCCAGATAACCTTGTGTCTAATGCTATTCTTAGTCTGACTGCCAAGGCTCTCACCGTGGCTCCTCTCGGCGGGAAGTCATTAAAGCAAGGGAGTAGATAATGCCAGTGAGCCGAAACCCAGAGTAGCTACAATCTCGCAAAGACTTTCTTTCACAGGCTTTTTTTCCTAAGTGGGCTATGCTGCAGTCATTTGTACACAGTCTGAATGAAATTAAAGGTCACCAGTGCTGCGCATCTATGTCTGGATGGGCTTTTAGAGTGGGGCCCACTCACAAAGGGGGCTGTCACATGGTAGAATGAACACCTTGAGATGGCTTGGAGGACGAGGGTATTTGCAACAGATGAGGACTTGAGTGACAGCTGCTGTGCCTAATTCATAAGCGCACCCCATGTTGAACCACACCTTCCATTTAAAAATTATTCCAACCATTAAACACTTTGTTCAGAATTTCAATATGGCTTGAACTTTATTACAATACCTGACTAACATTACCATACTTATTTTAAAATGTCACTGATTTTTCAGCCTCATTAAACATATAAGAGGACATAGTTATTACACTGCGCTGTCCAACATGCAGGTTGGGATCCCTTCCGGGGGTCCAAGATTAATATTTGGGGTCCCAGTATGGTTAATAGGATGGTGAAGTTCAGAGAGATGTTTGTCTCATGAGCGTTTTTGCAACTGGTGAATTATGTTTTTTTCACCCTCACTGGCATCTAAAAAATATTGTAGTTATACATAATTTTACAAACCTTTCAGTTTCATTTACTTGCCTTTAAATTCCTAATTTCAGAGACAAGAAATATATATACGTCATTCAAACAGTTTCCACTGGTCAGTATTTAGTGTAAATGTAAGTGCAGCATAAAGTTTGATGGATCATCTTATTCAGTCACAGGGCGAGACAGTTGATTACAGGAAGTAGGATAGATTTTTTTTCCAGGAAATAATAGTCTAGTTAACAAAAAATGTGTTTTTATTATAACTGGCTATAACTGAGAATCAGTAATTAACACATATTATACAATGTTTATCTTAGAATGTCGTAAACCAGGGGTGTCAAACTCATATTAGTTCATGAGTCACATGTAGGCAATCCATTGTCTTTCACTTATTCAGTTCAGGGTCACAGTGGTTCACGCTCATGTTCACACTTCTGGCCAAGTTGTAGTTAGGTTCACTAATTAAGCTAACATCCTTGTCTTTGGGGTGAGGGAGGAAGCCAGAGTATCTGGAGAGAACCCACACAGGCATGGTGAGAACTTGCAAACTCTTCCCAGAAAGGCCTAAACAGGCTGGTGGATTCAAACCCAGGACCTTTTTGCTGTGAGGCGATCGTGCTAAACAGCACATTCTAAAAATGTTCATATTTAATGAAGCATCCATTTAGAGGCAGATGAACACAGTGAGATGTCTTAAGAACAAGAGAAATTTGAACAGTGTGTTTGAGGTCTGCTACGCACATTCTCGGATTACGAAGAAATGCTACTGGTCCTTATTTTTGTGTGGCATGTGAGGCCATGAGCACCGTCTTTGATAGTAAGAAGCATGTAAGTGTGATGATGAAGCAGATGATTATGAAACAGACAGGTTTTATACTATCATGATGTAATAGCATGTGCTTTGGAAAACAGCCTGATTGGAACCTTTGGCAGGGACATTATGGCCCCCTGGGCATATGTTTGAAACCCCTGTTACGAACTACAAGAACCACTTACATACTTGAAATAATAAGAAAAAATGTCCTAAACACTAATTAAACTGTTAAGTTATTTTTAAGAGCATATAAGTTTCCACAGAAAATAACTGCCTCCATTTGTTTTGTACTGAAGTGACACAAATGCCCACCAGGGCCTAGCAGCAGCTTCCCATAGGGAAATTCACTGAAAACAACAGCAATGTATCAATTTACTAGCTGCTAATTTACCGTTGTCTCAGCTCATTAGGTTGAAATGCATCACTAACATCACATTAACACAGAACCAATGCAATAAATAAAGCTAAGGAGGCAATAGAAGCAATTTACCTGATCATTTCTGGTAATCACAGATTTGTTTGTTGATTGCTTTTTGCTATTGATGAACAGAATGTATGTTATCCAATCATCTGATAAGGGGGCCCAGGAAAGAGTGAAAATGGTAAGCAACAGGGTCACTGTTATTTTTTTCGGCAATGACACTGCAAAAGTGTGTCGCATCAAAATATGATAAGCAGAATTTAAAGGAACAACAATACAAGAGTTCATCCTTAAATCTGATGTCCCTTTCCTGTAGCAAGATGTGATATTTATTTATACTTGATCTCCAAGGAAACCTTTTTCCAGATGTCCAGACCCAAAGTATTAAGATTGTCTCCTAACAGTGGTTCATCTCGAGACCTGGAATATCTACATTACTGGACATTAAATGAACAGTCAGTTCTCTCCATCAGAATATCAGATGTGGGGGGGAAGGGGGGGTTAAACTTGAGCAACTATGGCAATGCCAAAATGTGTATCTCCAGGTTTGGGAATTTGCTAAATATCAAGGCTTGTGGGCTTGATTTTGTGAGCAGCAGTCTGACAAACCATGAACCTGTGGCAGTATGGTTGAACATGTGCTGGAGCAGGTTTGTTCTACAATAGCTTAAACTCAAACTCACAAATTAGAATTTAACAGATGTGCTGTTAATGTTTTGTTGCCAGATACCACAAGGTCAAAGGTCTCGTAGAGCCCATGCCTCAGCTGCTGGCAGCCGTTTTAGCAGAACATAATGGACCAACACCACATCATTCCAAGATGGCATAGTGTTTTGACTCATAAAGTCACATGCATGAAAAGGAAGACTGGCAGTCTTTTGCAGTAATCAGCAGCGATTTTCGACTGTGGTTTTGATCCTCTCTATAGTACATGCAGTTAAAAATGTCTGGTGTTTCTCTGCGTTTAGAAAAATAACCAAACTTCCAGCAATAACTCATTTCCTCCAGATACTCCTGTACAGTATTTCACTGCATTCTTTCTTTGTGGCTAAGTTTTCACAAAGAGAGACTGTATTTATATGTAATTCACATTGATGCAGGGCCAAATACTTTGTAATATTAATAATAATAATAATAATAATAATAATAATAATAATAATAATACATTTATTTATAAAGCGCTTTCAGACAAAGTGCTGTACAGCTATTTGAAAATAAAGAGATAAATAAATAAAAGTGATGCATAGCAATACAAAAACGATAAAAAGGATTAAAAAAAAAAACTAAAAGGCAAAGAATTAAGACATGTACGATAGGGTGAACAAGTGGATGTTCAACTTAGCTTTAAAAACCTCCACAGAGCATGCCTGCCTAATATCTTGAGGGAGGTTGTTCCACAAAAACGGGGCACGAAAAGAAGAAGCACGTTCCCCGATATATTTTTTTTCTGGCTCTAGGAATCTTTAAAAGGCCAGAATCCTGGGATCGGAGAGCACGGGATGGAACATAAGGGTGCAAAAGATCAGAGAGGTGCCAAACTATTTAAAGCCTTGTAGGTGAGCAGCAGGACCTTGTAAGTGTTTGTAGAACCACCACAAAAATAAAAAAGGAGACATTGTAAGCCATGCTAGTTTGTTTGTATCAAAAAGTATCTGTAGTTTTGGGGAATGGGAATTGGCATTGGCATGAACTGTAGTTAGCAATGAACTGAACTTCCCTTTTCCCCCCACTTCTTACGTTTTACATTTGTTGCTCTACTATTTGTGGCACTTGTGTGCTACATTATTATCATCGCCTCAGAAAGCTGCCTGAAATGTGTGGCAGTGTTCATGTACAAGACTCTTAAAGGTAATATATATGCCACAATGTGGAGTTTTAGTTATTTTAGTTAGTTACTTTTTTCTAGTTCTCTATCCTCGTCTTAGTCCCTTCGTTTTTTATTTAGAAATCTCCATTTCTCGTATACTTCAGTTAGCTGAAATTCCATACTTTGTTCTTTTGTGCTGTTTCAGTCATAATCAGCTTTGCTCTCCAAGATCGTCTTTTTCGCATACTTTGGCTTTTCCTTTGTGATATTATTTATCTCTCTGTGTTTGACTTTTCGGGCTTCTTGTGGATTTTGCCTTCTGCCTGTACTTTACTGGATTTGTTTGCCCTACTGCCTGATAGCCTTGGCCTATTTTATGATTAAAGATTTGGATTTTGGCCTTTTTTGCTTCTCCCTGCTACCCCTTGAGCATTTTTGCTGTCACCATCATGGTGTTTTGAAACCAGACATGACGTGCAGGGGGGGAACTGATGAGTTTTTAAAAGCATGCCCATTGGCTAATGAGCATAGCCCATAATTGAGACCATAAAGTGATCAGTAAAATGCTTATGGAGGAAGAAACCCTTTGGGCTGTTTTCCCTTAAGTTCTCTCTAAGTCTTTTTGCAACCACAAGAGTCTCCCCCTACTGACCATTAAATAATTTCAAATTTAAGCATTTCTGATTTGGTTTCACTTCAGACCCAGAAGCTATGCCCATCTTTTAAACTATCTATGCCTCGGAATAAACATAGGGATATGGGAATAAGACTGGGAATGGAGACAAGTCAGAACGTGTAGACAGGGAAAAGAAAAACCTTATCCTCTACTTGTGTGGTATACACACTGAACACGTTGGTGAATGAATCAGAATTAGTATGCAAGTGAACTGAAGCAGTGTCCCAGATCGTTCCCATCGATAATGTGCAGCGTTATCCACATTTTGAACACTCTTTGTCATTGCCGGTATATCAACATCTATTGTTGTCATTCAGAATGACTACAAGTCATTATCATTAGTTCTTAGAAGCAATGCATTTTCTGTATTTCATATGAATTCAACAAACAATGCCTTTTTGCTATATACAGTGGTATTCACAGGATAACTTTAGCACTTTATTGTTTCTGCAGTAGATCTAAGAAGCTTTTTAGACACAAGTAGCATCAATAGGCCTGATGTCATTGTATTTAGTTTCATATTTCCATGCTCTATAGGTCTGGATGCTATGGCCTAGATAGGTTTACCTAGTTATGTCAATCTATCCTTTTCTGTAGTTTAGCGTTTCACTGGAATGGCTTTTAGCTCATCCAGGGAGAGATCAAAAACAGCTGTTAGCTTAGAGGCATTAACCTGCATAGTGATAGTGCACAGAGATATACCACGGCATGATGTCATGTTTTCTGTCTTATCATAGGCACTTAGTGTACAGCATGAGGCCCCTTGTGTCCTGTACTGTGTGTGTTTGGCTTCATTACAGATTGTGGTGATGAGGCAGTGTTACCTCCAACAAGCCTTATCATGTACAGTTTTACAGTTTCCTTGTTTCATTGGTGGAAGTATGAGAAGTGGGGTGTCACACTAGAGGAAGTAGGCCAATTAATCTCCAGAACCCACCACCACATTTTTCACTGTTACCCACTAACCAGGAGTTTCTCAAAGTGGAATCCCTGGAGAGTTTGTAGTGGCTGTTTGCTTGGGGGGAGGATCCTGATGCGCTGGTTTGAGGCATGTATGAGTTCTAGTGCTGTCTCCTGTCCAAACCCTCAACCAAACAGTTTCAGGGTTCGAATATATATATATATATATATATATATATATATATATATATATATATATATATATATATATATATATATATTCATGTAACAGATTGGTCTTATTTTACATCATAATAAACATTGTAAGCCCAGCCACAAACAAAAATGCTGCTAATTCGGGATATAATCTCAGTAATTACATTTGCCCAGGGCTGTACATTTGATCTATTTGAAATTATACTCAGCGTAAACATTTGTTTGCTTTCTCACTGGTACTCGAAACCGATATCTGTGCACTGTTTGAAAAATATATGTTTACGTTTATATGATACCAGCCAAATTTAAACACATAAAATAAACATCTAAATATTAGACATCCATCGTGTATGAATTTTAGATGCTTGGACGTGGAACTTGCCATCGGACATCACTTTTTGTCTCACCTGTAATTTACACTGAATACGTCCCATTATGAACACATTATGCTTTAACATCACCTAGGCTGTGCTTTACACATGCAGCAAGCTTTAAATGTATGTGTACTATGTTTTATGAAATGTTGACCTATGTGGATAATTTTTCATGAAGTTTGGCCTTTATTCACCTCAACTTCAGAAAGCAGCTGACCTTTATTTGAACCAGGTTTGTATGAGAGGCAGGCTTTTAAGTCCATTTCATTGATTGGAATAAATGGACATGGTTAAGTAGAAAGCCTCACTCTGATACACCTCCTTTAGCTCTTTTAGATTAGAAATTGAAAAGATGTGTCGGCCTGTGCATGAAACTTTTTTTTTTTTATAAGAGCAACGTATTTCTGTGTATAAATATATGGTCATCATACCAACTACCCAACTCACCCAGGGTGTCACGTCTTTCCTAGTATACTTTTAAGGTTAACATAACATATCATTTCTTTATATGTGAAGAAAATGGGAATGGGAATCCAGGTTAACGGGTTGTAACTTCTCATAACAGTGATAAGATTTATTTCTTCATCGTTTTCTAAGGTTTCACTTAGAGTCAAAGCAGAGCTGCCCCTGTACAGCCCTCACTGCCCTGTGGCTCCCATTTGTGCTGGTACAGGACAATAAATCATAATGATTGACAGTTCTTGGTATAGCATTTCTTTGAGAATTAAATATGTTTTCAAACTGAAACTCGCAGTTTTAAAATTGGAATACAGTAAAACAGCACTATGGTCTCAGATCATCTTCACTCTGTCCACATACCAAGGAGTATCTTGTGGTCAAACTATTTGATGTAATATTTCATACATTTCTGATGCTGTTATCAAGCGGCTAGAGTACATCAAAGGGGGCCACTACTGGTCTTTAGATTGACTGCCTGCTGGTGTCCACATTGTTTTTAATAGGCTCTTCGCAGCGGGCAGCAATACTACCGTTTGTGTTTCTCGGCCCTTCTCCTCGACTCCCTGATGCTTCCTGTGTTCTGTGTCTGTAACTAAAACTGAAAGAATACAGAGGTTTTCCTACTAGAGGGCTGCGTTAGTCCATTTGATCAGGAGTCTTGTTCATGTCTGTTACATCAAAGCAAAACAAACTGTATAGTTAATAGTAAATAGTTATGGGGGTTTTGATAAAGTCCAAAGCAGAAATATACAATAAGGAAGCATTGAAATGGGCAGCATGATGACACGGTGGTTAGCACTGCTGCATCATAGCAAGAAGGTCTTGAGTTCAACGCCACCATTTAGCTGTGGCCTTTCTGTGTGGGGTTTGCGTGCTATCCCCACGCACTTTGACTTTGTCCCACTGTTCAAAGAGATGCAATCAGTGGGGTGGGTTAGTTTTTGATTCTTACCCATAGGTGTGAATGTGTGTGGGAATGGTTACCTCTGTCTCTGTGTTAGCACTGGGTCAGATTGGCAACCTGTCCAGGGTGCACCCATATCTGTACCTACCTCTTACCCTTATGTAGCTGGGATTGGCTTCAGCCCACCCGTGACCCTGAATTGGATAAACGGAAGAGAATG